>NC_045479.1:25889376-26189632 GCF_009650955.1 Corvus moneduloides | reverse complement strand
CTTCCCCTTTTTCCTCCTTTCTCACCTTAAGGTTATCATGTTGTCAAAGAAGAGCACTGTCTTTGGAAGCTTTTCCCTGGCCAAGTCACACCTATTATCACACCAGTTCACACTGTTTTCTTACTTTGTACATGTAATTCCTTCAGACCTTTCCATCTTTCTCCCAACTGTTTTCTCAGACTCATACAAAGTGGGAATAGATACAGTACTTGCTCTACCTTGTTTTATTCATCTGTCCTGAAAGTGCCTTGACCTGTCTTGAAACTGACCAGTTTTAAAACCCACAAGCAATGATGCCTTCAGCCCTTTCCTTGGGACTCTGACAGACTGACAAAACTCAGTGGTTAAGGAAGCTGACTTGCTCGTCTCCCTGGCTGAAACCTGACTGCTCCTAGTGACATCTCTTTGTGCTAACCTCAAAAACTTGCCCTTGCATGCTGGTAGCACCTGAACACCAAGGTGAAGGCTATTCTGCATCATGAGTAACTCATTCCCTATGATCCTTTGTTATCACTTCCCAGACCTCTCTCAATTTGTTCCTTTTCCCTGAATTCCCGTGCTTTCCACAATCTGTTTCGTGGTGTTGCTTGTGTGATGTTTAATAGCCGCAGCTCAGAGTTGGCTGCATTTCAGTGGTAGGAGGGGGAACACAGGGAACTGTGAACTGAAACTCCGTATAATGTTGCTAGAGATGAGAACAAGTAAGGGAGTGTTTGCTATGCACACTATCTCCAGAAAAACATCTTTGCTAACGTGTATCTGTGCAGGCATTGTGAGATAGGGATTACGTTATGCAGAGGGGAAGAGAAGCTGACTGACAGTAGAGATTTGCAGTCCATATTGATGTTTCACAATTGTGCATCTGTCTGCAGAACGGCCATGAAGCTCTTGAAGTCATTGCACTAAAAAAAAAATAAGGAAAGATAAATCAATAACTTCACTCACCCTTTTACCACAGCTCAGAGGGTGGAGGAGGAGTGTGTCATAACAGCTCACACTAGTGAGAAAATTTTAATCGAACAGTCTTCAACCAGAAAATACCACTTCAATAAAATCAACATTTTTCAAAAAATTCGAAGTACAAATGAAAAATCCCTATGTAAAAGGAGGCTGAAACAAAAATTTCAGTATTGAAAAGTTTGTCTTAAGGAAAAAAATGACAGATTTTCTTTCAAATTAAAATACTACTTTTGAAAGCAACTTTTATTTTCTTAACATATTTTTCTGCTTGTATTGGTTTTACATTCTTCAGTTAATAATGAGAGACACTGATGTGTTCAATATCCTGCCATTAGCCTGGAAACAGGTTTCTAGGATATTAAAAGCAATTGGTCCCTAACTAGTACCCAGAACGTTTCTATTTCAGAGTGCAAAAATTTAAATTGTTTCATTCAGCACAGACTAATAAAGCTGCTATTGCTTTTGATAGAAAACTCATTACTTTGTAGAAAAATCACTTGTTTTGAATATAAAGTATCACCTGTACTAAATTATATAACAATATTTAATTATTATATGCATGTTATGTTATGTTACTGGTAGGATTGCATAACATGGCCTCATATGAGATTTGATTTGGCACAACAACTGCATTTCAACTGATATGTGAAATGGTACCAAAACTTTACTAATTTTCAAAATAAAATATCAGTTATTTTTCTAAAAGCATCTAATGGAAATGTTCATAATTTTTAGTTCCTAGGAATACACTGAAAACAGTATTTTTATCATGAGAAGTAACAAGACGCCTTGAAATCATAAACTTTGACATTTCTCTCAAATGAACATTTCAAGTTTCATCTGGCTCTCACTTAACCTGTGATTCATTCTTTGTACTAACTCTAAATCTCCCTATTTGGAACAGTTTTCAGATTGGAGGCCTTGTCGAAAGCAATCATCATAAATTCAGCATGCACTTTATCATAGCTGGCTCTACCAGCATTTGTTGCAAGATAAAGCAGCTAATCGGTACTCACTTTCATCCCAATATTAATTCTTTTTTATGCATTCACAGGGATCGCAAAATTTTCCCCATCAGAATACATAAATGAGGATAAAATAAATCAGGATAAATTAAATCAATCTTGCCACCCAACCACACCCAAGAACACAGAGGGTTTCAAGGCTCCCACCACAGCCCTGCTCACAAGATCCTGTTGCAGGGAGGACCCGGGATTGGACTGACACTTCTCCTCCATTCCTCTGCTCACCCCACTGCGCACCAGGAGAGCTTGGACTTCCCTTTCTAGCATGTGAAGCCAAGAAGAAAAGAAAAAGATCTCCCTTCTGAAAGCACAAGTCCCCTTCCTCCTGCCGTCAGCAGCTGCAGTGGAACCGCAACCCAAGGCTTCCACCTAGTGTCTGCCGGCCAGCTCGGCACAACACCCCGCGGCATTGTGCCAGGTGCTGTGCTGGGGGGAGGCTGGGGGCGCCAGGGGTGCCCTGGAGCCCACATCAAGAGCAAAGCCTTGGCTTATTTTTGAGGTGGGAATATTTTCCTTACAATACAAAACCAAGCCTCGGCTCATTATGAACCACGCAAGCTGTCACCTAGAACTAACCAGCTTCTGGTTTACATGTGGAAAATAAGATTATTGTACCATATTTATTTTTTGCCCCATCATACAGACAGTGCTACAATCCAAGGCTTTAGGATGCAACAGAAAAGAGGAGATGAGAAGCTTGTTGAATTAGGCAGGACCACTCTCATATGCCCAAGGATATTTTTTTAACCTTTCTCTTGTGCTGACTTGCCTTCATGGTAAGCCCACAAGCAAACTGAATGACTTACTAACACTTTAGTCCTGCGAATTAGGAGATACTTAAAAATTAGGCACAGCCCTTAGAATAGATATGTGATATACAGGCGCTGTCCTTCCACTTGTGTTCAACTCTTTCCTCCACCTTCATTTCACATCAAGGTGATGGCTGCTCTGCATCATGAGTAACTCATTCCCTATGACCCTTTTTTTATCACTTCCCAGACAACCTTTGGTGGGACTCTAACCAAAACAAAGAACAAAGGACCTTATCACCAATCTTTTCTGCCTATCCCTTTCTCCATCCTATGAAAAGACAGTGTGCTTGCTGTTGAATTTTTATTTCCTTAAGGGCATCTAAAGCAGTACAATCTTGGTAGCTGTCAAAGCAGCACCTTTTTTTGTTTGTTGTCACCCTCATACACTCACACAGTGACCTGATATGAAACCGTCTTCTACCTTCTCTGGTAAGGTTTTAAAAATCTCTAGTGCAGGTGTTTCCAAGACCTTTCACAAAAGGCAGTTCATCAGTTTTAAAATGCTTCTCTTCATCTCTCTGCTTCAGCTACCTTGGAGCAAGATTCCTTGTGCTTTCGTTTATGGAAGCTAGAGGCTGTGTTCTCCCTCCAACACCTGCTATTAGTCATTTGGGCAAGTGGGTGTGTATATATAGATCCATACATACACCCATTCACAAGAAAATTCTGTTAAGAGGAGCTCAGAGCTTACAACAGGGCCCCAGAGCTTTTTAGAATATGTAGTCACACTTGGAAACTGGAGTCACTGAAAGCCATAAAAACTCACCAAGCCATGAAACCTGATCCAGCTGACTCAGCGTTCCAGTATCCCACTGCTCTCACCTACAAAAGCCCATATTCCTTCAGCTTCCCAGCTGCCTACTCTTTTGATAATGTGCATGAAATTTGGGATATGTTCTAAGAGGTTCAAAGACCATTTTAGCTGAATCAGTCTGTGTGCAATGCAAACATAAACAGGAAAGGAGAAGCCACTGATGGAAGAAATGGCTGAAGCCGATGCATACACATTGCCCCTTGGGAATGATGAAGGGTTGTGGAATACAGACATAGCATCCTGCTAGCAAAAGACCACCAGATTCCTGTGTGGGAGCTCCACCACACTACTGGTAGGAGCTATAGGGTGAATACAGAGAGTATATTTCATTGACGTCACTAGCCAGCATTACTTAGAACAGGGCTAAGCACAACTGCAAAAAGAACTGCCTCCAAGCTATTCTATTTATATTCCTACCAGAGCTACCATTGGTACAGTCATTCTGCTGCTGAAATCCTGACCCTGTCGTTGCCAGTGTAGCCACAGACCAGAGGAGATCGTTTTGGATCTTTTCAGAATTTGGCACGTCTTAATACCAGCGAAAGCAGCATTGGCAGGGGGTGGAGCGTGCTATTTGCATAGGACCTGCGTCAGGATTGGCATTCAGTGAACAGCAAGACATATACAGGCATTTTATCCCAATATAGAGAATAACGCATCTTCCTCTGCGTTGCTGGTGGTAACTTTGGCAGTCCAAGGAACAATGGTAATTGCTTGTTACTGTGGAAACAAGACCTCCAGAAATAACACTAATGAGCCAGCAGGGTCGTGGGAGAAACACAAGCATACCGTCTCCTGCAAACATACATGATTTGGCTGCACAGAGGAGACGGGGCTCTGGGGAGAGGAGCAATTTATTTGAATGCAACAGGCACCCAGCACAACCTCCATTCATCCCCCATGCCAGTCTGAGCCTGCAAACAATTTAAGTTACTTGAAAAAAGTGCTCAGATAATTTTGGAAATTTCACCTTTCTCCCTGCCTTAAATTTTGGGGAAGTTGACTCAGAGATCCTCCCTCCTCTGGAGGGATCCATTTTATGCAATACATCTGATAGGAAGATGTCTCCAAAAATCTCTCTATGAAAAACACATTCTTACAAATTTCCCTAACCAGTTCTACAGACGCAAGGGATACCAGTAATCTGAGGGATGAGTCTATAAGCACCTGAATGGCAAGGTCCTTCTCCTAACAACAGTCTGTTCGTGAATCCACCACTCCACCCTAAACAAGATGAAAGAAGGAATGTGTACAGCAGAAGAGGGGAAAGAAGGTAGGAGACACCAAGAGCTTACTGCAGCTTCAGCATGTGTCTTTTTCACCTTTCAGGCTGTGTTGCTCTTGACAAAGAGAGGAGAAGATAGTGTAAAGGAAGTGAGATGATGGATGGTAATCTGTGAACACAGCTATTTTTTGTGCTCCATATTCTTTTGCCTTCTAAAATCCCCAAAACGATGCTTTCTGCCCCCAGTTCCTACTGGGACAGCAGTGTGGTGGGTGGCTGCATATTTATAGTCAGCTCGGCCTCATGTGCTAGATGCCAGGAAGTGGACCTATTGCTCAAACTGCCCTGAAGGATTCTTCCTTCTGCCTGCCAGTGGCTCCAAGGCTGTTAAACCTGATCTTCCTAGTTAAAGGTGACGTACTTCACATTAGCAGGGGGCCTCAAAGGAGCAAAGAGAGGCACAGAAGCCAGAGCTAGCCCAGGCCAGACAACACTTTCAAACACATCCTGCCTTAACTTGAAGGAATGTTTTCGATTGCTCCACCCTACAGGGGAAAGAAAAGAAGATGTAAACGTCAGTCACAGAGAGAAGAAAGGCATGAGTGTACTCAGGTAACAGGGCCTTTTTTACTGGGGGCTCCTGTGGCAGGCCAGGAGCTTCTCAAAAAGCAAATAAACAGGTAGGGTCACCACTTTGCTTGTTATTGCACTCCCTTGAATCATTTTTATTCACTGTTTGTTTATTAGCTATACCAAGAAGCCTCAGATAAAATCAAGGCACTACTGCACAGATTAGGAATATCCCTGACACCAGCGCTTGCTACACTGTATGCCTACACAACAAGCAAAAGGAGAAGAAGAAAAAGGGTGTTGTCTACAGATGAGGACCTAAGGCAGAAAGACATGGAATGACTCAGCCATGGTTATGTCAAGAGTTAGTGGCAGAGTCAGTAGTTCACTAATAGCAACTTCAGTCTGCACAGCCTTTGTCCAGAGCTTTAATCATAAACTTCTCCATTTTCCTACAACCCCAAAATAGAACATGGGCAAGCGGTGCAAAGGAGTTTGACATATAAATAGGAAATAAAAATCAGAAGTTAAATGATCAAGATGTTGACATGTCCTTCAAATATTGCATTGACACAATATTGTAGGCAAGGGTTCTCCACAGCTTTAATAATTTTAATTTCAGAAATCTTAATCCCATTTGTGTGAGGGGCTTTTTCTTCTTCAGAATAAATAAAAATAATTAAAAAAAAAAAAAAAAAAAGGTTTAAGGCCTGAAGTTGCTCTCAGACATATGTGTAAAACAAAACAAAATAGAGCTGTGTGTATATTGAGGCCAATAAATTTACAGTATGCTCCCCACTGCTGAGTTGCTGGGGCCCCAGCCCAGGATTTCTGCTTGTCCCCAGCAACAGTCGGTGACACTGCAGGTATCAGAGCAGAGCATGATCCAGCAACTCCTGGAGAGCCAAACTGATTTAGACCTGCACTCAGGGAACAATGGAGCCAGTTGACTTAAGGGAGAAAAATACCCCAAAGACTGCTGCTTTCAAAAAAAGGAAGCAGAGTTTAAATCCATACAGCCTCTCTCTGATCTGGTTACATGAGCAGTGTCCAGGGTGTAAGAACCTCACAGATGTTAAAAAAAGAGAGGAGAAATGAAACTCAGTTTGGGTAACAATTTCTGAGGTTGTAGCCACATATTTGCCTAGAGCATCCCACCCCTCCAAACTCAGAAGGTTACCATGGTGACAAATTTCAGCTGTAGGTAAGAAGGAAATATTTCTGTACGAAAGCCATTTTGTAGAAATATAAAACCTAAAGATTAAGCCCCATTGCACCATTTATAATCTTCGTTGCCACATATTCACAACTAGATGAGCTTTCTTGTCTCAAGAACAGTTAACCAAAATGCAAATAAAGCTGCTTTGTTTTAATTCATGTGTTCTGCTAATGGAGCTCATCTCCGTACAGTAAAATAATGCTCTCAAATTCAGCAAAAAATGTAGGTATTCATTTGCTTCCAAATTGTGTCTAAGGGAGTTATTAATACTTTTGATTCTCAGAAGACAGATCTATTCCATTGCTTGACTGTGAATTAGAAGAAAATTACCTTATATCATGCTTGGATCCAATTCATAGCACCTTAAGCACAGCAAGTCCCCAGTGCAGCCCGCATCACGCACTCACGGCAGGGAGCCAAGCACAGCTCAGATTGTAGATTTCCTCTCAGTAACTTAGGAGAAGGTTACAGACCAATGATCACACACTCAACCAGGTCTCAATCATAGATCAGCTTGTAAAAGCCATCACAGTAAACTCCTGCTCCTCCCATCCTGGGATTCCTAAGTAACTGGCATGTACTAAGGTGCCATTTCCTCAGCTGTCCCAGCCTGAGCAGTTCTGCTCCTGCTGCTTTAATTTCTCTGAGGCTTAGCTCAGACACAAGGAGTCACACATCCACCATCACCTGGGAGCCAGGGGCAGAGTGCCAGCTGCTAGAAGCTCCCGTAAGATTACTGACCTTAACACCACTAAAGCTTTGTGGCATTCAATGATGCCTTTCTCTGCAAACTCTTCCTTGCCCCTTGAGTCTCACACAGACACCAGTGTGCCTGGGGCTGTAAAACTGTCCCTCATAGCCAGAACACAGCTAAGTGACACTCTGGCTTTAGAAGGGTCAAATGAGCAGCGAGACAGCTGTGGAACAAAGCCTTGCTTTAAGCAATGTATCCCTTTTATGAAAATTGGGGGGGAAAAATGGGCTGGAACACTACTGAGCACAGGTCCATGACATGATTGGCAATGCATTTCCACCTCCGTTGTCTCCAGTGCAGGAATGAAGGCTCAATCCTTCCTTTCTCCCCATGAGCCCATGCAGCCATGTACTGCTTGACCATCCCATTAGCGCACACAGCCACATCACAAGCTTTGCAGAGAACTGCAGGTATTCTCCTTTTGCCTCAAATCCTTTCAAAATACCTACTGTCTGAAATTTCAACATCCTGCTTTATTTAGTCTTCAAAGTGCCTTTCAGTAATCACTGAAATGTAGTGATTACAATTCATTTACTGTGTAAGGATTTACTGCGAACTACGCTTCAGTGAATTGTGCACTATGCCAGGTTAATTGTGCACTGAGCTCCACAAATACACAACAAAAGTTCAGCCCTTCCCCAGCTAAGAGGAGTGCTCTCTTGGTAATTTATGATGTCCTCTAGCTATGGGAGCAGAAGAGGGCGCAACCGCCAGTAAAGCCAGCAGTAGCTCTGAGTTTTTATCACACAGTAGCACATGGGCCTTTGTGGTTTGTGATAGGGTAAAGATCCTTGTTGCTCATCCTTCTTCCACAGATTGTCAGAGGACTGTTTATACTGGAGAATCCAAATTAAGAAAAGGTTGGTCTGGTCAGAGTTCAGATGGGCACAGGACTGTGTAACCAGTCATTTCATCCACTTCAGTAGGACCAGCTATTTAAACCTGTGTATTGGTTTTGCATGGCCTGGTTTTTGGTAGCAGGGGGCTACAGGGGTGGCTTCTGTGAGAACGTGCTAGAAGCTTCTTCTGTGTCCAGCAAAGCCAATCCCCGGTGGTTCCAAAGATAGATGTGCTGGTCAAGGCTGGGTCAATCACGGTGGTAACTCCTCTGTGATAACACATTTAAGAAGAAAGATAAATAAAAAGTGGTTGCAGTTTTAACTGGAGTGAGAACACGTGAGAAGAACAACTATGCAGACACCAAGGTCAGTGAAGGAGGGGAGGAGGTGCTTCAGGCACCAGAGCCAGGATTCCTCTGCAGGCCACGGTAAAAACCATGATGAAGCCACTGTCCCCCTGAAGCCCATGAAGACCCACAGGGAATGCAGAAATCAACCTGCAGCCTGTGGAGAGGCCCCACAATGGAGCAGGTGGATGACTGACAGGAGGCTGTGAGCCCATGCAAGACTCGTGGAGAGAGGGGCCCTGCTCTCAGGCTGGAGCAGCCTGTCCTTGAAGGAGTGCACCCCATGGAAGTGACCCGCACTGCAGTGGTTTGAGGACGAGTGTTGCTTTTGAGATGGACTCATGTTGCAGCAGTTCACAGGGAGCTGTTGATCATGAGATGGATTCACATTGGAGAAGTTCATGGAGAACTGTCTTCCCTGGGAGGGACCCCACGGTGCAGCAGGGGAACGACTCCTCTCCCTGTGCAGTGGGAGAAGCCACAGGTAATGAACTGACCATAACCCCCATTCCCTGTCTCCTTGGGCTGCTGGGGTAGGAGGTAGAGCTGGGAAGGAGGGAGGGGTGAGGGGAAGGTGGTTTTAAGGGCTTATTTTACTTCTCACTACCCTGCTCTGATTCTGTTAGTAATAAATTCACTTCATATCTCTAAGTTGAGCCTGTTTTGCCTGTGATGATACTTGATGAGCGATCGAGTCCTTATCTCAACCCATGAATCATTTGTTACATTTTCTTTCCTCTGTCCAGCTGCAGAAGGGAGGGAATGAGTGGCTTTCATGGGTGCCTGGCATTCAGCCAGCATCAACCCATGACAACGTGCCACTCCCTGCCACCTCAGCCAGGACCAGCACCGGCCATGCTCAGCTCAGCCACCAGCCATCCCACTATCCTTCCAGGCCCAAGCCCAACAGTCTCTCCCCTGCACGAATATCTGCCCCGCCTCCAGAACTGGTGAGTATTATCCTGGCAGCCCAAGACAGAAATTCTCCATGGGAAAATCACATGGAAGAAGGAGGGACATTCTCTTGGAGATTCAATTTTTTCTGGAGCTGGCAGTTGTCTTCTTTCCGGATGAAGTAGAAAGTCAAGGTTCTTCCTGCTAATAGTCATTAAATAACTTTCCTCTTTTTTTCCTAGTACCATTTCAGTATTTTGATCAAGTTCCAGCTTGGTTTAATTACATACTTTCTATCTGAATTCCTGCCCAAGCTTCATTTAGAGAAATTATTCATTTCCTATCTTCAACATTATTATTATTATTGTGCTTATTTGCACGATGTGCTTAGCATTCATACACATCTTCAGTGCTCTGATGGGCTCATCAGAGTGGTGCCGGTGGGATGGAACAGAAGAACACTCCTCATCCGCCACCCTGTAAAATCAGCCCTCCTCCCCATCACATACAGGCAATTTTGCATTCCTGAACATTAGGGAATGCTCACAGTCACATCTGAGGTATCACGAAAATATTACCAGTTCCTCCTGAGAACATGCCTGAATGCTGAACATTATTTAGAAACAAAATCCTTATCTGACTGCAAATAACAAGTCAAAGGAGAAAATGTTCATTTCAGACTATTAATTCTTCCAGGACACACATTCCCAACAGTGAAGACAAGGAAAAGTTGGGTAGGAATGGCAAAAACACATACCCTAGGAACATTTTTCCTCTTTCCTTGCAAGGATAAAAGATTTGAATAGTCTTCATCTCACATGACAAACTTATGCAAACCTCATGCAGCACATGGTTTTCTATCACATAGTAATGGATGTGAACAGAGAACTTCAGTTTCTGAAACTTTATCATGTTGAAAGCCATGTTTTTCTTGCCACAGTAATTTATTTTCTACCCAGCTGTTTTCAACAGCCTTTAGATTTCACTCCTCAATATCTCTCCTATAGCTTCCCAAGTTTTACAACACAGGGTCAGAGATAAGCACTTTTTCCCTCTTTCCATCTCAGCCTGGGACCTGGTTTGAGAACTCCTGGAGACTGGCAGAGAGACCAACACAAAAGCCATTTTGCTGGTTCATTGACAGAAGGGCAGGGACAGGACAGCCAGAATGGAGGAGTGTATAACCCCAAATATCCTCAGGAACAGCTGTGATCATTCCCCACACATGAGGTCAGGCAAGTATTAGTTAAAATTATAATGTATATAAAATGGATGATCCTTAGGTCTGCATTATATACTTTTGTTGAGCAATAATATCCCCAGGACAAGAGCAAGCCTTGCATAAATGTCAGAAATGGAGCAAACACCCAGTCAGCCTATCTTAATAAATCAACTGCACTCCAGCTCCTGGCATTTGTTTGCTTTCTGATGTGGATTAGGATCTGATTCCAAACACAGGGCATTAAAATCAAAGCAATAGCAGCAGCCGGACAGGGATGAGACAGCTCCATGTGGATTTAATCACGGATAGATGCAGAGCAGTGAAGGAGCAGAAGATGACATATCACTACCCAGTTGACAAAGCACTTCCTAATGCTGAAATAAAACCCAAAACTGTTTCAGTGGCTCAGCCTCAGTCTGGAGGGCAAACAAATTTCAGTGAGAGGACACCTGATCTTCTTGTCATGCACACTCCTTCCCGAACTACACTTTACTGTCAACTCTCTTGAGCAAGCAGAAAGCCCCTCAGAGGCAGGAAGTTTCAGTATCTGTAATATCATGCCATGTTACCAGCACCTTTCAAACCTTGCCTTGGGTTAGACACACGTTTATTCTAGAGAACTGGAAGTGATTTAAGACATTAGCATTCCTCAGATGCATGCCACCCTCAGTCTCCTCACTCCTATCAATAGGATCCTCACTCCCACTGCCAGGAGGACAAAAGGTGCAAGCATTCCTCACCTACTGTTCTTCAAAGCCCATTATCTGAGCTTAACGTGCTGCAAATGATGATCTGACAATGTACTGCAGTATCCTTCCAACTGCACCAGCTCATCTGGGGAGACTGAAATCTCCAGCACTGATGGAAACTGAGCAGTTAGGGGTGAGAACTTCTTAAATTACCTTACATAGACACAAAAAAGAAAGCCCGTGGACATCCTCAGACATCTCACACATTCTCTAAATCCACTTCTACTCAATACATCTCACCCTGGCATTCAAATTCAGGTTACTCACAGCACACAGGTGTGAATCTCCCCACTTACACCATTCTGAGTAGTGGCACTCAGCACAACTCTTGTGGTAGTTGATGAGTATTAGCGAGTATTGCCAAGGCTGTAATCAACTAACTACCCTAGAATCTGAGATATAATACAACATGGCATACTTGCAAGCAGACAACAAATGTTCCAACACTGCACAGCAAATAAAAAGAATCAAAAATGTATTACTTTCAGTTGTTATTGGTAGTGGTTTAATCTTGTAATTTTAAAGGCAACCACATTTTGGAGGGGAGGCTTGGCACATGATTTCTGTATATTTAGGTTGGCAGCATTGTTTCCAATAAGCAAACATTCTGCCATACTAAATACGTACATGTTCAGGGACCAACTTATTATAGGTATGATTATGCAACATATTTCTGGTATCACAAGCTCATACTGGTCCATAATACACCATGTAGACAGACACAGTGATTCCCTGAGGAAAGAGGTCTTTGCTTCACTCTCTTTGCTTGCTACTGCAGGGCCTAGCCCAGCTGAGCACAGGCTGAGAACTAACTCGTTGGTAGCTTGTTCTGAACACACTTGGTATTAAAGGGTCAATCTTCCCTCAAGCCATTTGCTACTAGGGCCATCCCCTTCCTTTGTGTGAGGAAATCTTACTTAATGCTTGGAACACAAAGTTCTCTTCTTCATCAAGCAACTTCCATTGTAGAAGTTACCTTGATGATATCAGTTACATTTACGAAGAGAAAATTCAGCCTGAGGGCAGATAATTCAGCTTGAAGACATCACAACCATAACCTCAGAAAGAGAAAAAACTCCTATTTTATGGGAATCTGAACCTCAGTTTCTGGAGGGCTCCAAAAGTGATGGAAGAATTTATCCTAATTTCTGGGGTAAGGGCCCAGATCAAAAATCAGCAAAAGGCACACTCTGAACGCTGGAGAGGAAATCACACTGTGTTCTTCAGATAGGACCAGATATTCTCCCAAGTGGAGGCACTAAGAAAAAAGAATGGAAGGATACTGAGATGTTTAAAAAGAAAAATGGGATTTGTGTGATACATGTGACTGCTAAAATGGCAGGGGAGAGAGCATGCAGATGAAGGGACAAGGTTTGGTGGTCAGCAAAGAAGGTGAGCTGGCCGATCTAGAACAGGGAAGGCAATTACAAGACACAGAGCTGAAATAAAGTTGCTTTGTACAAAGAGAATAGCTGATGGGAAGAGGAGACAGCTAAAGTGCTGCTACAAAGAGGTCACCATCAGTTCACATAGCTTGTTACAAACACATCATGCCTTCCTCAGAATAAAAACAGCTCAGAGATTGGAAGTCTAGAGTGCAACCAGGTAAGAAAGGCAAAACAGGTTTGGTTGCTAAATTCTGCAGCAGAGATACCAACAAAGATC
Organism: Corvus moneduloides; assembly: GCF_009650955.1. Classification (NCBI taxonomy): domain Eukaryota; kingdom Metazoa; phylum Chordata; class Aves; order Passeriformes; family Corvidae; genus Corvus; species Corvus moneduloides. Next base: position 26,176,537 of record NC_045479.1, on the reverse strand, counting down.
AGCTGAGGAGCTGGATGGGAGCTTTCATAAATACCATACTAAACTAAAAGAAAATAAGGGAGAGCACCTAGGAGCTGCTGTTTGAAAGCAGCAGCAAGAAGAAAAGGAACAAAAAGCTACCAGGATTCCCTCTAGATCTCCCTAGAAAGCTTATCATTTTATTAAACCACAAGATTTCATGAAACCACCAGAGCCTTGACTCTACTTGCTGTATCTCACACACACAGAAAGCCTTTTTTTACTCTCCTTGCTCTCTTTCAAATAAACCAGTCAAAGAAAAAGTGTTTCATTTCTAAAGAGTCCTCAATCAATGCCGCCATTACCCTGTTCCCAGAGCATGGTGATGCAGAAGCCACACGGCCACTGGGACCCACTGAGTAAGGAGTTCTACCACACACAACACGGGCAGCAGCATAGAGCCAGGCACCTCTACAGGATCACAGAAGGACGCAGGATGCTCCTCTGCAGCAGACCTCAGGACAGCAGCATGCCCAGGGCTACAGCATGTGCATTCAGAGAATCAGGAGAGACATGGGTAACAACTTCAGCCTGCACAAATGCAAATGGTAGTGTTTTAAACATATATTATAATATTGGCTTCTCGCAAAGTATTAAGGTAGATATTATATAATGTTAGAAATGCTTTTTGCTGTGTGGATGTAGTTTTCTCTCTTTTTAGCAAGAATGTTAGCAAGTGTGAGCAAGTAAGATAACCTCCAAGCGAACAGAGGAGGAGGCCCAAGGAGCTGCTAAACAACACTTTGTCCAGAGAACAAAAGGGCCCAAAGGCTGCTCCGCCCGGAGAACGGGCGGCCAGGAGAGTCCGAGAGCCCTTATCACCGCTCTGCCGGGGGGCAAAGAGGCCCAAAACTGCAATCAGCCCTGACTGTCTGGAGAACTAAGAGATCCACCCTACCATCGACTCTCACCTAGCGAGCCCAACCCCAAGAATCAAAAGAAATAAAACCGCAAGGCAGAAGACTACGCATGCTCTAAAAAGGCAGAACCAAGGAGTGGCCATGCAGAACAGCTCCGGGAAAAGTTTGAATATTAATAGAGAACAGACAGTAAAAATGGTATAAAAAAGACTTACCTCGAGCATCAGGTGTGTTCTTGGCAGAGCGCCAAGGCACCCGGCCATTACCCCTTTGCTTTATTTTATGTGTCTCTTATTGTCTTTATATTAAACCCTTTAAATTCTCACAGGAGAGTGAACCTCGTTTTTCACAGTAGGCATGGCATCAGCACTATTACCCTAACACCCATCCCAGTCTCTGAAAATTCCACCTCTTCTCCAAATGGAAGTGGCCCAATTCTCATTTCCCCAGCAAGCTTCAGCTTCCAAAAAGCTTTGGTTTTTAGGTGTCTTTATAAACACACACCATCCCTCCTCCGCTGCTTCTCCCAAGCCAAAAATAATGCATGTAGCACCAGGGTTTCATTTGGGAAAGAAGAGAAAAGCAATTTCAAACCAAACTTGTCTTTAAAACACTTCTCAGCTCTGACCGTCATGCCTCTGGCAACCAGGACAGTTGTCCAGGGCTTGTTATTAGGCGGTAAATTACCTAGCCAAGAGCACCACAACCAGAAGGAGCCAAAGAAAAACACTAATAAAAAAACAAATGTGAAAATAAACCCAGTCATCTTCCTCCACCACTGAAATGCCCGAGTAGCAAAGTTACAGAATGACATTACAGTGAGGTTTCCTAAGGGGCTTGATAGGAAATTGTATCACAAATCCAAATATTTCTGAACCATCAGTTCTCTTCCAGTTCAGACCAGTATTCTATAACATATAACTTCTAAGCACTATTGGAAATCTCAGACCAGTTCTCAAAAAAAAAAAAAAAAGTGTTCTCATTGGAAATGTACTACCTTATATTGTAAAAAATGAGAGGAAAACCAGAAGAAATACAAATTGAAACCTGCATTTGCTTACCACTTATTTTGGTATTTTAAAAGGATTTGCTTACCACTTATTTTGGTATTTTAAAAGGATTTAAACAAGCATTTGTGGAAACAGCTAGACAGGCATAATTTTCTTTACCTACCAAATGCATTTGCCAAGACAGGGACTATAATCACACCAGCTGTCCAGGAGGGAGTATATTTAGAAATAAGTTCATTTTCATCTGGCAGCAGAGCTTGGATCTGTTGGGAAATGTTATCTTCCATTCATAGTAATATCTAACCATATTAATTTTTATGACAGATCAAAACATAACTAAGCTATTTTTTAAAACTCAGAAATAATTTCAGAATAATTCTGTAGAAACCTTCTATCTCAACAATTTCAAAATTATACCTTCAGATTTCAGTGGGTTTCATATATACTAGTTTAAAGACAACCGTCATTTTAACCTGAAATGTTAAACTTGCATATTTTAAAACACTGATAAACTGGAGAGGGGAAAAAAAAAAAAAAAAACACCAAAACCAGACTAACCTTTTTGTTAAGCTCTGGAAAAATACAAGATTATTGGAATCCACACTTTCCCATTAATTTATTCAGGTATGGAAACTGGTATTTTTCAGGTCAAAGAAAAGTGAAAAAAAAAAGAAGAAAAAAGAAACAAAACCACTAAAATCTCCACACAGAATTATCATTTGGAATCAGCATTTTGGATGGCTCACTGGAAACCAAGCTAAAAACACTAAAGCAACCATTGCTTAGTAAAAGAAAGTGGGGTTTCAACTTGTGTGAGCACAGAAAAAGACTTTGTAATCTCTACTCCCACTATGGCTTCCAGTAATAAGAGACTAAGAGACCTTTTAGGAGTTCAGGAAGCATATAGTACTAATGGATAGACCTGTTGTTTTGATTTTTCTGTCGATTTTGATTTCTCTGTTTCTCAGTGTTCATTTTTAATGTGAATGACAGCAACTCAAAACAACTTCAAAGTTAGTGGAACCCAGTCAATGAAGTTTTTAAAAATATAAAAGACTGAAAGTAGCCTTGTTTGAGGTAAATGAAGCTATGTGCTTAAGGAGTTTATTTACATAAAAATTGAGAAGCTTTAGGGAAAAAAAATTATGATGATGTCATTTGTTAACGCCACGGTTTGGAGGGAGGGGTCTTGGATTTTCCTTTAAGAACCTGACCATTTGTCCCATGAATTTTTAGGGTTGGCAATACCGAAGAAGGCCAAGAGATGGCAGCATTGGTAAAGCATCTCTCGGCTCAGCCTCTCCCTTCTCGGTGCTGAGCCAGACTCCTTCAATTCATTGTTTCATTGCTGCTAAATCCCCAATCTCAAAAATGTTCTGATTCAGCATTCCCTGAATCGCTGTCGATTTGCAGATCTTGTTTATGTGCGGTACAAATGTAGAGCGGTAAAAAAAAAGAAGTATTAGAAAAGAGAGAGTTACTACTCTTCCTACCAGAACACAGGCCAGCTTTCAAAGGCTAGAACTGCCAGTCACACTGCTGTTACATGTACAATAAACACAGTAATTCCTTACGGTAGGCCCCCAATATTCCAATCAGAACTCTATCTAACTGTAGACTTGCTGCAAAAGCACAAATTAAAAGGAAGCCATTGCAAAAGAAATTTACAATGTAGATTAGGGGACACAAAATGAAAACTCACTAAATCACTGAAAATGAGAGCAGAAGGATTATAAAGATAATACAGAAAAAAATATTCTACATAGGATAGTCCACCCTCATATAAATTTTGTAAAATAACCCTGCACTTAACAAACTGCTGTGTTTGGAATTATAAATTAACTGGGGGAAAATTTTTTTAAATATCGCATGCAGTTATCCCTGCAGAGATCGCTGGGTTCCTGCACTGTTTCTTGAAATTCTGAAATCCTAACCACTCATGATGCGTGACTGTATTTCTCCATGTAAGACACAAACACTGTTACTAACAAAACAGCCAGTGCTGGGTTGATTTCTGACTGCTGTGACATCATTCTAATTCCAAGGCACTCTGCACATTTCATAATGGTATTCTCAACACTGAAAGTACTTCCAGCTGTAATTATAAAGAAATGTCCCAAGAGTGCATACTATACAGACTTGATTTTTCCTGATCAAAGTCATTAAAGCTGTTTTAACACAAAAACTTGATAACCCATAACCCACACCACATTGGATTAACTGCAGAACAACAAAGGCACCACTGACTGCCTCTTCTTCCCTATTTCTGTTCTCCTGGAAGCACACCACAAATCTTTTAAATGATGAAAAGACTTTTGACAGTGTGGAGTGACCATATTGCCAAAATACCAAAGGGTGTTTTTTTAAGAGAGAGTATTTTAATTGCCTGAAGTATTTAGCGGAAAAGCCCAAATGTTTGTGAACATTGGTCAAGTGATTTTTTTTTTTTTTAAAGAGAGAACAGGTATCTCTCCACCTTTTTTGATAAAACAGTTTGAATAACCATCAGTTGCTCTAAAACTACCGAGATTTAACCACATAGCAATAAAAAGGTAATAACTTTAACACAAATATTCTCTCACACAGAAACTGTGGAAGTGCACTTTACCATACTGCTGGTGAAAACACCATTTGTTCCTTCTACAACATAGAAGTACATCTTGTGCACAGTATAACTGCTGAATAAAAAAAAAGTTTTGAAGATTAGCCACTTTACAAAGGCTCTTCACTGGTTTTATAAGACTGGTGTTTCCCAAAGAGAAATGAAAGAAAGCTAGTGTGGTGCATAAAGCTAAGTGGTCTTTCAAAAACTTAGTAAAATAAAATCTTAATTAAAAAGAAAAAGATCTTCTCACTACTCGTGGAAAGAGAATGACTTTTTATTTTACTTTTTACTAAAAAGATAAATATAATGCCCCCTAGGGTTAGTGTCCCACTGATATTTTAATAACACTTTAAAATAATTAGGTAATCTCACTTCAATGCTTTCACTATTTAAACATTAGAAAATGCCAGACCTTTGCTCACATGTTCATGTAACACTGTTCTTTAAAGTGACATTATTATTGCTATTCAAACTTAAAATATTTCTTAGCCACATACTCGTTGAAATATAATATGCTGTTTATGGTAATTTTTTTAAAAGCCCACTACATACTAGCTACTAAGTAATTTCTTCAATTTAAATCACATTGTAACTTTTTATTTCTTAACTCTATTTTTAACTAAGATCATTTCTTTCTCTAGAAGTATACATTTTGCAGCTATGCAAGATAAGAATGTGTTTCACAGTAATTGAGATGTGTTTATGTGGTGAGATTTTTTTCTTAGTGAAGTGTCCTTTGGTCTCACAGAAAAGCAGTTACAGATATGCTGAAAGCTGGGAGTTGAACATAAATTAACACGAAGCACTGCAAAATATAATCTAACAGTTAAATTATTCATAGAAACAATGTTTCTAGAGACTCATTGAAATCTTTAATTCAAGAATGAGTATTACTTCAGAATTTTAAACGGAAACTATTGAGCTTGATTTAAAAAAGCATGGAGGGTAGTTCTACAGGCTGCTGAAACTGGAGATCAGAGATACTTTTCTTTCATCTCTATCCTTAAAACATATTATGATAAGCATAATTCTCAAGATGACAGATTTTATTTTCTTAATTTAGTCATTTCACCAGCATTTATGTGGGGAGCTTCACATCTTTCCTTTCATTGTTGTTCTACAGCTGTCTTTTAAGCAGAGAAACATAAAACACCATTACGCAATCTTGTCCAAAAGCTTATGCCTGCCTCAGAACATCCCAGTTCCACTAACACAGACACAAGAAAACATACCCCAAATTATCCAAATCTTGCATAGTATCCCTTCTTCATTTGTAATACAGGAAAGGAGGACATTATGAAGTGAATATAAATGCAGACGTAGATAGTCAAAATTCCCAGGAGCACACGGGCCCTCACCTTTTCACACAGGTGAACAAGGTTTCAGCCCCCCAAGTCTCTGGCAATTATTTCTGCAATTATTCAAATAAGTAGTGTCTAAACTCAAGTATTTTCAAAAGGGCAGAATTAATCTCAGGTGATCTGAGGCAGCCAAAACTGCATTAATAGGAGAGGATAGAGCCTGAAAAACACACCTGTTGTGATGCTTCCAGAAAGGATGGTGAGGACATGGGCAACACTTGAAGTCTCAGCAATTTGTGCTATAAATAACAACCAGCTATCCCCCCAATCAAATTTACTTCCTTTGACCTGTTAGACTTGTTAGATACTACAGGTGCTGGCCATGAGAGAACTGTATTGTTAAATAAAGCTTTTTAAAACATAATATCTAGTCCAGTAGGTTGTTATGCTGCATCTCGCTGGGTTTTTTTCCTATTCCCACTTTTCTACTGCCTCTTAGTTGTTACTGCAATCAGTAGTTGTTAATCCAATCCTGGTCACAGATCTTTCATGAAGAACTCACTACTTTTTCCATCTAAGTATTTTCATTTTCATAATGTCAAAACCAGGACACGAAATTCTTGTATCACATCATTCCCCAGGAGAGCAACAGTGCTGTCTTCAAAATCATAGAATATTTTCAAACTCCCAACCTTTTCACTATAGTTTTTTATTTTTTTAACTTTAGGGAGGGACTGCACCCTTATAGCAAACCTTAAATTCACACATGAAAATACTGGCTTCCTACTGGCTGCTCCAGACAGAACCATGACTGTTCTGCTGTACTAAGGATTATGGAGCTTTACATTCTATTTTTTTCAACTCCCACTTGCTTCTCTTTTCCATCTTGCTATCCTCCTGTTCTCTTCCACTTTAAATTACAGCTGAACCCAGGAGCTGGGAAACATTCCCAGGTCCCCTCAGTCAAGAAGAGCTAAAAAGATGTTGTGAGGGCAAGGAGCTATTCCAAGTATCCCATAGTAATCCCTAACCTCAACTTTTGCTCTCCTTTTTCTGAAGAAAGATCACAAGAATAAAACTCATTAAGAACATATAAGTGAATAAAATAGGCTACCATAGAGTAGCCTAACAAGTAGCCCGCAGTGTGTGGGTCTCCCACTCATCTTCACAGAAGGTGGCATAAGGAGTCCCCACAAGCAGAGTCTTCTGCTTACAGAGAAGAAAAGCAGTTACCTGAATTCAAATGGCAAAAATTATTACATGATTCATCCAATAAAATTACAGAGACTCACCACAGAGTCAGTGTGTCACCTTCATTGGTCACAAATAACAAAGAAAATTATCAAGATTTCCTGTTTTGGTAGTTGAGGTCCAACACAGGCAAGAGGAACACCAAAACCATGTAACAGATGATGAGTACTTCCCACATTAAGCAACATAAATCAGTCTGGTGGGCAAAGGGCAACCTTGCACATAAGAACATCAATAATGTGCACTTAAGGTGCTCCCTTGATTCTCACACTGAAGATGTGAACAACTTGATGTTGCAAGCCTGGGTGCAGACTCTGTGGTATGTCTTCCCACCTCCCCCTGCACACCAAGACGCTTGGAAAGAAGCAGAGAGCACAGTCTGTCTTCTTGTGGTTACCAGAGCAGTAAATCAGGGGAGGGTCAGTAAAACAGATAGCAGTTGAGACAGATGCTCCATCATCTAACAGACAAGCCTTACTGATACACAGGATACAACTATACAAAGCAATATCCATTAACATTGTTATCCATTATCCAATAATGTTATCCATTATCCATTGTTAACAAGACCTCACTAATCCTAGCTATCAGATATCCCAGCAGCCTTGAGCAGCCAGAGATGGTAGAATGCAGAGATCCATGCAAATGCAGCTCCTTTATATTCAGTGTTCACAAGTCCTTTCTTTTTGTAATTCTTATATTTTTTCTTAGTTCTTTCCCCTCCTTCAGTACTTGTTTTTCCTGCCTCTTTTCTAAATCCTTACAAAGATACTCTCTTCAGCTTCTTTATCTCCTTCCATTCTGCTTACAGGTTTTGAAATCACACAAGAGCAGCTTTTCTCTCTGGTTTACTTTGCTGGGCCAATTCTGGGTTACTTAAGCCAACTGTCACCCATGCCAACTACAGGCTGCACTGGCTACATTAGGACTGGATGTGTAACAATTCTCTCTCTTGATTAACCTAGTATCAGACTTTGGGATAATACTATCTCCCTACATGTCATTCTAGAATGTCAATCTTTTCCCTGTAACCATGTCTGAAATTAACATGAAAGAAATGCCATGGAGCATGAAAAGTCAACACATAGCATGAATTCGTCTGACTAATGCAAAGCTCTTAAGCTAATTGCCTGTAAAACAAATGAAACATAAACTCTGATTTGAATAACTCAACATAAGCTCACAGGAATTTCACTGTGAATGTATAACAACATGCAAGCAAAAAAGTTATTTTATTTCCATCAAGCTGAAGAAAAGGGAGTGATAGGCAATATGTCAATTTAAGGATGGGAAAGCACAATTACTTTTCAAGAGCTTATTTTGTTTTTAATAGAAAATTCCTATTCGCTCCAGATTTAGAAATTGTTCTGCTCTTTTTCTGAGAGTCAAGCTATGTTGTAGGAAAGTATAGGATCAACATTACTACTCCTATGTAAGCAGCTGTACAGGAGCATGCCAGGAAGCTTTCTTGTACTGCCAGCAACCAGCAAGTGTATTCAGCTCTCAGCAAGCATCCTTTGTCAGATTCTGCAGGTTTCCTCACTTGCCAAGAGAAAATTTCAAACTCAATTTCTCCAATTCCCTACCTCCTGTTCATTCACCTTTTCATCTCTCCTGCATCTCAACTTCCATCCCCTTTCAATTCTCAGCTCTCTTGAAGATTATTTTGCACCACCTGATCAACCTGTTCTGCTTCCAAGCTTCCTGAATATAACTGAACACTTCCCCAAGAAAGCTTATCAGAAAAAACTCAGTAAATTAGACTTTCTCTTTTTCCAATACTCATTCCTACATTTTTAATCCACATTTCTGTGATGAAGTTAGATTCATGAATAAAATTTTATGTTTCTTTCACTTGAAATACAGTGCTGGAAAATGGTTTAGCAGCACTACATCCGCTTCTATGTATGTTTTTCAGCCAACATTTCACTGACCATCTTGAGGATTTTTCAAGACATTTCAGAATGACAGTATCACTAATCTAAAAAGAGATGATGCAGAATGATCCCATGCCAACTTCTCACTATCCTCTAAACCCAGGTTTCCAGGAGTATTATCAGACTTTCACATAGAGATTCAAACACCTGTCCTACTTTAAATCCTGTGCTAATTTCTGTAATCATGGCAGATGCTATGGAATTATCAAACCAAGACAAAATAAAGCATAAGGATAAAGAACAAAGGCAAATTCACACATCAGTAAGAAACAAAATTTTTACATACATTTCCACATGTGAATTTTGAAGTTGCAGTCTTTCCTATTTGAGTACTGGTTTCAAATCTATTATTTTTAACATACTAGTACATTTCATAGTTTCTTACTCATTTAACTATACATCTGTTATGCACACATTAACTAAAACTTTGGCAAATACACAGAACCAAAGTGGCAGAGGTGGCCTTGGTAGCAAGAATGTCCTGCAGTTTTGTATGAAACCACTCTGACCTAAAGCTGTGGCCAACTCTCTAAGTCACCTGCCAAAGATTAAGGTCCTATGGATCTCTAATACAGTCCAAGACACTTCTGAATCCTGCAGGCACAGCCTACCTGGATCTCCATTAGATCCTGTCCTCGTTCCAGCCAGGACAGGGTTTTTATTTTTACAATAACCAGGAGGGAGCGTGGCTAGGACACGGAGCTTATTCTGTATCACCTCATGTCACTGCCAGGGGTGAGGGAAGGGACTCTCGTATGGGGAGAAGGGTTTCCTTCCAGTTGAGAAAATGTGGCGGGGGTAGCCATCCAGTGTTGTCTACTGTTAGAGGGTTTCTGTGTGGATTGTTTCTCTTCTTGTATCCTCTGTTATTAGCATTGATGCTGTTAATTGTTCGTTTTCTTATGTCATTGCTGTTTCCAGTAAACTGTTCTTATTTCAACCCATAATCTTTGCCTTTTGTGCCTCCAATTCTCCTCTCCATTGCGCCACAGGAAGGAGGGGGTGGGGAAAAGTGGGGGAGCAAGAGAGTGGTGCATGGGTTTGGAAAGTCTTGGTGGGGGCACTGAATTGGGGTTTCCATTCCTAAATCACAACAGATCCTTAGAGGCTTGCCAAGATTATATACCCAACATTTGTATCAATTTATTTGTTTATCCAAACTGAGATTGTGTGGTTCTCAGGCAAGTTTTCTTTTACTAAAAAACAAAAGGTATGTGAGTGCAAAAAGCAGATTAATTAGTTCAACTGAAAATCAAGTTTTCAATCAAGTTATCAGTACTTTGTAAAATTAGCAAATAGTGACTTTTCTAATTCCTGTTGAGCTTCAACTGACCATTAAGCAAACACCAAAGAATAATCCTGTTCATCTCCCCACCTGCCTCTAGACACTATTTCCTGTTGCTGCCCTTGGGCTGGCATTACTGTTTGCACTCCTCACAGTGACGAAAACTAGGCTAGTAAAAGAAAAATTAGCTTTCTACCAGACTGATACCCTCAAGCAAGACATCACATAGCCACAGGCATACGAGTGGCACACGGGAAGTGGTGGGAAGTGGCAGAAGACAGCAGGAGAAGGAAAGCCAGCCTGCTGCTTTCAACAGCAACCCGTACTTCTGCCAGATTAAAATAGCAGCGCAATGACAGTCTAAACCATTTTGAACAAAGGAGGGAGGCTTCTTTCAGGAACATTTCTTTCCTTTTAGATTTCCATAGTAGAATATTTGTTGCTAAAGGGAAAGTATTCAGTTATGAAAAAGTATGGAAAAAAACCCCACATGTTAAAAAAATTCCATAGTTATGTCAGGGTAGGAAATCTGAGTGAGCTTAACAAGCTGAAAATGTTGAAGAGTTATCACAAGACAATCCAGGACAATTAAAAAACTATTTTATATCAAGCTTTTCTAAAGGATTCTTTCTGATTTACCAGTACATTGTATTTTCTGGGAATAGATGTTCTCCATTCAGAAAACACATGGGCATACTCTTCATTAGAAATACAGTTGCTGAATGCTTGCTTTGTTTTTTAAACAGAAATGCTGGGACAGAATTGTTTGAGATTTTATTGCATTTCTTCTTCACCCTATATTCTCTGAAGTGAATATGAATCTGATCTTTCATGTTAATTCGATTTTCCCTTTGCCTTCTAAATAAAAAAAAGTTCCAATTGGCTACTTTCTTGTAACTCAAAAGACTGACATTCCTTATTGTCCTAGTTTTACTTGCAGGTGTTGGGAAGGGGGCAGAGCCTAGCACTGTGTGGGCGTGGCTAGCTTGCTATTCTATATCCCAGAGTCATCACTGGGGGGCGTGGGTTTGGGGGAAAGAAACAGATGAACCTACACCACAAGTGCACCATTGTGTTACATTCTTTCTTCAGGGAAGCTGGCAGCGAGCAGCACTGTGGACTCTGTCCCTCTTTCCATGCTGTCCATCCCTTCCCATCCCTCAGGAGAAATTCAGCTCCAAGTGGTGAACACAGCCAAGCCTAGCCAAATACTACTGAATGCAGCCAAGCCCACAGTGCAGTGCAGTTCAGGAGCAGTCGGTCCGGGCAGGGCACTGTGGTTCAGGAGCAGCGTGGTCCAGCAGCATGGTCCAGCTTGGGCGATTTTTCCACAGTTGTTTTTTGTTCTCTTGAGCTCAGGGGAGGCAAACACCAGGCTGCAGGAACGGCTGCCATTTTCCCCTTTGTCTCAGAAGACTACATGGTGCTGTTGATGGTGCTGTCCACCATCTTGTCTTTGTCTCAGGAGGCCATGTGGAACTGAGCCATGGTGATGAGCACCTTTGTATGTGTAAATCACCCTCTCTTTTGTATACTTGTGTTAATTGTTGCTGTTACTGTTCATATTTTCATCCCACTGCTGTTTCTTTTCAGTAGATTGTTATCTCAATCCATGGGGTTGCATTCGTCCCTTTCTCACCAGAGAGGGAAAGGGAGAAGGGGAGTGGCTTATTTGAACTTTAATTCCCAGCTGGTTTTAAACCCCCACACTTACTCATTTTTATAGTTCTGTCCTTTACTTTCCTGAATGCATCAGTACTATTGCTAGCATGAAAAACAAAAACAAACAAACAAAACTAACAACAAAAACAAAACCTCAACAACAACCAAAATAAAAAATCTAAAATCATGCTTGCAGCTGTAGTCCTCCAGCTCAGGGTGGTCCCAGAGCCCATCTTCAGTGTAGAAGCTGAGGCAAAGAAATCATTAAACATCTCTGCCTAGTTTATGTCCCTGTTTGGGAAGTGACTGTCCTCATCAAGTAACTGACAAATGTTACTTCTGGTCTGCCTTTTGTGATTGTTTTTTTAAAAGCCCTTTTTATTGCCCCCCCCACAGTACTAGCCAGCTTCAACTCCAATTCAGCAAACAGCACCTCTGTAGTCCTCCCATGTTGCCTGATCTTGCTTCCAATGGCCATACATTTCCTTTTTTTGCCTTAGTGTCAGAAGAATATTGCTGCTCAGTAACAGGCACTGTCAGAACTAGAGCAGGAAAATTACGTATTATCTGGGTACTCCTCAGACTGTTCCCAGGCTCTTCATCATACACAACAATAAATGAATTCTTTTTTTTTAATATACATTTCTTTTATATGACTGATTAAAGCAAAAGGGAAATACTGGCAGTCTGCAGAGTATTATGTCAATACTAAGCCTTTAAAAGCCAGAAAAAAAAAATCAATTAACTATACCCAAACTGTCAAATTCCCTTAAACTGACTGACTCCAGCTCTTTTCCCTGTCACCACCTCTTCAGAAATGCATCCACCTCTCAGCTCCACTATTGTTGGCATCATTCCAGCATCCTGAGCTTGACTGAAAATAAGCACTCCCCCTTTCCTCTGGCTCATTTTCATAGATATGGTGGTATTTATGTTTTCATTCCAAGACTGCAGAGATGAACTTTTAAATATGTAAATATCTAAGTATCTGTTTAGCCATTCAATACACTGGAACAAGTATGTACACATAAAATCTTTTGCTAAGCCACATACTCACTTTGAGTTCTTTGTGTATGGACAAAATCCAAATGACAAAATCCAGAAGACTTCCCTACCCAAAACCCCAGTAAAAAAATAACTGCCATTGGCCAGGAGAGGGAGACAGATGAGAACAGCCAAAATCAGGACTGTCGGTGCTGATCCAAAATGAGACATATTGCATTAGACAAAATTTTTTCAAGTCCTGTTTCAAAAAAAGGCCGGCAGTACATGCCTGATACAAAATAGTCCATATTCTGCTGTAGTGCAAAAGGGTTTCCTGATTCCTTAAATTCCTGAAGGTTTCTACTTTATTTGCTAGTCTTATTCTTGCAGTTACAGATAAAAACTCAAACCCCTTCCCTAGAGTCTTTCAGAGACACTCTGACCTGTCTTTTGTAAGGAAATTAGGGAGAAAGTGCAAGGTAACGGGGCAGAGAGGTAGAGGAGTGACTTTCCCTTTGTTGGAGTGGCCTTCCAGAGCGACAGCCAGGTCTGCCAACATTTGAAAATTATAAATAAGGTGTGAAAATGAGGAGATACTTTCAACTGTAAAAAAAAAAAAGTGAAAATACAAGTATTTTCTTTTGGCATGAAGGCTGAAGGCAATGGATGAGGTGGGGAAAGGGGAAGCAGTACTTTCTACAAAGGGGCTAGTCCCTTTTAGCAGAGACAATTGTTTGCACACATCCTCCTGTGAGATAAGCCTTTTTTTTCCCTTTTTCTCTTAAATCATCTGTTTTACAGCTAGGCAGGAACCACGTGTTTTGAAAAGCAGCATTCTTCTACTCCTGGAGCAGGAAGTCCTTGAAATATGCAGCATAACTGCAAACCACCACAGTGTAATGAATTCCATTAATTCCACTTTTTTCAAATTTTTTCAAAATTACCATTAACTTGGTAATGTGTGTGTGCGCATGCACACAAATGCATGTACATGTGCAAGTTTGCACACATATAAACTTCTCATTGCTGTGAGTGGTGGCATTTCCTTCAGCAGGCAGTGAGGATAGTGTGTTGAACAGCCTTCTGTAAAACACTGCAGCTGGTGAAGGGAATTCTCATGCTATGGCCGGAAAACTGGAATAGTACAGGTCAATGTGCTTGATGATTGGGCTGTCGCTCAGCAGTAGTCCTGGCAAACTGGAAAAATAAGTCAACAGAAACTTCATAAAGTTCACTAAAAAACAGCTAATCCTCTACCTGGCACAGTAATGCAGAAACAGCTTGAACTGGTCCTGTGAAGAGGGACCACAAACAAACAAAGCCCTGGATTTTTACATACTCACCCTATGCATGATAGTCTGGGGTCTTCCAAATGAGACCTTGGCTCCTCATGTGTCTCTGAGTGTCTGGTCACCTGGCTGGGCCATAGGTTCCCTGTACCCTGTGTTGTGCAAACAGTTGGCACCAGTTCACAGCCTCTTGCCTGGTGCTCCAGCTATTTCCACCCAGAGCTCAACCAGCAGCTGCACTGCAGCTACACACTAAGCTACTGAATGTATTGCTCAACACTGTCCACTGTCCTGCTGTGGATGGGGAGTATGGGAGCAGTTGGATCGGAGTATGACAGGAAAAACTCTACTTCCTAGTCAAGAAATCTCTACATTTTGCAAACACCTGTCACAACATACCAAGAAGATGACTTTTGCCTGGGTTTTGTGCCATCCTTAAAACATATATTTACATCCAAACATGGTTGTGAAAGGCCTGTGGGAGAAATCTTTACACTTAGTCTTTATGCCTCTAAGGATGATGAATGTTCAACTTCCAGAGATTCAGCTGCAGGAACACATGGTTGCCTTTCCTCGTTAAGGAGAAATTGTTCAGGAACAGCCTGACAGTGAAACAAATTAACCTTGCTTGCCATTGCTTGCTGCCACAAACAGGGTTGTTTACTCCTTTGCTACACCCCACTTGTGTAGCAGGCTTACTCTACAGTTGGCTGCAGCATTTTGCTGGACTCTGGTGAGCCAACTAAACTCACAGATCTGGCAGAGTATTTCCCCTGAAGGATGGAAATAGCATCTAGAATGTCATTGAACTAAACTGGCTTATGAGATGTCTGACAAATGCCAGAGCTAGCACAGGTGAAAGTGGGGAATATCTTCAGCAGCAGCTGCTTGCTACGTCTATTCAACTGAAAATGAAACCAAAGCCAGGGAAGTGAGTGCCTTCATATATATCTACTCTTCCCTCTGAGGTGCATAGCCTTGCTGCCTCAGTGCCTTCAGAAGCATGGAAGTCTGAAAACAAAGTTTGCACTGAAACTGCCAAAAGTGCGGCAGAGCTGCCTAAAATTCAGGTACATATACCAATCCAGCACGGCATAAAATCATGCCTGACAAAACCACTCAGCCACAGAGAAGTTGTGCTAGCCACTGCCTCCAAATAGCTGAGACAGGACACAGCACCTCCAGGGTGAGGCGTGCTATCTCCCTTCTGCTCCAGATGCTGCTGGAGGAAATGCAAGTCACACCTCCAGACAAGCTTCTCCAAAATGGAGTAGGCTGGTTTCCTTTAATCTGTAAAAATGGAGGAAGTGTTGGTGGGGGGAGGAGGAAAAGGAGAAGCAGTGTTTTCTGATGGGCTGACATAGACAGAGTGTGCTTATCTTTCTGGTATCTGCGTGAAGCAGAAGGGAGAGGGTAACACCCAGGTTTCTCTCCTTTACTTACGGGGGTGATGAAGGAAAATGGAAAGGCGCAGGGAGGCCTTTCTTTGCCATGGTGGCAGCTGGCAATGGAGCCACACTGCTTTTAGGGCTGTGACAAAAGGGAACAGAGCAGCTAGAGTCCTGTGCCAGGGAAGCAAAAAGTCGCATCCATGCACAGGACATGTAGGAAGGAAAGCTGCAGACAACTGTGGGGAACAAGGGACAGGGAGCACCCCAGGTGCAGCCATGTCCCTGCAGCCAGGCAGCTTTCACCAAAAACGGCAAAGCTTGTTCTGCTTATTTCTTCACTAAATGGAAAAACCCCAAATGTTCAAAACAGACAGGACTTCCCTGACTGTAGAGGAAAAGGAAATGGAGTTAGGAAGCCAGGGCAGAAAGAGAACATACACGGATTCAGGAGCAGCAGCAGCCCCAAAGACACAGAGCAGTGGCGGGGGGCCGTGCCGGGCTGTGGGGAAGCCACAAGGGAGCACAAGTTTGCGGTGCCTCTGAGAGGGAGGCCAAGGAGAGGGGGGGGGAGAGACGGAGGAGGAGGCGGGAGAATGCTGGGGAAGACGGAAGCAGATCCGGCTTGCGCCGGTTTGAGCCGGTTTGGGCCGGTTGGGGCGCTGCAAGGACACAACAGCTGCTGAGGCCGCCCTTGCAGCCGGGCGGGCGCTACTCTCCGGGACGGATCGCCAGAGCCCTCGGAGCGGGGCACCGCCCCACCGCCGGCAGCCGCGGAATGGCCCGGCCAGGTCACGCCGCAGCCGGGAGCTGGAGCCGCCTCCAGGCGCAATCCGCTCCTGGCTTCTCGCCGCTCCCCGCGCGGCTCCAGACTGGCGGCGGGCAGGAGGCCCCGGTGTCGGGTTTCAGCCGGAGGAGCCGGTTGTGCGACCGGGGGAGGGGAGCGGTGGGGGAAGGGCCCCCCAGGGCCGGGCCTGAGGGGCCGCTGTCGCGGGCAGCCCGTAGGGCAGTGACCGCCCCTGACACGGCCCAGCCGTCCCTGGGGAGGTGCTCCCAGCCGCCGGTGCGGGTCCCACTGCGCACATCTCGCTCCTGCCCGGCGGGAGCAAGGGGCAGTCCTGACCCGGGGTGTGCCCAGCGTGCTGCAGGGAAGACAAGGCTGTGGGGCAGCGCCGCTGAGACATCGTGGGGTGGGGTGGGGAGCCTTTGGATCGCTGGTCATGCATGGAGAAAAGAGCTTGGGTTTTCTCGGTCACCCTTAGGCGCCGCGTTTTGGTCTGAAATCCCCGTTTTCTAGGTTCCTTTTCCACTGTGTTTGCAAATACATTAAGTATTACATTTGATCTGCTGTTATACTTTTCAAAGTACAAAATGGCATCTGAACCCTTTTGTAGGGGAAGCAACAATGCCCTCTGAAATACATTTGCTGGTTTTCCTCCCGTGGCTGATACAATCTCATTAATAAAGTGTCTTGTCAGTGGAGCATTGAGCCACAGACTCCTGACTTTTGTTTGGGTAACAATTTCATGCTTTAATACTTAAGCTAGTAGAAGGTGCTTTTTTATTCTTTCTCAGCCTAAGTTACTGTTAATTGCACTGTATTTTCTAAATCCATCTCAATGGCGATCTACAGCATTGTAAGTTCATCAGCTTCTAACAAATAGTACACTTTTCACCTGTACCCATTACTTGAATGGCAACAAACTCTATTACTGGTCTTTATATTCTTTTGGTTTTTCTGTCACGCTGGGCTGGTAAGAGCCATACACACTGGCCCGTGGTGTATCAGCCTAATAGCTAACTCAAATCATTTAATCATCATACCGAGGAGCAAAAAACAGCCTCGTCCCCTTTTTGTATTTGCTCAGATCTCTTCATGTGTCTTTAATCTCCCCATGAACGTTTGATCTGCCTCTAGTTTCAGTCTTTCATCTCTGCCTCTCCTACTGGGTTATACTGTTCTCCAGATAACTCTGATAAATGGGTGCTGCTCCCTATCCACCTGTCCATCATTAACAGTGGTTTTACTAATTGTTTGTGTTGGGGTGTTTTTTGTTCCTTGGTGTGTAACCATATGTCAGTTTTTCATTGCTGGCAGAGCTGTGGTAGAGGTTGGAATGGGGATGCAAACAACATGCTCTTTTGCTTAGTTATTTGACTCATCTAGAGTTTCTGTAAATCAATTTAGAGACGTCATTGATAAAAATTGTGACCACACAGCAGTATTGTCACAGATCTTGCCAGAAGTGGAGCTGCTCTGATAACTCTAAAGCAGTCACAGGACGTAATCTAGCTCAGGCAGAATCTAAGGGTGTAGGAAGCAATAGGAGGTGTAGTTTGTTCTTCAAAAGTGCAGAGGAATCAGCATATGTTGATTTGTACAAATTCAAATTTTACAGGCATTAACTGTGGACAAAGTCACTGGGGCAGAGGTGTTTGTGTTTCAGCTCAACGGGATTAGTAAAAGAGATTTACCAGTTACTTATATCCTTTTTTCTCTCCAAGAAGATACACAAGTAAATATAGTTTAGTAGCAGGTACTTTTGATCTTTATGACAGAAAAATAAACAAAACAAGAGAGGTTGTTACTATGTATATTGGTTACCACAGTGCACTCAATTGTAGTGGTTTGGGTAAGTTAGCTGTGCTGTCCTATTCTGAAACTCCATACTGTCAAAGGATGGGTGCCCTCATGTGCTGTGGAATTATTTTGAAATGCATAGGACAGTTTATTCTCCTAGCTCTGCTTCCACTTTGGAGTATTTTTTCTCTTTTAAATGTGTACCTGTGGCCCATCAGAGGAAGAAAGAGACTAAATCCAACATTTCTGTTCTTTAGTTTCATGGATATTGTGTCTTGAAGCATTTGTGCACTTCAGAAAGTTAGACTTGATTATCTGTGACTCCAGTGCAGAACTGTAAACTCCTGTTGCAGACAGATTTTTTTACCGACGCTGATTTGAGGAGTGTGACTCAATGAGTAAGCTGTTTCCTGCCTGTGTCTCTTAAATATTGGTATGTGTTGTTTCAATCAGACTTGTTGTGTTAATTTTGTCATGTTTGAAGTATATTGAATTTTTATAAGAAAAAAATGTGTCTGAATTACAAAAGACCATTTTTGTCTCCTCTTTTATCCCACACATCTCCCCCAGCATGTTTATTATAGCATTGTGGTGTAACCATAGGAGTGAGCGTCAAATAAATGAGTCAAATATGAAGTAGATTCTTCGTTATTTGCATATTTTAGATGTTGTGGTTAATGCATTGCATGGTGAGTTTATGTTTTGGAACTTCAAAGGAACAACATTGTGTCACCTTTGTCACAGATCTTTTTATAGGGTAGGCCTGAAAAAATTTTGTTCACTCAAGATGAAAATGAGTCAAGGACAGTTGCTGAAGGTCACTGCAAGTCATGTCATGCACTGGACATCCATCATCTGACAGCTAACTGCTAGGCTATGCTACTCTTCTCAGATTACTGGGGTTTACATTTTTAAATAAATTGAATTGGCAGTCATTTTTCACCCATCTGCAAAGACAAGAATTGAAGATTCCTATCTGTAGGCACAATTAAGAATACCACAAGCGTCTAAAGCCATATAGGACGTTCAGGGAAATATTTTGCTTTCATTGCTTTTTATCCACTTTTGCCTAGGCAGCAACAAACTTTGAACATGGGTCCTGCAAGATAAGCGAAAGAGAAATACAGTCTTTTTAGTGTAAATTCTACATATTCAAGCATACTGTAAAGCATTGCTTAGTAAAATTGAATACTTATAAATGGAATTTATTTAGTTCTCAATTTGCGTGATGTTTTTAATGGAGTATAAAACCACAGAACTAACAAAATATTCTTCCAGAAGATCTTAGAGCATCTTCTTTTTTGTCACTGTCTTGTTTTTGAACATAACATCTTGATCAAGCTTCAGTTTGTGTAATTACATTTGGTCAGCTCAAGATTTAAGCCACTGTGGTGTACAGCATGTGTTTGCAGAGTTACAGAGGTACTTTGTTCTCCCCCAAATCTGGCTGATTTTTAACTATGGGGACAGACCTCCTAGGGATAACCAGAAGTGGAGGATCTGGAGCCCAAGTCTTACGAGAAGCGGCTGAGGGAGATGGGATGTTTAGTCTATAGAACAGAAGGCTCAGGAGAGACCTTTTCACTCTACAACTACCTGAAAGGAGGCTGTAGCAAGTGGGGGTCAGCCTTTTCCCAAGTAGCAAGTAACAGGACAAGAGGAAATGCCCTTAAGTTGCACCAGGGGAGATTTAGATGGGATAATTAGGAAAAATTTGTTCATGAAAAGGATTTTCAAGCTTCGGAACAGGCTGCCCAGGAAAGTGGTGGAGTCACCATTCCTGGAGGTGTTTAAGAGACATGTACACGTAACACTTAGGCACATGATTGGACTTGGCAGTGGTGGACTTGGCAGTGCTGGGTTAATGGTTGGACTTGAAGATCACAGAGGTTTTTTTCCAGTACGTCTTTCCCACACTTCTAATACATATTATTTTCTTTCACAAGATCTTGGCCATGTGCAATGTACAGAATTAATTGAAATTATACAATATAGGAAACAGCCACAAAAGCCTTGTGGATTTTGATGGAGATTACAGTTGTGTGGTAAGCCACCATTGTTAGTCTAGGCATTCCTCATGTTTTTTAATGGCTTACACCTCTGTGAAGTCTGTAGAGTTGTTGGGCCTTGGCTAATAGCTTCTGTTGGTTTTAATTGTAAAAAAGCCTGAATCATTCTGTTAGTGTTTGGTCAGTTTTTAATTTACTGCTAACACAAAGAAATGTGGGCTCTTTGATAGTTCCTATCTTTACAACACTAGAACAGTATGTTGTTTCCCCTTCTTTGGGGACATACTGATCCTGTCACTACTTTTTTGACATTTTCTTTGCTTTCTCTGTCTTCTTAAGAATTCAATGAGGTTTCTTCATTTTTGTTATGCATAACGAAATAAATTAAATTCTTTGTTGCTGTAGTATTTAGGAAATGCTTTGCACCTTGTTACTGTTGAGGATTAAAACACAGACAATAGGATATACTTCTAAAATGAGTAATTGTTTATCTGTGTTATTATGTTTGCTTCATTTTCTATAGTAGTTTATAGATAAAAACCTGTGTTAAAACTTCACATGTAGTTCTTTGATTATAATCTAGTTTTCTTTCACAGCTAGTATAAAAACTTTTTCATTTGCTTAGAGAATTCTAATTACCTCCCACTGGAAAAGGGAATGTTATGTCCTTTGGGATAACTGAGACCAGAAGTAGTCTGGTTGCAGGGCAAGTTTACTGTGGCTCCAAAATTCTCCAAATCTTTGAGAGCAAGAGAAATTGTTCTCCACTTTGGGTTCTTGATCACAGCAATGAGAACCTTGGCAAGTAATGTATTTAGGGAATAAAATGCTTTATTCTCTTGTGCTGGTAAGTCAAATGGAAAAACAACAAAACAACAATGAAAGCCAACACCAAAACAAACAAAATCCAGGTGAGTTAATCTTGCTGGAGCATTTAAAAATACTTTCCAGATGAAATTAATAATGGAAATCCTCAAGACCTAATGTGGACAGCTAAAACACAAAAACACTTTTAAAAGCCCTATATATAAAAATTTGTTGTAATTAAAACTATTCTGAATACTCAGTAATGATGTATTAGCAAGTGTCTGTTAGAAGAAAAGTAATCATAGTTAATGAATAATGGGGATTCACAATAAATTTTAAAGGTAAGGATTTAGATTTTTTTTCTCCAGAGGTCACATGCTCTAAAACTTCTGTTAGTGTTTTCTGGCTTGTGGTTATTTGCAACAGAATGGTTACTGGAAAGGCTTGGGGGATCATTAGTCTTTTCTTTAATTGTCTGACCTACAGTTGGGATTGTCTGGCAGTCTCTCTTAAGTTACCTGAGAGGGGGAAGCCTGATCTGCTGCATACCACCTGGTTCATTCACATGATGGCCACATCCAGACCTGACTACCTTTGAAAAGTTGCTTGAAGAAGATCAGAGAGGAATTAATAACACCTCTTTCTCTTGTAGATGTCTTGATTAAGAATCTACATTAGCGAGGTATTACGTATTTTCCTAATTTTAAATGGCAGCATGGTCATGAATGCATTTTTTTTTTACAGTCTGAAGTATTTTGATTACTCAGAACTTGACAAAAAGAGGGAAGGAGGAAGAGAAGAACGCAAAACTACATCTGTCTCCTTTCTTGCAACTTGAAACATAAAATTAGAAGAGTTGAGGACAGGTCCTGTGAGACAGCACCAGAAGATAAGCAATTATGGTGAAGAGAATGGGAAGAGAGAACAGGTTGGAAAAATTACACAAGGCATAGGAGGAAAACCAAAAGGATTGTAGATTGAAAAAAGACAGTAAGTGATGGAGGTTGGCAGAGTGTTGTGGTTTAGGACTTGTACTCCCCAATTCAGCATCCCCACCGAGACTCTCCAAACCACACTTCCTCTCCTCTCTCTCCCCCATTTCCCCCTCCCCCTCCCCACTGTGATAAGATAGAGAGGAGAATTGAAGGCACAAAAGGCATAGATCACAGGTTGAGATAAGAGCAATTTACTGGAAACAGCAATGAGATAAAGAAAACGAACAGGAACAGCAACAATACTAATGACAGAGGGTATAAGAAAATAAATTATTCTCACAGAAAATTAATGATAGTAGACAACACTGGACGGTTCCCTCTGCCCTGTTTTCTAAACCAGAAGGAAAACCCTATCCCTGGAAGATAGTCCCTTTCCTCTGCCCTAGCAATGATATGAGGTGGTATAGAATAACGTCTGGGTCCTAGTACTGCCCCCTCCAGAATACTTTAAAAAATTAATCCTGAGACAGAGGAAAGGAATAAACCAGGAAGAAGGTTAAATGAAGAATAAAACAAACAAACAGACAAAAAGCAGGAATTAACGAACAAGTAGATTTGCAGCATTACTTCCAGAAATCCTGCGGAGGTTAGAATATCTCCACAGACCTCAGTATGGGGTCTGCTTCTTTTCTCACAGATTTATCTTCTAAATGTTAAAAAATTCTGATTGGCATAGTCTAGCTTAGAGTTCATAGCACAAAACATGATGTATCTTGGTACAGCAGTACAGACTATGATTTATAAACATCCAAGTTTACAGGTCTTTAAGGTATGAAATGACCAAGTAATTGTGATTCATCTGGTCTTTAGTTATTGGGCTTTGCCTCAGAGCCAGGATAAGGTTAGTAATGTGATATTCCTGGAGATACCTTTTTAATGGCATTCATTGATTGGACAATAGCATTCATGTGAGTTACAGTTTTTATGATTGCATTTTTCTGATTTCCATAGTTTACTCATGGGTGGTGGTGGTGGGTGTTTAATGAACATGCTTTGTAATACTTCTCTTCCTGAACTAGACTAAGGATCTTTCAGCATTAATTTTTCACTATGCTGGAAGAGTATCTCACTTTAATTAAACAACGACTAGCTTGTTTCAGCCAAGATTAGAAAAGTTTGTACTCTTTTATAATGCCAAAGAATGGTTTCTGTCACCAAATATGTGCATGTATTGGCAAATATCAGACCTGTATGGGAGAAATACATTTTGCCAGTGGTTTTCTAAGAAAGTGTCTTCTGTTATTAGATTCCTGCTGATTTCAGGCAATACCACTGTGTACAGTTTTTCTGAAGACATGGAATTGATCAAAGAGCCTCCAGCTTCCATTGTTGTTTTTAACCTCCTAGAAGTAATTCACAGTTCTCCAAGTTTGAGCAATAACTTGGGTAATTATATAAGATACTGTACCAGTTCTGGGTCACACATTGCCCCATACTTGTATTGTGTATCCCTTGGCTATAAGTAAGGAATGTATGTACTGAATGTCATGGATTTCACATGGATATTTTTAAACAGTGCCTCTTATCACAGCAATTCATTTGTTAAAACAAGTTATTTCTTGTTTTGCTCTCGTGGTTTGTGAGTTCTTTTTCTTTAATGCTGAGGTTAGACAAAGTGTTCAGTGTTTGATAGCATAGGGAATAACTTTCCAAATGCCAACAGAGGTATATAAAAAACTTTCCCAGAGTGAGAGAAAAATGCTGAAAACTGATGAGACACTGCAGCAGATTTTGAAATATGACTAATTTATGTCTTGCTAATGGGTGTATGTCATAGTTCCAAATTTTTCTTTATGTAATTTGAGCAGGACACATATTTTCAAGCGAA
Organism: Corvus moneduloides; assembly: GCF_009650955.1. NCBI lineage: Eukaryota > Metazoa > Chordata > Aves > Passeriformes > Corvidae > Corvus > Corvus moneduloides. Next base: position 26,152,727 of record NC_045479.1, on the reverse strand, counting down.
CTGTACTTCCTTATCTAAAATGAAAAGGCAGAAGTACTTTGAAGTCTGTGAAATGCTTAATGCAATTGGGACCATGAAACCAGGGAAAAATATCAAAAAGTGTTTATTTTCATTTACGCTTACATTAGGATTGCTTAAAAAAGGAGGAAGGAGGGAGAATTTTACTCATTGATCATTCAAATAACTCACAAGTGAACAATAGTGCTCTAGACCAAAAGCCTGTGTCTGGAATGGAAATCCTCTCCCACACCCTTCCAGACTGACCTTCCCTCCCCCCATCTACCATAGCTCGTATTTCAGAGCTGAGATGGTCGCCAGCAGACTGTGAGCTGCCAGGAGGAATTCATTATTTGCTCAAAAGAAAAACTGAGGCGCAACCGTTAACTGCCCACTCCTGCCCCACTCGCCACAGGAAAAGGCAGATTTCTATGTAAAAGGTGAACTTGCTGTTCCTCATTGGTACAGCAAATCTCATAAAAACCATGATGTGTGCCCACCTACACGAGGGCTTTATCATGATGAAGAGGCTGCATCTCCTCCCAAAAAGCTGAGTAGGTCACGGCAGCTAACTTGTCCATGTGTTCTCATGTAATCAAGTCCTAAAGCCAAATCCAGATTGTTGTCGTCATGTGATTTAGGCAATCTGCTTACATCAGGTAGAAAGAGAACACACGAATCAATAAAAGCGAGGTTTATAAAAGGGCACCAAGATTACACTGTTGTCCTTGGGCACAGGACATTTAACAGCAGGTCTTGCCTCTACTAAGAAATGTTTATTTAGTAGTTACATTTTGTATCAGCAGACACTGCAAGTGGATATGTTATCAGCAGTTGACGGCCTTTTGCCCCTGCTTTGAAAAAAAATCTGCTGCAGTGCCTCTTGCATTATAGCTGCATCTCTTCTTTGAATTTCTGGCCCCGTGGCTCCATTAGTCATGGAGACTGGGATGGCTGAATTTTCCTCAGCTTTGTCAGTCAAACTCCAAGAAATCGAGAAGAACAGTTCCAAAATCTGAAATTAAAAATTCAATATTAGAAAAGTATTATAAAAGCCAAGGATGTTTTTGCTTTTCTTCTTCTGCGTCTTTTCTTTGGCAATGAATATTCACTCACTACTAATCATCAACCATAACTGCAGCATTTGTGTTAATGTGTGCACACTGTGCTTGGAATATATTTTGATTCCCAGGTAAGTTTTACGTTTAACTGCAAGAGGACCTTTCCATGGAATTAGGTGTGATGAGGCAAAGGAAATTACCTGGAAAAATGGCTGGACAGAGAGCAACATGATGGCAATATAATAAACTCAATATTAAACACCTATAAACAGATGAACAAACTAAGCCCAGTGGTATTGGCTACTATGGGAATTTTTATTCAAATAAGCATTCAGATATTATTTTTCCTTGAAATACTCATTTTTGTCCAATAAACATTCGTTATATCGTGTCGTCATGGCAAGTGTGGAATGAAGAGAGTTTTCCCTACCGAAGCTCAGCATTTTAGGGTGACACAGCAAAAAAAAACCAAAAAGGGTCAAGGGCTCTCTGTATAAATGAAAAACTGTGAAATAAGCTGGGGTGTAAATTTAAGAGCACAACAGCTATTCTCACCCCTTCTTAACTAACATGGAGAGCACTCATATTCTGTTTTTGATTATCAATGTTACATTGGCAGGTAGACAAACTCTCACAATGTTTGTTTTAACCATACTTTGAGGTTAGGTTGAGTTGGGAGAGGCGATGAATTTAAAAGTACAATGGCTGCTCTTAAATAACTGTGCATGGATATTCCTTATTTAGAATAAAAATATCTACACATGGATCTAATCAGCAATAGCTTCATGTGTAAGCAAGTTTTAATAAAGTATTTACTTAGAGTCTAAGTGACGGAATTTGTCAGTCAAAGAGCAGATATTTATTCATTCCACTTAGAAAATACAAATCTGAATCGAAGCAATGCTTTTGGATAAGAAACTGAACCAGACCATGCCTGACCTCAGTTAGTGCATTACGCATGCAAGGTGTCAGAGATGAGGTCTGCAAGCCATCTTTCTTTTTCCCCCTGCCTCTGGGCCCATCTTAAAGCCAGACCCATCCATCTTGTGACCAAAAGAGGTCTGAGGATGCAGATAACCATGAAGAGATCTCCTAGGCACTACATAGCTAGAGATCCTTGAGCAGACATGTTGATGAGCCCTGGGTCTAGAAGTATTGAGTCACAAATGTTTTTGACGTGATATATTTGAGAATATTCAGCATCAGTGCCATCTCCCAGCCTCAGCAGATCAAAACAGTTTCAGAGAGAACACAGGTCTAGACTTATGTGCACAGGTTTCCCATTGCCTTTATCTTTTTGGCTCTTTATTGTTAGAAGGAAGGATTCTCCCCAGCCCGAGGAGACAGACAATCCCATGCACAGATTGTTGTATAGGAAGGCATACAGAGGAGCCTTGTAATGCTTTTTTTTTTTTTTTTTTTCCAAGTAGGGAAGAAGATATTGACAGTTCACAGTTTCCAGGAGGTGATGGCTACTGTGCTGGAAATGCTGACAACTCCAAGAGTGTTGTGTAAGAGCCAGCTAAACCTGTTACACAAGTATATCAGCTCCAAGGCACTACCACACTCCAGAACTGTTCTGGAGGCCTCCTGTTTTTGCACTGCAGGAAGGCCTAGGTACAGTGCTGCTTGTGCCATGTCCTTCCAAAAGTGGATGAAAGAAGTAGTCAAATTTTTTTCCTGATTTCAGGCTTCAATGCCAAGGAATCTGGGGAAAGATTTTTGAGCAATAGAAATTCCTCTAACCAGTCATTGCCTGTGGCTTAAGCTCTTGCCATCTCATTTTAAATGAAACTATGTTACTATTGCAACTATCAGTGAAAGAATGGGTTGAATGCATACAGCAGCAGCCAGTGCAGCTGAACATGGACCTTGTACTTACAAGCTTTTGAAAGAGGCCACACCCTCATCAAACCAGTCCTGTCTAGATTCCTTCTGCTGCCCTCCCCCACAAGAGGTGACTGGCACTGGAGCGTGAACCTTTGTACACCATCTTCTCCAGCCAGGATGACTAATACTATCTGCATGGCAGTGCCATGGAAACAGTTGTTAAGAAAACAGTAGAGTTGTTGGTGACCAGGCCCATGAGCAAGGATGGTGTCATGGGGAAGAGCTTTTCAGGACCTCAAAACCTCAGCTGACACACCTTCTCCCAGTGCTCCTACAAAGAGACAGCCCTTCAGCAGGTGACCCAAAACAGTTCTTCCAAATACTGTTTCTCAGTATCAGATCCCGATCCTCAATGTGTTTATTCCTCCTCATACTTCTCCCTCACTAATGCAATTTATCCCTCCTCAGTGAATCAGATCAATGGTGTGTGAAGCTGCACTGTTAATTAGGTCACTGAAGAGGGGGATGAAAAAAAAACCAACCCAAAGTATATTCCCCTCTGTAAAATTACATTTCAAATGGACAATTTCTGTTATCTGGTGTAAAGTACATCTCCTTAAAGGGTTTATCAGCACAGGAAAAGGGGTGGCAGGCAACTAGGGGTAGGAGCAAGCAGCTGACCTTTGCATCCCTGTTAAGCTGACATCAGCCCCAAAGCCAGCCTGTGGTGCAATGGTGCAGCTAGTGCTGGCCTCCTCCTCCAGTTGAGTGTTATTAATAGTAGAATAAGGTACTTTTTCCTGCAGATGTTTTTGAAAGAGAGCCTTGGGTAGAACACTGACAGTGACAGTTTTTGTCTAATCTCAGAAGAGGTGAAGTGTGGGTAGGAGTATATGAACTTTCACACCTTCTCTACTTCTTCCTTCCCCTTGTGGTTCTTCTCTGAGAGGTCCAGAAGACCCCTATTAAAGCAAAAAGAAGTTTAGTTGCCATGGTTTTGCTGTAATAAGCCTTCCAGCAGAGGTTGCCAATACAAGAACTGTGTTGTAGAAGAAATACATGAAGTAGAGGGGATATGAACACGACTTCCTCAGAAAATGACTGTTGGCTCATTTTTTACAGGCTGCTGAGAACAACCAAGCAAATGAATCACTTTGTGATTTGTCATTTTTCAGTCACTCCTAGCCTGAGAACAGCTGGAAAAACCTGGGTGACAGATTCTGGTTTATTAATCTTTTTAGTTCAGTTTTTTAACACCTGTGGAACCACCCTGCCTTCTCACAGTAAGAGCACAAGAAGGTCCCTTCACTGCTCCTTTTACCTCTTCCTGTTCATCTGCCATGTTCTATTTGTTTTTCTTAGCAAGCTGAGTCTGATTTTTTCTCTGCTGTTCTTCAACTTCTTTCCTCCCTTTCCCCATATCTTAATTATCATATAATTCCCTCTGGGGTTTTTTCTGTTGCTGTCAAAAATTATTATAAAAAATAAAACAAAAAAAATTTAAATTTTGACAACATTGGAAAAAAGTAGGTAATTTCATTTGCCAACCCATGGTCCCTAGAGAGAAAACTATCTTGCCTGTAAGACGGAAAAATGCTTTGACAGAAACAAAGCAGAAAGCATTAGGGAAAGTTGGGTTCTGGCGAGATGTTTCTTTGGGCATTCTACAGCAAGGAAAGCATTACTTTGGTAGAGTAGAATGGTTTAATCTAGTATTCTCTTTCCTACAGCAGTTGGTGTTAGTTGCTTCAGAGGAAGGTACAACTTGTGGACTAACTTGACTAACTAACCCAGAAAAAGTCTCTTTAATACTTCTCATTGTCCCAACAGAGCTTGTCTTCACCTGACTTTGCTTTTTTGGCCATTTAACTTGAGGGACCTGATATTTGTAAAGGTTAATTTGCACACTCATCACACAACTGATCCAGATTCTAAAAGTTTATTTTTTAAGATAATACTGTCTTCACTGATAAGATGGCATTGTGCATTCCTAAAATTTCTCTTTGGAATGCTAGAGAAGACAAACACCTGGACAATGACTACTTCACTACAGTTAGACAAGGTCAGCATTATGCTCTAATACAGTCTAATGCAGTCTTTCCACTCATCAGGCTACATACAGTGTAAAAAAAACCACAAGGCTCTGACTTTCATTGGATTTCCTAGGATGGTTACTAAAACGGAAAAACCCTGTAATTTTGTCTGTAGAAAAAAGACAGGCTGCTACTTGCATTTCTCCAGAATCTGTTAGTTGTTTTTTCCCTTCCTTTCCCCCCCTATTTAACTATCATTCTTGTGTGATGACTCATGGCAGGAAACAGGGCTGCCTTGTGTCCTTGTGCAAGCCCCAGAAGGCATTGTAGGTCAACAGACCATGTACAGAATGTCCTGCAAACTTGAATGCAATGCATTCCACATTGTGAGTGCTTACATTTAGAATTCAAGAGTGCTAAAAGTACTTGTGGAACACTATGTCCTGGGGTAAAAAAAAAAAAGGGAAATCCAGCAGCAAGAAATTACATCTGCTAGGAAAAATCTGGAGCCATCCTTTTTGAGAAACTACTTTGTTACAGATTACTCTTTGCTAAGTTGTCTAGAGGGGCAGAAACTAGAGAACATCATGAAGTCTAGGTAATGTGCAAATTCTGATTAAAACGAAATAAATTTAAAAATTGTGTGGTGAACCAAATAGTTTTTTCCACTGTCCAGCTTTTTCTGTTGCTTCTATGCCTTTGCTGTATGACAGGTAATTATCTTTGATTCATGGAGTTACAACATGTATGTGTTGAGAAGTTCTGTCCAAACACTAGTCACACTTTCCAACAGTATCAGCCATGATTCATATGGAAAAGAGCATGAAGCCTAGCCATGAAGATAAAAAAAGTTGTATGATTTGTTCAGATCTGTAGAGCCCAAATAATATAATTTGGTTTGCCATTTCATTTCCAGAAAGTCCCAACATCCACCTCATGCTACAAGTCATGCCTGGGGAACTTAAATAGACTTCTGAGGACTTTGTAGATAGCTGACATGGGGCTGATGTAAAGCTGGTTACTACTTTAAAACAGAACAAAAAAACTGACATTGATGCAGCCAGTCTCAAAGTTACTTTTTCCAAGTACCACTCCAGTGTATGATTCTACTGTATCAGTTTTTGACAGTTAAATTATCCTGGTTTTCAGATTGTCTTTCCATCAATACACATACTGATTAGAAGCTGTGATTCTGACTGTGCATAAAATGGTAAGTTCACAGGTTCATAATGCATAAATTTCCCTGCCAGTAGCCTCTCTCAGTTGAGCTGGGAATAAATATAACATCAGTTAATTATGGTGATCTTACACTTTATCGTCTCAGCTCCTTAAGATCTCCTGGGGTCATTTCATAAGTATTCTACCTTTTTTATTATTTATTCAGGCCTGAAGTGCCAGCAAATTTATCTACCCTGGAACTGTGAATACTGGTTGTCAGAAGTAATTTCTAATCAGGGGGAAATACGTTTTAAAACGATCCTTAGACTGCAAGGAACCCAAATCTTATCTGCCTTTCCTGGTGCAAACAAAACTACAAAATACTGCTGGATAAATTTCAGACCTTGAATCTTTCTCCAGTGTTACAAGATGGAAGTAAAGTTGGAAGCACAGGGAAGAGATGAAGTCTGACTTAGTTTCACTCTTTTATATGTCAATCACAGAGAAAGAAGGGCTCAAAAAAAAATTATGCAGATTCTTGTTTGACATACACAGTGTATTTCCCTTGCAGGAGCATTGAAAATGTGTCTTTGTAAGAAAATGCCATTTATCAAAAGCACACAATGTCCCTGGGAAACATAAGCCATATACAAAGGTCAGGAGACCTCTTGTAATGTGGCAGATTTTACCTCTCTCATTTGAGGGGTTAGGACTCTTTGCTTCAGACTGGAGAGAAGTCACACAGAGAGGGATTTGAAGAGGGTCAAATGAGCTATGAAGAGGCTGAGATGAGCTCTGTTCTGCAAAGAAGGGGTTTCAGCTGGGGTCCTAGGAGAAAACTATCCATCTCAGCTCTTCCAGCTTCACCTAGTTAGGCTTCTTCTTCTTCAACAGTTATGTCAAGGAGAGGCATCAGATCAGTGAATTCCTTTCAGCCATGTCTTTCTCTTACCCAGCCTCATCCGCTGAGGGTTGTGCTTGTGCTCAGTGGGGAACAGATTTCATTGCACTGTGTCTTGGAAATGGCTTCCATCTGGTTTTTATACTCTGAATTCTGGATCCTATGTAATTACTTTAGCCCAGATTTTAAAATAGATCCATACAGCTTTTCAAGAGACTTCAGCTGCTAAGCACCGTTTCTCCTATGCTGTTAGTGAGCCACTGAATTTCCATTAGCAGGGTATCTCAACCAAAGACATCTTGAAATTGTAGTGTGATGTTTACTTGTCATGCTCTGGTGCTGTGTGAACACTTTTCAGATTTAGCATTGCTAGCTGAGAACCTGAGCATGTCAGGAAATTTTGTAGACTTTGGTTTTGACAATTTCTTCATCATCCTGATAGATAATCGCCATTGGTTCATCTCCTGATTGTCTTCAATTAATAGTTCAGGAATAAATATGTACCTCAGATGTAATAACACAAATTGGTCCCCTTCAGGTTTCTGCTGACAGTACAGGAAAAAAAACTTGGGGGAAACAAAAGGCAGGAGGTTTGAACCCTGATGTTCAAGAATGGTTAAATTTTATCTTCTTTAAAATTCTCCATAGTCAAAGGAGACTTATCATAACACCATTTCCGTCAGAAAAAACCAAAAGAATAAAACAAATTCTTTGACCTGTAAGTCTGCCAGCCAGTATTCCAGATCCTGGGTTGTTGGGGTTTTTTACTTTGATATTTAAGATCACAAAACAGGCTGACACAGCAGGAGCTGGGAGCTTTAAGAACCCTGAGGTTGAACCAGTAAGGAAACCAGGTCTGACTGTGTGAGAGTGAGGTGTGTAGGGCATTCTGCTCACTGGAGTTGCTCACTGCAAAGGGGCCTCGGTCCCATTAGTTAAAGTCTCTCGTGGTGAGAGTGTAACTGCCAGAGTGCTCCTGAATGGTCAGACAGGAAAGTTTCCTTAACAGGAGGGCTGTGAAATACCTACCTTCTTCACTTGTCAGGTTTCTGGCCATTTTGCTGAGATGCAGATATGAGCTTAGCAAGTTTATCTTTCATCCCTCTCTCTTCCTTGGAGCTTTATCAGCTACTCAGCAGGTGACAGCCTCTATCTATAGAGGTATGCAGGTGGAAATAAAAAAAAAAACTGAACAAATCTTTATTGCCCAAATACTAGGCCAAGCACCAGCAAAGATGATGTTTTCTTTTCTTTATCACTTTTTGATGATTTTTTACTCCCAGTTTGAAGTGTGCTTGAAAAGAACATATTTTTTTTACTTGCAGTTCACTTCTACACAACTATCAAGCTTATACAGAGTTGATATTCACTTGGAGAGCATCTGAGGAATCTGCAGCTGTGATTGTAATTGCACACTCAGACCTTGTGGTAAATGATCAGAATTGTGCAGTGTTGCTCTAAGTTGGTGAGGAATTGATGAGGCTGGCTGAAAAAAACATGAGCTGGACCCCTTGCTTATCTCACAGCTGGCTTGAGTGAGGCCTAATGATTGAAGGATCCTTCATAAAAAGAACAGGGATCTGTCAGGGGGATCATGATGGGGCTATATTGAAGCACAAAAGGAGAGAAAAGTGTGGCCACTCTAAGGAGGTCTGTACCCTTTTCTGCATAGCCTCGTAAGCAAGTTGTAACTGCAAACACTTGTAATGCATGGTGCACTGGTGTTTAGACAGGAGGTTGACATCAGGTCAATATGATTTGAGAACAGGAGAAAGCTGTACACAAGTAAATGCCGAAGTTTATCCAGGTGCGGAGGAATACCAGATGGAGAGTGATAGGCAGCAGAACGGCTTATCTGGAACATACATGGATTCAGTGTGACCCTGTGTCGCGCAGGACTCTCACGTGTATAGCACCGAAACAGGTGAGATGACTCAGAGCCAGCTTCTTGGATATATTTGTCAGTGTTGCTGTGGGAAGCCAGAAACCAGCAGGAAGGTTACAAAGGTCTCTTCTTTGTTGGTCTTCAGATGTAATGAGGTCATTCCTTCTCCTCTTGATGTAATCTGGCAGTGGGTATAAAGCCATTTCCTGAAACTATGTGAGTCCTACTGACTCATTAGTTTTCCTTTGGTTTTCTTTAAAAAGAATAAGTGGGTTCTAAGGCAAAAGATGAAACACTTCTAAGGCAATGGTACGTTCAATTTGGCTCATTGGTCTGTTTTTAAATGTCTTCCAAGCCTTTTCTTTGTTAGTCATGTTAGTTTAAGAGGTGTACACTGATGTTAGAACCTGGGCATTATAATTACCACTGCCTTCCAGAACCAGGTTTGGGTTTTTGTTTTGGTTTTGTTTCTTTGTTTTTTTCCTGTCATATACATTCATTGATTTCTGTGTAATTGTTTTTCCCGGTGTCATGATTTAACCACATTATTGTTATCATACTTAATTCAAAACACAGCACTTATTGACTACTAAGAAGAAAATTGACAGCTGAAAATTAACCCAGCTGAAACCAAGACACATGAAGGAAAACACCACATAATTCTAGAAAAGCACCTCTTTGGAAGGAGATAGGCAAATTACATTTGTAATATGGAAAGGAAGCTGGTGGTTTGCCCCTCAAAAAATATTTCTAGAAAAAGTGACTTGGATTCAGGTACACATACAAATAGCATCACTATATTTCTAAGTTCTCAAACAGATCTTGCCTCCTATGGACTTACACTTTTTCTTGTCTACAATATGGCAGTCTCAGAATTAAAAATATCTTGTCATCTGTTTGTTTAAGATCAGAAGGCAAATGTTATATCCGCTGATCAACTGGTAGGATACCCCAGTATTAACATGGTGTTGCAGGAATGGCACTCCCCAATTCAGTGCTCCCACTGAAACTCCAAACCACACACTGCTAGTTCACTCCCCCCCTTTCCTCTCTGCCTCCGTGCTGCAGTGGATTGGAGAGAAGAATTGGAGGCACAATAGGCAAAGATCACAGGCTGAAATAAGAAAATAAACAGCAACAACAATAATATTAATAACAAAAGTGTATAAAAGAGAGTGCAGAGCTTGACCTGACCACAGCCACACCATGCCACTCCCTCAGCTCAGAACCGGCGTTACCCCACCGCTCTGGCCATCATGCTTGCTTGACTAGCGGGAACCCCTTCTCCCCTGGAAGCAAGAGAGTTTCTTCCCCCTCCCTGCCCCCAGCAACCCAGGAATGACTGAGGTGGTACAGAATAGCTGCCCGGTCCTGGCCGTGCCCCTTCCCCAGCTACTGCAAAAATTAACCCTGTCCTGGCTGGAACCAGGAGACAGGGTGCAATTGGTCTTTGCATTCCACATTGTCTCTTATCTGCCTCTTGATGTTGGATATTTATAAGAGTGAGCTGTTCATTTTTAAGGATCTTATGTTGGGTTTCAAGTTAATCAGTTCTCACCTGCTAGCATGCCTATACAGGAAACTGCCAAGGAAAACACATTTGTTTCAGTTAAAAGACTAGATTTTTTTTCTCCATGCTTTTAATTTTAAAAACTTTGATTAAAAGAGACCCTGAAGTTTTTTTTAAAAGGGAAAAATTACATGAATGTCCAGTACCATTCCACTTCATACATGCTTCCCTTACAGAATGAGAGTTTTTCTACATTAGAAGTTAAGTACTGTGATAATTGGTCTGTGGTGGAAATGATATGTTACATATTTGTGTAACATTCCTCAGCTGTCTATGATGTTCATACCAATAGCATGACATATTTAAGCATGCCATGATAAAACAGAACCACCCATGCAATAATTATTACCTCTGTGAGACACCTGCTGAAGGTCCAATTAGGAACATACAAGTCTGTTCATGGATGAGTATATATATGGTGATGTAATGATCACAAATATTGCTAAGCCTTTGTTGGTTTGGATACTTCAAAGATACACGTTTTTATAGGTGTATTAACCCAATTTTATTGCATGCAGGTAAGGTGAGCACAGTAGTACATAGGCTTAGAAGTTAATTGACTGACTAGGCTTGGTAGTTTACAAAGTAAGTCTCTTCAGAAGTCACTCATTAGAGACTTATTGTAAGTATTTAATACTACCTTGTAATACTACTGTGCAGGCATGCAGTTGTGAAAGGGATTTGAATATATGACCTTCCACTTACAGATGCAATAATGTAATGCAGGAGAGTATGCAGTGTGCAAGACTGCATTAGCTTTCTTGCCTCTCAGGAGAGGAAGTCAGAGGAATGTGTTGTTAAAACTGAACTGTTGTAAACAGTGGGATTTCACAACAGAGGTGACATTGCAAAGGCATCCTGAATTGGTAAATGCGTATCTTGACTTACTTAACCACACATTTCTACTTTAATTACAAAATACGCAGAAGTAGAATTGTGGGGACATTGGCAAATAGGTCCTTCTTATCTGCATTCTATTCTCAGCTGTAGTTTAGCCTTGCTGTAGGAGAAAAATCATTATTTCACACCTCATCATTCAGTGATGAAGTTTCCATGCAGTCATTTTCTTAGCCACCACCACTCGGTGTTTATATGAGCTAAGGGGAAGGCTAAGCACTTTCCTGTACGGACTCCACCAGAGTTCGGGTTTGAGAGACACGGAAGTAATTTCAGTGGGTGCCGTGATGATGTCATTGCACTTTATTCTTAACTCTCCTGAGCCTGTCTGATGGACTGCTTCCCTTACAGCTCTCGCTTCCTTCTTTCATTGACATTGCACTTCCTATCTCCAGTGGTCCTTCACAAACTCTCATTCTCTTTGTTTTTCCTGCAACCAAGCCCTTCCTTTTTTTCCCTGACATATAAAGCAGACAGACATTATATATAAAGGCACACCCTGAAACTGAAAAACCAAGACAGAAATAATGGAACCAAAAACATCACAGCTATTGTTTTGCTCTACTTTTGTCCTTTTTGTCCTTCACATCTATCTTACTCTTTAAATAAAACATTCCTTACACTCCACAATGAGTGTTAGTGCACTGTAAAACCTTAAATATTTTCAACAATTCCAACAATAGAACATTTAACTGCAACCATTGCATAAAAAAGCTTGACAATTATTTAACTTTATGAAAGTTTCTTCTTTGACTCCCACACAAACACATTTTCTGTACTTTTTTTTTAACGATTAAAAAGAAGAATCTGGGGGCAACTGAAAAATTCATGTACATGAAATCTGTCTGGCAGAAAAACATCATCAAAAATTAGCCGTTTTCTTCAATTGCAGAGTTGAGAATTAGTAAATCCCACCTGTATTTTTTCTGAAGGGACTTACAGTAAATCCAACATTTGTTGTAATACATCTTTGTAAGATACTGTAATAGGATGTTTTCCCCTTTGTATCTTACTTTTAATCTATATAATTCTAGTATTTATTATTTCCATCTCTCACTTGACTGTAGATGCATGCAAGTCACATTCCATCTTGAAACTGAAACAGAATAAAAAGATCCCTAATGTGGTGTTTGGCCACAAAACCTTGCATTTCCAAAACATACAATGAAATTATGAGTTAATATAAACAAGGATGACCGTTGCTTTTCACATGAATGAAAGGCAGTTACTTTAGTTATATGTCCCTAAGCAATGACCTATTTATTTTGCAGCCAAACAGTAAAACCAGCTTTTAATTCGTAAAGTGGAGCAACCCAGCCTAGGATGCTCAAAAACTAGAGCATCACTGCTAATTGTCTTAGTGCACAGTATGGCAGCTTTAGTTGAAACCCCCAGTAGCTGCCTGTTTTCCTCAAGCACTGGCATCTCAGCTTCTGAAGGCCAGCTGCAATAAACCCTCCAGTTCAAAGGAGAAGGTCTACATTTTGTCCCATGCCAAGTTCCCCTCAGTAGGGAAGGGACAAGTTACACCCCAGGCTGCAGCCAGGGAATCTGCTTTTGGGAAGAACAGCACATTGAGAGACGTGTGTCATGGACATGGCCTGTCATTACTCCTAATGGAGTAATGGCTCTGTCCACTCCTGATTCACCACATGGCAGACAGCCATGAGGGATCTTGGGTGCCAGAGTGAGGGGAGGCAGCAGCACTGCATCAGCAGTATGTGAGCTGTGGGTGATGTAAAACAACAGAAGATTTTGAGTAAGCCTGAAGCTTCTTGAGTCAGGGATCCATAGCCTGTTTATTCCTAAAATGTTCTGTTGTTAGTGCAAATGTCAGATAACAGTGTAAAGATCTACAGTCCAGCTTTCTCACTACCCTGTTTATGGGTTTCAGGGTCTCACTATCCTGAAGTTTATGGCATCATTTACAAAATCAGAATTGTATATTAACAAATCAATATATCAATACACATGGTAAAGTGTGGAGCAGAGGAAACTCTCACCTTCATATGTAACTGTTTAGCACTGCTAAATAGCAAACAAGGGCACATGCAATAGTTGGATATATGAAATAAAATATGGTGCTTTAAATAGAACAGTTGACTATAAAAATGTTACTGTTCCATGCTTGATATTAAACATGTTTTCAATTTCAGCTCAAGGTGAGTGTAAAGTAAGGTCTCTTTACGGATGGAATTATTCTTTTCCATATATCTTATAAAGAATAGTATACATTTTTTCTAATGCAGAAGGCCATAATTTGACCAATGGGTGCTGGTGATAGTGATACAGAAGGAGACAGAAAGGCAGGGAAATTTATCACATCAACTAAAAACCAGGAATAAAATTCTGCACTTAAAAAATGCTATAAAATGTGCTCATGAATCGTAAAAAGAACTCGTAGTCACAGTGATTTGTACTTACAGTAGAATTCTGGTGGCTGAAGAACTTGGGGTAGTTAGTGCTTTTTTGCAGCACAGGAACTGGGGAGTGAGGGAGCATTACATCTGGGGCTTCACAAATTTACTTTTAGACTATGGCAATGAATCTGCCTAGGTACTTGCTTCTAGCCTGGCTACCCATCAGTTGCTCCTTAATATACCCACTTCACAGATAGTAGGAAAGTTGATACAAAAATGGCAGTTCTAAAATGCTAAACAGAAGTCCTGTAGAATAGGTCTAGTACCAGAAATTCAGCTTGTCATGTAGGGATTTTAACAAAACAATGAAAAAATTCCCGTTACACAGTTTGATAGTAAGGGAAAAACCTCAAAACTGGTTTCTCTTGTGGATGCAGGAGACACAAGTTTAATGCCTGGAGTAGAACAAAACTCAAGAAGATCCAAAGGGTATATGTTTTTGTTTATCTTTGAGAATATAATCATAGAATCACAGAATGGTTTTTGTTGGGAGGGACTTTTAAAGGCCATCTAGTTCAACCTGTTGCAATAACCAAGGACACTTTCAAATTAATCAGGCTGCTCAGGGCCCTATCCAACCTGACCTTGAATGCTTCCAAGGATGGGAACCTACCACCTCTCTGGGCAACCTGTTCTACCCTCACTGTAAAATACTGATTCCTTATATCTAATGTAAATCAACCTTCCTTCAGTTTGAAACCATTACGCCTTGTTCTATCACAACAGGCTCTGCTACAAGTCTTTTCCCATCTTTCCTATAAGGCCCCCTTTAGGTACTGGAAGGCTGCAGTATGGTCTTCCTGTAGCCTTTTCTTGATGAACAACCCCAATTCTCTCAGCCTACTTACCTATAACTATAGCAAAACCGCTGTTTTGTCTGTGACTCAACAGACAAGCAGACACAATGCTGCAGAAATATAGTTGCTTTGCAGAGTTTTACTGTGATTAGCAATCAGCAGTGTTGTGGTAGTGATTAGAGGTATGAGAACCTTGCATAAAACTGTAACTGGGGTGCCCCAGTTTGGCTGGGGACACATCACATGCATGCATAAATATTTACCCTTGTATTCTGTATTTTTTGTCTTAGCCACTCTACCCATTTGGCATGAGCCAGGCATGAATTTTCAGAACATCTAGGACAGAAAACCAAAAAAAGTTACCTATCGTTATGCAGACATCTTGCTTTCTCCATTAGCTTCCTCTGGACCTCTCTCTCTCACTTTGTGACCTCTTTTGTTGGGATGCAAAGCCTAGATCTCAGCAAGTCTCTGTAAACACATTCTGGTTGAGAGAACTGTACTTTACCTATTGGCCATTACTAATGCTACTGATAAAAGGAAAGTACAACCCTGGTGACCTGATTTTAGAGAGCAATTCCACTGCCTGAGAGTGATACGCTTAATCGGCTGCTTCTGATCTCTGTCTCCACCAGGAGAACCAGAATTGGGGCAGGGATGGTCTGTAATGCCCTTTCACATCACAGCAGTCTCTCAGCTTCCCCTGTCTGTGCGTTGGAGAGGAGGGCACAGAGCAGACTGGCAGGGCGAGCTGTGCCTGCCGGGAGCCATCCCCAGGGACGCCCGGAGCCAGATCCCGCGGCACCAGGGCACATCCAGCACCTTCCTACAGACACTGGCTGTGCCTCTTCCGCCTCAGCAGATCCTTGATCCTGCTGTTTGCCCTGTTTGCGGCCTCTTTTCTAGGCAGGTTCCCGCCGCCCCTCCACGCTCCCTGCCATGTTCCGAACTCTCCGGAGGCACCTCATGTCCCGAGCCCCAGTTGCCACGCAACGCCGAATCCCTCACGCCTTGCCGCGGAATGGGTCCTGCTGTGAGGCTGCCGTGGCCGTGGGGCGCTGGGGCTCCGTCCATAGGCCGGATCACCAAGCCCAGGCCGCATTCCCTGCGTTGCCCTACACGGTTATGGGACCACTGGCCACTCCATGGCTCTGAAAAACACGATGAAAACATCTTGTTCATATTTTTGTTCACTCAAAGCAGAACCTGGGCATTCAGGTGGGCTGTGCAACCCAGTATCATGCACCTCGCTGTGGTCACGGTTCAGCCAACAGGCAGACATATTCTGTTTTACTTCCATGAACGCCATATGTTGGTGGACTTAGTTTTCTCTAAAGGTACTTAGGAGAGTTGAAGGGTGTTTGTGCATGTGCTTGCACATGCCTGGGCACAGCCAGAAAGGAGCCATCATGAAGGGATCATCTTGAGTGGAAAATAAGTCCCTAAAAGCATTTGGTTTCCTTTTCCAGGAAAACTACTCTTACCACTCTACCAGTGAACTAGCAAGTAAGTAATAAGTAAAACAAGGGTGCTAATCCTTGGCAAGAAGCAGAATGGTATAAGGGAAACCCAAAACCTTCTTGCAAATGGACATTACTTTTGAGTAATTTGAAGAAGCCACTTTAAAATTAGAGGGAGCAAGTCCACTAAAAAAAAAAAGGAAAAAAAAACCCTGCAAAGCACAAGAAAATTATTCATCCAAGCAAAATCTGAAACAGCACAAACCTATGACCCCTTTGCAACATGTAGGTGGCTTTCCTGCATAAGTAGCTTCACCTCCTTTTCAGTATTATTGTAGGGTAATTCCAGTTCTCACAGTTTTGATAGATATATATAAAACAATTTTGGTTTTCTGCCGTTGCTCCAATGCTGTAGCTTACAGGTTTGCCAATTGGTAGCTATGTAGTTCCTCACTGGTTTTGCTGTTGGGTCACCAAAACTGTGAATGAACCTGCGCTTTTCTCAGCTGAGAAGCCCTGAACAGTTTCACGTTTCTGGCAGAAGTGGAAAGCTATGGACACACTGGGAAAGGGTAAGGCAAAAAAGATACCAGACCCTGGAGATGCTGGAACAGGTGAGACAGAAACATGCCTTGTGGACATGTCTCAGAAGTAAATGGGCTGACATTAGCATGAGACTAGTACAAAATGCAGAACTACACAGAAGACTGGAGAGAAATGCACCTAAAAACCTCTGTAATCTGAAAGGAGATGACTATTTACGTGAGGGTTTCATGTCTTTTGTTAAGAGCTTTGTCCCCTGACAATGACTCGTGACCAGGTTTCAATACAATCTCATATTGTTGTAGGTCAAGATTTGGGGACAGGAGTGGAAGAGTGACTGTGAAGAGGAGGATGTAAAGAAAGAAAAGATAATTGAATAATTTTCATTCGTTAAGCAGGTTTTAATAGATAAATTCTTTCAAAATGTATCCAGTATTCGAGTGGTATTTCTGACAATTATTTTTGTAGTTGTCCAGGTCTGTTGCTAATCAAACACTGGGTGGATGGTATGTTAAGTGTTGTGAAATACTTACTTCTCTGTCATCTATCACACAGAAAGTTTTATTTTGGTATCTGACAGTGTTACTATCAGATACATTAAAAATTATGCATTCCTCTAATTTCAGGCAGCTCAGCACTAGCATCATAAGGGTGAGCTATTAAACTCTGGTTAGGGTGTGAAGTTCTAGACATCTCTGTATGTTTTTTCTTTAGAAACAAGAGACTGGGATAAACTGAGGTCACACAATGAGTGTTTATTGGTTAAAAAAGTCTGCATTTTTTAATAGTTTTCATTAAGTGGTATTAATATAATACAATTTAAAGTAAAACATTGTTTTCTTTCAAAATAAATTCTAAAGAGTAGCATTGGAATCTGAAAGATGGGTGAAAATACAAAATAAAGAGTGAATTTGCTCAAAGATGTTATAAGCATTTAGAACATGCTGTTGGATCACAGAATCCTAGAAGCATTAAGGTTGGAAAAGACCTCTAAGATCAAGTCCAACCATCAACCCAGGACCACCACCATGTTCACCACTAAACCACTAAACGATGTCCTCAAGTGAATGACAGCATAACATCTTCCATATATCTATGGGGGTTTTGCATGAGCTATTTATCTTCCTCTGGCTCCAACAGGGATATTTTTTTCCCACAGAAAAGACTCCTTTATAAATATGGCCCTACCCTATCATAATGAAAAAATCATAATGAGTATGATGAGATAATGTTTTGTTTTGAATTTTTCTAAGTTGTTCGCCCCCTTTTGAGACAAATGAGCTACATTTGAAAAGATGGTTTTGTTAATAATTAATAGTTTGACTTATATAATGAGCTATGTCAAGAAGGCATTAAAATTCCAATTTGAAAGGCTATAGTGGAATAACAGAAAAAAAGCAAGAACCTGTACCAGCTTGTGTTAAAAGGAACTAACGTTTCAGCATTTTTATCAAAAGGCAAAGAATAAAGGGAAATATATATTACACAATAATAACCTTGGGCTCTTCTTAGTTTGAGATAGGGGAGGCAGAAAGATGGTGGTTTAATTTTTGTACTTCTCATTCCCCTAATCTATTCTAATGGGCAGTAAATTAATGTTCCTCAAGTCAAGTCTGTTTTCCCAGTAGTAGTAACTGGTAAATGATTTTGCTGTCTATCTTGACTATCCTAAGCTTGTCCACCCTATTTTTTCCAACTGGTCCTGTTGAAGAGGGGGAGTGAGAGATCAGCTGGGTGGGGAATTTGACTGTTAAACAAGGCTAAGCCACCACAGTCTGTTTTGTTGTCCAACAGGTAGCTGAAGGAATTAGAGATAGTGACAGTAATTGGAAGAGGCAATGCAGAAAATTTGAACTGGACATTGCCAGGGAGTGGAGTAATTTGGGGGAGCTTCGATACTCGTGAAGGGAATTTTTACTGTGGTGAAGGGAAAAGTGGTGGAGATTTATTGTGTGTGTTTAGTGTTCACCTTTGCCAATGTCATGATGGTGTTACTTTGATATGGGGAATTTTTTTTCATGTTGTAAGTGAAGTTTGTGGAGAATGTGGGACTAATGTATATTTTAATGACAAAAGTGTCTGTGATTTCAGGTCCCTTTATCATAGGGAATGTCTCTGTGAGAGGGCTCTGCTCCAGTGGTAGAGGGATACGATTCTTTCTATATGTACATGTTAGCCTCTTAGCCAAATTCTAAGTAGGTTTTCTCATCAGTGGGTCCTTCCTTCCTTCCCTTCCCTTCCCTTCCCTTCCCTGCCCTGCCCTGCCCTGCCCTGCCCTGCCCTTCCCTGCCTTCCCACCTGCCGTCCCTCCTTCCCTCTTTTCTCACTTCCCCAAGTACACCAACGTTCTGGACAAATCATCTAAAATTATTCTACTAAGTCATGGGAATTAAACATATGATAAGTAAGAGGGTGGTAACTGCCAATGGGCAGTGCTGACTTCTCCATTTGTTATGACTTTAATCAGTATCAGTGAGTATCATGTGTTTTGGTTAGTTACATGCCTCAGTATTGGAAGAACGGTTGGATATTTTCTAAGCTATATTTATACAAGAAATATTCATCTTTGTTTACCACATAATAAAACCCTACACAAGGAAGTAATGAAAAAATACTTAGAATCTGGCCAAAAAATACCAGATGACAACTTCAATTAAGAAGAAGCTTTAAAGGAAGACAATGACTTTTAGCAAAAATAATTGCCAACTTGCTGGGTTGTTTGTTTTTTTTTTTTTTTGAAATAGGATTGCTTTTTTAGGTTTGTACAAATACAGTAAGGTTTAAGTTACCCTTCATTTCTATTTTAAGACATCATGGAGAAAATACAACCCAAGCAGGAAATACAGAAGTAACAAAACTGATAATTGTAAGTAAATACATCCAAACAAGCTCTTTTTTACATTCCACCTGTCTTCTGTCAGCTGATTTTTTATTTACAAAGTCTCCAGCAAGTCTGTAGAAAGTTGATCATACTGGGATTGAAGAAAAAAGAAAAGAGACCTTTTAAAATACAATCAAGATAATGAGATACTGTAAGTCCCAGTTCTTATGTAATTAACATCATCTTGAAAAGTCCACTGTGCTAAGCCCAAGTATTTTACCTTTTTAAGTTGTTACTAAATCATTTTGCATCTGATTCTTCACTGGAAATTTCCTCCAGATACACATTATTTATTGAAACTTTTGGTACATCTATTACCACTTCAATTAATTAACCCATGAGTCTTCCACTTTCTAGAAAGATCTAAAGCAGGTGTGACATTGAAAAAAGCCTAAGGCTAGAGCTGAGAATAAGAAAACTGAGAGAAGAATGATTTGACCTGAGGGTAAGCCTTTTTACCAGTATACAACATTTTCTTTCAAAGAAAATATTTCCATTGCTCAACATTCAAGGTCAGTATTTTTCATTTATTTTTCATTTATTTAGACTAAGTTAGGATAGACAAAAGTCAGCGCACACATTTCAGATGATTTGCAGATGACATGATCAGTTTATTTACTGAAAACATCCAATATGCATTACATTCCAGACATGTTCAGACAGATTCCTTCCAACAGGTCAAAACATATTTCCAAGCAGGAATCATATAAAATATTCTTTTCATTTCTTTAGCAGATTCTAAAAATACTTAAAATATATTGGATAAAACTTTATGAGACACATGTTCAAAAAACTGTGTCATCTGAAGATAAAGCATCCTGCATCTAAGAAGTATTATGGGAGTTAAAACTGAGTACTAATTCCTCAAACTGTGCTGCAATAACAATGCTACTTTACCTCACTACTTTGTACTACTTTGCATTTTTAGAAGGAGAAAGACATCTTCCAAATCAGGCTACTTCTAGAGCAATTTTCCTGAAGTAATGGAAAGAGAACTGTGTTCAGGAACTAAGTTTCAGTCAACACACTTGATGGCAACCAGCTTATTTCATGGCCACCACATGAATGATTATAGTGATTATATCCTGTATATTAGGTACTGTTTTTACAACTAGGTTTCACAATTTTCTCATATCAAATGAGACAACAGGAGACAAGCTATTTTTTCCAAAAAATGTTCCTGATTGGTGCTCAGAATTGACTTTATTTTTAGATCCTTTTGGAAAGTATCTTCATTTAATAGATTCCAGTTGTCAATCAGGTCACATGTTGTTAAAATTACTTTTTCTTTCAAAGTCTGATAGACTCTTTACTAGATGTTAAGCATAAGAATTGACAGATACTTGCCTGTATCTCAAAATACTGATAGTTTGGTAGAACAAATTTAACAAGCTGTAAAAACATGTTTCTGGCACTAACTGAACTCTGCACTTACCAGTGAACTATACAAATATTGCTGCTACAAAGTAAGATTTTCTGATCAAAACCAGAAATTAAGTTAGATCTAATTTGTTATGGCAGAGGTGAAAAGTAGCGAAGTAAGAGAGGACAACTCAGTGGGGAAAATGGTAGGTGTTTAAACTAAATATGTTTGCTCAGCAAATAAATTAGTTAGTTACTACACCGAAGTCACAACCAAGTAAATTTGATCACAAAATAGCTGAGCAGGAGAATATTTACTTCATAATTAGCAAAATTTATTTTTTAAAACTAACATAAAGTCATAGAGGAATAGAGAAGATTTAGGAATTTTCCCCAATCATCTTATTAGCCTTAAAGATAATAGATAATAATAGCATATTTTACAAAATTCACATTGCAGGAAGGTACTTAATCTGTGAAAAGTAACCTAAGTGCAAATGCCTTAACTAGCTTTGATTCATTACAGTAACATTTCCTCAAGTATTTTGGTTATATTCACCACGTTTTCTGCTCTTTGTTCTTATACTGTGAAGTTAATATATTTAAACGATTTCTGAAATGCCTTAACATAATTTCATAGATGTACTTAAGGTTTCTGTATTAAAAAAATAATAATAAAAAAGCCCTTGTATGAAAAAGGAATTTTAAAAGCCTTCTGTTCTTCTTCACCAGAAAGTTATCATGCAATTTCTTTATCAGTGATATATTAAGCCTTCTTAGTGAAATTCTTGAAGACTGAAATCATAGAAGTGTTAAGGCTGGAAAAGACCTTTATGATCACTGAGTCCAGCCATTAACCTAACACTGCCAAATCACAGATCAGGTTGTCAGATAAGGATTTCTTTTTTACTTCCCAGAAATATTTCTGTTAGTGAAATTACTTTCTAGTATTATGGTGTTTCTTTTGACCTGTGTAGGAATTGTTTATAATCAGATACATTGTAGTCATTCCATCCTATTAGGCAATTAATATGCAAGAAATACTTACTAATCTAGTGATTTACCAAAAAACAATTAATGTAAATCTTACTGGCTCAAAAGTGTCATCCATTTAGCAAGGTGAGCTCTTTAAATACACATTTTTCAGTTATTATTTTAAAATAAAATGTATCAATAAAACTACTTTTTCCCTCTTGCTAAATATTTATGATCCTGTTTTGTTTTTATTAAAAGTCAACAGCTGTCTTTATATAAAATATACATTTTCATATTGAGAACTGCACCATTTTTTGTGCCTCACTTTCCTTTCTTCCTTTTATCATTCCCACTGTGACCCTACAGTGTCTCCATTAACAATTATTAAATTATACGGGGAGAGTTAATATTTTGAAAATATTCATGGTGTTAATATCATACTCCTCACACAATTTTACATACAGAGAGAAGGATCATGTAATCAGCTTTCTAGTGGTATGTCATTCATAGGTTGAAGCTGTCCAATAACACTACCTAGAAATAAGAAAATTAAATATTGTATGCAGACTTCAAGCCTTAAGTTCATCGGAGAATTGAAAATCAAGAAGAAATTCTCTGTTGCACATAAAACATTCCTTTTTTAACATTGTTTTTGTAAAGTGCATAGGAATACATTTTTTTCCTCTGTGTTTATCATTAAAGTACTTGAACACATTAAGAGTCCTCAGACAGGAAACTAGATGGATATCTACTTTTTCATGGCGTTAAAATTTTATATCTTTTTAATTTAACTCCAGTGTACTGTTTGCTTGCACACTCCTTTTAGAGCAAACCCCCCACATTTTGCAAATAGAGACAAGATGATGAAGTTGTGGTTTTTAAAATTTTTTATTTTAACGTTCTCCTTGTAAAGATTCTGAGCAATATAAACTGATGCTATTGCTTTTTCAAATTCATGACTAGTCATAGGAAGAGTAGTTGACAAAAATCTGGATTTTCACTTCCTCAAATTACTAATCTTGTCATTCAAATATTATGTGCACTTCAGATTTAAGGGTACAATCCTGCTACCTCTACTGGTATCTGAAATGTCATAGCAGGGCACTTGCTTGCTAGAACAGCTACATTAATACAACTCCCCTGACTCCGCTTCATGCTGTTCCCTCGGGTCCTGTCACTGGTTGCCAGAGAGAAGAGGCTGGTGCCAGCTCTCTTTCTTAACTCTCCCTTTACTACATTAATTGCATTGCACTGAACAAAACTGCGTTGCTGTAATGGCTTCCATACTAAATTAAGTTTGGAGTAACACCAACTGTTATTCAAAGAGATGGCTGTACTCATACAGTCTTCTTGAAACACATCTTTTAGCCACAAAGCATTCACTCATGATTGACTCCCAAAGGATTTATATGCAAGGACCCTGCATATAAATGC
Source organism: Corvus moneduloides (assembly GCF_009650955.1). Classification (NCBI taxonomy): domain Eukaryota; kingdom Metazoa; phylum Chordata; class Aves; order Passeriformes; family Corvidae; genus Corvus; species Corvus moneduloides. The sequence continues at coordinate 26,129,523 of NC_045479.1, read as the reverse complement.
ATGCTCACCAGAAGTGAATTTACAAGTTTAACAATAGGAACTGTCCATTTCTGGATAGTTCTGGACTTTCCTTCTGAAATGGCTTGTCTTCTGACGGTACACAAAAGCTCAGAAGACTCAACTTCAAATTCAAGTATCCCTTTTTCAAGACAAAACACTCCGGTATTGCACTGTAGCTCGACAATGGAAGTTTAAGACATTATGGTTACAGGTTTCTGCTACACTTCCTCTTAGAAATTGTCATGCCTGTCGCAAATACAGCTGAGGAAGATGTATGTTCCCATTTCAGCAGTTCAAGTTCCAGGCGAGTACCCCTTCTTAAAGCCCTGTTGCAGATGTATTCGCACAAATTATGGGCACTTGTATGCATTTCTTTCTTCCATCTTGGCTGTGCAATGGAAACATGCAGCAGAGAGATCAGGCAAACCACAGGGAATGGCAGAACCCTAAAATACTGCCCCTCAATCTTTTGAGGAATACTTTCAGTGCAGGTAGCTCAGTGTGTACCTGCAGTGCAGCTGCAGACTGAGCTCTGGGTGGCAGGAGCCCCAGGCAAGAGGCTGTGAACTGGTGGCAACCCTTTGCAAAACAAAGGAACCTGTGGCATTGGGCAGGTGATTGGGACACTCTGAGACATGGCAGGAGCCAACAACTCAGCTGGAAGACCTCAGACTATAGTGCACATAGTGGGGGTATAAAAGCCCAGGGCTTCCTTTGTTAAGGGTGCCTCCTCCAATGCACCAGCTTGAGCTCTTATTCTGTTGTTGCACCGTGATTTAATTATTTTTGAGGATTCAGATATCGGAGACTCTGCTATGGGAAACTTGGGGTCAAACCAGTAAGGAAACCTGGTCTGACTGTGAGCGTTCTGAGGGTAGGGAGTCAAGTGGGGCACCCATTGGTTGCTGGAGCCGCTCACTGTGAAAGGACTTCAGTCTCAGCTTTGGTGGTGCCAGTGTGACTGCCAGAGCAGTTCCTGGATAGTCAGACAGGGAAGTTCCCATAACCAATCCACCAACCACATCTGACAGGACTCTTACAATGGCTGTGTGATAGATACTGTTTTGTTACACACATGCACAGAGAAACCTGTTGGTCTGTCTGGTTCATATATGACAGACAGAAATTGTATTAATATTTAGCTTATTTTTCAAGAAAACAAATCAATATGCCATTTTCCACACCTTTAATAGGAAGAATGTGAACTTTATTTGCCTTAACAAGGAACAAATAGGACTCTCCACTACCAGGTTAGTAGGTAGACACACGTCCTTCTATGCTACTGTGCCTTTTTGTGTACCTGAGGAGACAGCCATGGGTCTCTCTGCTAGACCTAACCCATGCCTCATGGGACAGACCAGCTGCTGGTCAGGGCTGCCTTTGGCTGTGGCACAAAGAGCACCAAGTTCTAGCTCATGTCAAAGCACGCCGTGTGGTTTTTTCCCCCCACACCTGAGGTAGAAATGGAGGGTGGATGAGGAATGGCCGCTTGCAGTTTTGACCTGAAGCTCACCCAGGATAACCTGTGTGCCTCAGATTCACCTAAAAGCACAGCCAACATGCACCCTTTGGTTTCCTGGCACTCTTGAACCTCAAAGCTGGTTATTAAACGACCCCAAACCTCTGTGCTTTGGTGAGGCACAGCCATAGCCCAAAAGCAGGACACGAGGAGTGATAAGGGACAAGCAGCGAACAATGCAAGTCACTGATAATGCAGCCTGGCGGATTTCAGGCGGGCTTTCGAAGGTGTCAGAGAGGCTGCACAGCCACGCAGCCCGGAGCTGCTGTGGCGGGAAGCTGCAGGAGGGAAGGGAGGAAGGAAGGTCCGGCCGGCTGCTGCCGGCGCCGCCCCTCGGTGCGCCACAGCGCCCCCTAGCGGCAGCTGCCGCAGCGCGCCCCGGCGCCTTGCTGCGCCGAACCTTGCACGGCTGTGCGCCAAGGGGCGGGGCCACTGCCTTATTTAAATATCACGGAGCCTTATTTGCATGCCACCAAGATGGCCGGCCCAGCGATTGGCCGGTTCCGGAGCAGCCCCCCACTGCCGGCCCCTGTGCCCACGGAGGGGGCGGGGCCAACCGAGAGAGGGGAGGAGACACGGCGTTCATTTGCATAGCGGCCCGGCGCGTGCGACGCGGGGAGGCGGCGTTGGCGCCCGGAGCGGGCTCCGAGTTTGAATCCACGGCGGCGGCGGCGGCCGCTGGGGCGGGAGCTGCCGCGGGACGCGAGCGCGCAGGTACCGCGGGGCGCGCTCGGGGCGCGGGGGCCGGGCGGGCAGGGCACGGCAGCGGCAGTGCTCGCTGCTCCGCGCGGCGGCGGCGGCTGCAACAGTGCGCATGCGCGGGGGAGCTGCAGCGCTGTACGCGCGCATGCATTGGAGCACGTGACCCAGCTCCAGTGCAGCGGCGGTGGCGCGCGTGCGCGTCCCCGTTGCTCTCGCGCGTTGGCGGCGGCGGCGGCTGCGCGGGCACAGGTGGGTCCGGCGGGGGCGCGCACGGGGTAGTACCGGGCGCCCGCCTGGGCGCGACGCGCAAGGGCGAGGCGAGGTGGCGGCGCGTGTTTGGGTGGGACACGGGCGCGCCCGGCGCCTCGAGAGCATTTCCTCGCTCCCTGCCGGAAATGCGGTGGCGTGGCCTGGGTGGTGCTGTGCGCTGCCGGGAAGGGCCGCATCCGCAGGGCGGGCGTGGAGCGTCGCAGCGCATGGGCTGTGGAAGCAACGAGGGGAAACTGTTGGTCGTGTTCCTACGCTGGTGGGCAGCAGGGCATTATTTCTCTACTGTGTGGACACACCCGTTCGCTGGAAACCAAATCGTTTCTGTGTGGGAACAGAGAAGGTCGAGTTGTGCTTACTCACGTGATGCCACCAGTAAACAAGGCCCAAGCGGCTACTCGAGGTGTCATGGCCGCCCACATCAACATGGCAAAGCAGTTCAAGCCATGTGCTAAAGAAGGTATATTCGAATTTCTGTTATTCCTTAAATATTTCAAATACTGGAATTTTCCCACTGATAAGAATTTTACGCTTTAATTTTGAAGCCTATTACAGGTATCGTTTTGCCTTTGCGTAGCTTGTTTTTCTAGCAGATCCATCCTTCTCTTCCTGGATTTCCCAGTTGTTGGCGGATATTCAGTGGAAATGCTGATAGTAGGATATTTTGTTGCTTAACAGTAACCTTGGAATAATTTTACGTAACATGACTGTGATCATTATCATAGACAGACTTACTGGAAAAATTGGATGGCATTGTTGGTGGAAAAGTACTTGCTTAAAATCAAGCAGTGAACAGCTCTGCTGTTCTAGGCAGCAGTCAGTGTGCTTAAAAATGCAGCCTTCAGTGACAGAAAAATGTCATGCATCTAGACATATATCATACTGACCAGCAGAAGTAACACCATGTTAATAGAGATGTTTGTTTGACATTCTAAGTTATACAAAGAAAAGAGGTGTTATTATGGATAGGTTTAAAGGAACTTGATTGTGCAAGATGAGAATATTTTACAAGCGTGCTGTTTGTCTCTCTTTTGGAAGTTAAAATATATGCTTGCACTTGTTACAGTTCATAATACTTACACTCATGTTTTCAAAAACAGAAGTGTGAAAAATGTGTCTAATCTCTGCTTAAATGTGGAATCAGTAAGTCAAATATTAAGTCTGTACGCAACCATCAGCTATCAATCTAAAAAAACAAGCGATTTTCTAATTTGATACTGGTTTTTGCAGTCCTGTAGGAAGGTATGAAGGAGAGTGTTGCTGCAAATATTAATAATTCCTTACAGGAGAAGAAATCAAACACAAAAACTACTGCTGTTTGATACGTGATCTTGGGTAGGTAATTTCTCAGTTTCAGATCTATGAAATGGGGCTAATGGTTGCTGTCACGCCAATCATAAAATGAATTCGCTAATGACTGCACTTATGCAATTCGTGAATTATGATAATTGCATCCACTATTTATTCCTGAAGTATGGCAGTTATTTTATTGGTCTATATGTCTTAAAACTAGTAAATGAAGTTTGTATGTACGTACAACCTACGAAGCATTGTGCTAATACTTCTGTTTTCATTGTTCTTAGTTTAGAAGACTTAGTACATTGTTTGAGTAAAAGGTATTTTTATCAGCTGCGACTTTTTCACCAATTATAGCACTGCTGAGCTGATGCTTTTTCTCTGATAATGTGGAACAGCATTGTGTTTTGCTGTATGAAATAATTGAGCAAGACTGTTTTGGATGTTGCATAAACTTGAAACCGATCATAGCAAAATTTAGTTGCAGAAGAATACAATAATTACTGTATGCATCAATTTAAGTAGTTATTTTGATGCTTTTATTGAGAGACCTGTTGTCTTCTATCCTCTATGAAGTCTGTTTTCAAGAAGATGCTGACTGCAATAGATACGGATGCCTTACTTGCCATGTTTTCTACACTTTTACAAGCTGTAGTTTGTATTATTGTACTCATTTCACAAACTTACAAAATCGAAATTAACTGTAGTATGTTAGTTTTCCTATAAAGGTTCGTTCAGTAATGCTTCCATTTGGGACATAAAACACATAGGCATATGCTTCCCCACTGGCATGGGAGGTGATTTTGCCAGCTAAGAAAGAGCCTGAACAACTTAGGAATAAAAATAGCTTGACTTTAAATACTGGTTTTACAAAATCCAGTGCAAATAGGAATGTTTTACATGTTCAGTAAGTTCTAAAATACTGATGCCTAATTAGTAACTCGGTCTTCATTTTCTTTCTCTGTGCGTGTTTTCTGTTACAACTAGAAATATTTCCACAGTGGAAAGGACTGGACTAAACCAAGTCCTGTATTTTATTTCCAAAATAAGGAAAAAAGTATCTTATTTCTCACCAACTAGATTACTTTAATAGTGTAATCATTTATTGAGTTTATCTGGACTTACAGTCAGAAACAACACTTATGGCAAAAATGCCAAGTTTACTAACAGAAGGTAAACAGTAAGGCCAAAAGCTTCTTTAAACCAGTATGTTGTTCTTACTAAATAGCATGCATGTTAATGCTTTTATTTCCCTTTTTGTTCTGCACTTGGTGTCTCTTCTATATTGTAGATTAGTTACATGTTTGTATTATGCTTTTATGTTGAAAATTACGGCAATGACACATGTACATCACAGTTTTCATAAGAAATAGTACAAGAAAAAAATGAAGTTGCAAGTTAGAAAACTGTTATTACGGTATGTGAATATGGGGAGTTGGGGTTTTTTTTCCCCCTGATGTATGTTTGTATAATAGTATTTTTAAATTCAATGAACTCTAACATTATTAATATTTCTGGGAGTCATCTGTTGTTGGTCGTTGGTTTTCTTTAGTACGTGGTGTCATTCTGAGATATTCACCTATTCACACAAAATAAATAGGAACTCTTAGAACTGGTCAATATAAACGCTACTTTTATTATATAGGTTTGTAATTCTGGTGTTTCAGTTCTACTCATTGCACTGTATGCTGTACTGCATGAAAAAACCTGTTCTAATTCCACTGTACTGTAAGAAGCTGTTTATCAAGCAGCAGTGACTTATCCAAATACAGGATGGACAGTAAGATAAGGCTGTTCTGTGGGGCAACTTTTTTCTTTTGACAGCTCATTGAATATAGTTGTTCTCTAAAGTGATCGCTTTTCTTGTCAAGTCAGGCAGCTGTAGAATGTCTTAATCTTTGAGTACAGTTTAGACATGAATTGCGTAATACTTAATTTTTAAAATTTCTTTACCTTGGCTGTGGTTTGGAGATTAAGACCTGCTGCCTGATGCCACAGAATGTAACTAAAATACTTTAGTATTTGCTTAGGAGGATCTGGAACATAGATTATATCAAGTTTTGAGTTCTGGTTAATTTTTTTAGAGCAAAATTTTGCATGATATTGTGGGAATCTTAGTTTTTATGTGTCTGAAAAGATTTTGTGTATTTTATATGTTTCACGTTTTTTGCTCATGTTCTGGTTTTTGTAATTTTTCCCTCTCTATTTAGTAATCAGAGTCAAGAAATTCTTGGGTTTATACGTACAATGCTTAGGTCTCTGAAAGCATCTAACTGAAGTACAGTATTAGCCTACAGATGAGACTATAAAAATGAGTGTCATCAGTTATAGATATGAAGTACTGGCATTAATTATTTAGAAACTGGATCTTCTGAATACATCAGTATTTTTTTACAGAGGTGAGCAATTGAAGTGTGATGCAGAAAGGGAAGTCTGGTTTTGTTAGTTTGGAGGAGATTTTTTTATTTTAAGATGCGTATCCTGGTTTTAAGTTATGTTCTAGTTCTTATCTCTGTTTTTCTTTGACTGTGTGAAGATACTTACAGGCCAAAAAGCATCCCAAAGTTGAAAGCAGATCTTCAGTTGCACGTGACTTTTATGCAGCTTTGTGTTTTATGCTTTCATCTGGTTTTGTATTAGTGCCAAGCCAGAATACTTTCAGTGAAAACGCATAGAATTGTTTGGGTTAGAAGAGACCTTTAAAATCATCTACTCCCAGCTGCCCTGCCACATGCAGGGAGACCTTCCACTAGACCTGGTTGCTCAGAGCCCCATCCAACCTGGCCTTGAAAAGTTCCAGGGGTGAGGCATTCACAATTTCACTACTTGACAGTACAGTGCCTCATCACCCTGACACTAAAGGTTTTTTTCCTGATATCTAATATAAACCTGCTGTTTTTCAGTTTGAAGCCATTGTTGTTCATTCTATAACTACATAACCTTGTAAAAAGTATCTTTTCAGCTCTTCTGTAGATTTCTTTCATAAATACTGGAAGGTTCTCTAAGGTATCTACAGAGCCTCCTCTTTTCCAAGCTGAATAATTTCTGTTCTCTCAGCATTTCCTCTTGGGAAAGGTGCTCCATCTCTCTAATCATTTTGGTTGTCCACCTTTGGACTCACTCCAGTGGATCCATGTCCTTTTTGTGCTGAGAACCCCAAATCACAGCAGGTGGGGGGTCTCACCAGAACAGAGCAGAGAGGCAGAATCCCTTTTCTCACTCCTGCCCACACAACTTTGGATGCAGCCCAGGATACAGTTGGCTTTCTGAGCTGCAAGTGTACATTACCAGCTCACATCCAGTCTCTCATTCACCTGCACCCCCAAGACCTCCTCAGCAGTACTGCTCACAATCTATTCATCCCCCAGCCTGTACCAATAGCAGGGGCTGTGCTTACATGCAGCTTAAGTGTTGCATACCGGCAAAAAGTTTTATGCTTTACATTAAAGAATGCATGAATAAATTTATTAAAGTGATGTTTCTAAATTTTTTGCTAAAAAGACAGATCTGTTTAACAAGTTTAATTTTTTTGGTTAAGCAGAAAATTGCAATGCCAGATAACATGGCAAAGATTTCAAATTGTGTCATAGCCCTAAAAATTGTAAGAGAAGTCTGCTCATTTCTAGTGCAGTAGTCTAGTTTTATGTGAACATTGATTGCTAATTGTTCTGTTCTTAGTAGTTCGGGGAAGATTTGCTGGTTTTCAGTAAACATAAAGCATAGTTAAGTATCAGAGATAATTAATACCTGTAAAGTTTGTGGAAACAAACAGCTGGGGTGAGGAGAGGCTACCAGTGTTGGCAGCAAGAAAACTTGGAAATTACGTGTTGTTTTGGGGGGATAATTTGCTGTCACTACACAGGCAGTGTCCATCAGAGCAGTATGGAGGCTGTCACATCAGCACGTGGCTTCAGACTAGCTGTGTACCTGCACTCACCTGGTGTAGTAAGGCACCAGTGATAACCTGAGTGAAAAGTAGAAAACCAATGTTTATAAATCCGTAAGAAATACGGAGTTGCTAGTTCCATTGCTCCTTCCTTGTTCTGTGTAGTACAGGTGGTGTATCCTTTTTAAAATTGCCAGTATATTTAACAGCAAATCTGCCCTCCTCATTCCTCCCCTATTTTTTGGGGTTGTTTTTTTTTTTGAAAGTGAAGACTCCCTGGTGGTGTACCTGAGCGTACGGTACTAAGTATATGGTATTAAATAACGGCCTGATTTTCACTTGTATGTCACTTTCCATCACATCACAGTGAAGGAATTAACAACGTTGTGTAAGTGTATGTACGTTGTATAAATACCCTTTGTGTTCCTTTGGTAGTTAGGGAAAAAAGAGCAAACCATGCTTTTTGTTGTATTTTGAGCTGTGCTTGTTATAAATGATGAAAAACTGTACATAAGAGTTACGAGGTCTTATTTCTTTCATGAACAAACATCAAATCATTTGAGATCTTAGGAAATTAGATGGCTGGGTGCAAAGTGGGTTTTTCTGTAAAAATATATTTTAAAAAGTATAAAGGTCAACTAACAGACCTACTTGGCTGTGGGTAATGTGGATTTTTGTAATACAGGAAAAGTGCTTTTCCCTTCTAAATGCAGTTTCTGAAAATGTTTTCAAGTAAACTTATATATTCAATCCACAATTTTTATTAATTATATGACTGTGGATATAACATGTAACTGTTGAAATTATTTCTATGTATTTTCTGTCATTTTGTACTGTCTCAAGTATTATCTTTCATTTCACAGTAGTGTAAAGAAATGTTATGGTAAAAAAACCCCAAAACAATTCCCGAAACAAACCAAAAATACATTCATCCTGTTGTCCCCGCACCCCCAAAAGAAAAACCCCAGCCAAACAACCCAAAATCTGCCATGTTACTTTTAACTTCATCTCCAACATGTTGCAGTTTCTGTAAGGTCGTTTTTAAAAAACGTTGGATTTGAATTTTTGTTCTTTCAAAAATGTTTAAGCACCTCAACATAAATGCTTGCTGACTTCAGTCAATGCACTGAAAATTTCCCTCATTGATCTGACCATCAAGCTGCTTGGAATGATGAAGAGTCCTTAAATGTTGTGCAGACTTTTGTCTCTCGTAACTTCAGTATTCCTTATCTCATGATTACGGACTCTTTTCTTTCTGACAACAGTTTTAAGTAGTTTTTACTTGCGGAGTCTTACATGAGAGATGTTCCTTGAAGTCAGTCTACTAGTCTGTGTAAAAATAGGAGTAAAGGAGGGTTTCAGTGAACAATATTTTGAGACTTCAGTTGAGATACATACAAATAGTAGTAGTTCCTCCTAGTTTGTCAGTGTAAAGAACTGTTGTGTCCACTTAATGTTAAGTAACATATAAAACCCTATACAACAGCAAAAAAGATTAATAACGGAAAAGGGCAAGTGAGAATAGCGGATAGGATGTGGTTTGGAAACAAGCACTTCTGTGGTTCTATGTAAGGATATTTAAGTGGTGTGTGCGAAGGTGATGCTACTTACACAGGGCAATAATTAGAGAAACAACAGGTTGCCATTCTCTTGTGTTTCTTGGTTGATGTTCATGAGAAATTTGGAAAATGGAAGCCCTGTTTTAATTTATGACTACAGCAACTGAGCTTAGTGAGATGATATTAAAGTGTTTTGGCATGTTATCGAAAGAGAGACGAGTTCTTATCATAACATGTTAGGTTTAAATTCCATTCTGTAGTCCTACTAAAACATTTTATTCTGGGGGGGTTTTAACTAGAGAACCCATATAAATGTCATGCTAAGTAGCAATGAAAAAATTGTAGTCTCATGCTAGTATAGGAATTACAGATTAATGTAGCTTCACTTTTAATATTTCTTGGGTCAAAGCATTTTCAGAGGACTTACTCCACTCATAAATTTGCATTTACTTAAACATCGGGTTTTATTTTAAAATTAGTTTGATTAATAACTTCTAACACACTTTAGAAACACACTTTGGTGTGTTAATGGAGGTATATTGAAGGGGACATTTAAGTTAATGCACATGGTTTCTTACTATTTAATAACATTCTTTGCATCCATGTGTCTGTGTTAATGTATCAGTGCATCTGCATGTTCATGAAGCATTCTGACAAGGCAAGACATTTGTAGCAACAGGACTGTGACACGGATTCTGTTTTCTCTAGCTCAGGGAAAACGTTCTCTGAAGTTTTTTTGCCAACTTGTTGTTTTGCCTGTTCAAACCTATTTAAGTCATTGTCATCCATACGTCAAGTTCCAAGACTTAGTGTTACATAAAACGCGGTGTTGTACAAGTGCAGCTCTTGGTTTCTGGGTTAGAACATCCCTATGTTTTTGGCGATATTCTTGAAATTATAGGACTTGAAGTCAGACTTCACGTTTTGATGTACAAATTTCGTAGATACGCTAAACACAGAATTCTGTTTAAAATACTGCTACTGGAAAAATCAAAGTATATTTGTTATACAAATTGAATACTTATGTTTGAATTTTGAAATCTTCAAATTATTGTAAATTCCCACAGGCTGATGGTGTGGTATATATGATATTCAAAGTAAGTAACAGTGGGTATATACCTGTATAATAGAAAACTTTTCTTTCAAGTTGGTTGTAAACTTGATTTTTAGCTTAGTAATAGGTGTTGGTGAAGAAAAGCTTCATTGTAATGGTTAGCTTTAAATTACCTGTAATGAACTTGTTCTTCAATGTTCACAGATCTGCTTTTTGAGAAATATGTCTTTCAGGCATTTGAATTTCAAATACATTCTTATTTCGTCTTCTAAATCTGTACAGTAGTATCAGAGACAGTCAGTGGAGCTGTCTCATATGTGGTATGTGCCCTTTCTTGTACTACAAATCGTGGTAATACAAGGACAACAGGAAAAGCCAGATGGTGTATTTCACCATTTTTAAAGTTAGAAATACTGACTGTGGTGCTGATGAGTGCATGAGACAACTGCTGCTGGCGTGATTAGTCAATGAAATAACCAGCTACAGCTGGCAACAGACAAGCACAGTTACATAAGTTTAGACCTTTTCATAATTGAAGTGGTTGGAGGGCATGTTCTTCTACTTTTTTGGGGAGGAGTGACTTACTGTGCTGCGCTAATTTTGGATCACAAAGATTATTTTTTGTTAGAAGGCTAGTAATTTCCTTTAGAATTGCTGCATGGGCTCTTGCAGGTATTTTAAAACAGACAAAGCTGGATATTATAGAAGGAAAGTGAGGCAGGTATAGAGGAACTCCCTCCAGAACTGATGGATCCAGTGTTGCCTCTGTGAGAGCGCATGATTGGTGGTAATAAACAGATACTAGAGCAAAACCTGTATTGGGTTTCATTTTCTGTTAAACTTGTGTCTTTGTTTGATAACCCCTTTGTCCGCCACCATAGGTTCTCAAACCAGTTCTTCAGGAGCTGCTCTGTTACAAGATTCCATCAAAATTCCTTAAGTGATTCTAAATACAGCTCTTCTTTGAAAAACTTAACAAGCTGCATTGCAGTCATAAAGAATTAGATACTTGGTTCCTGCAGACATTGGAGTTCTGGAATGTTCTTGGGGTATTTGCCAGCTTTCTTATAAGGTGAACTTCATTTATTCCTTCCAAATAAAACTTTCATTGGGCAACTAATGTAATAGAATATTTCAAAGTAGGTGGAGCAGTACAAAGATATAGATTAATTTCTTAAGTGGTTTTGGGGTTGGTTTTTTTTTTCTTGTTTTGTTTTGGGGTTTTTTTAAGCACTGAAGTGAGCCTGCTCTTAGAAAGTATTCCCTAATGTTTGTCAGTTCTGTGCGTGATCTGGGTCTGTATTGTGACTCTTAATACGTGACGTGGATTCTGAACTGCCTTGGAGTTGAGATTTTAAGTATGTGACACAAACCCTGGATCACAGGCCTAGCAGGGCTGCCTCTCTGGTTTTTGGTTTATTTCAATTTTCCCTTTACTGGTGGTGCTAGGTAGCTGCAGTGTTGCAGCTGTGCATTAACCACTTCCTGCCTGTCAAAGAAACCACTCCTCTGCTCACACCCATCCACCCATCCCTTCTGTGCAGTTTGTTGCAGCATGGTAAAGAGGGAGGTGCTTTGCTATGTGTTTTACCTCCTGCTGAGTTGTCACTGATTGGCTTGTCTTGAGAGAGCACTGCAGCCATCTTAGTCGTATTTTCAGTACAGCTAAGACAGAGCCGTTTCAGAATGGCTGAAAAAGTGCTCCATGCAGCAGTTCAGCTTGACTGTGCGAGTAGAGCTGTTGGCATCACATGCTCCTGACCTTAGAGGTGAGCACCAGCTCTGCTTTGCTGAGAAGCAATTTCAAACCTTGGTTAGGCACGGTTAACTAATTCTAAGCTGTATAAAATATGTTTAAATGCTGTTGTCTTTTTTTTTTTTTTTTTGTCACTTTCACTGGGTTGAGGTATTTTTCATTTGTTTTGTGGTATTTTTGTTTTTTCTCCCCTTTCTTACTGAATTAATTCACAGATCTCTATCTTGTCTCAGTTACAGGATAGATTAGCTGGGACAAGCCAGGTCAAATATCATATTTGTTCTGCTAATCAAATTACTTTATTTCGGCTTACCTTCTTACCAGGCCACAAGAGCTCTCATTCTGTGCTGTCCCTTTCTGAAATGCTTGCCTCATACTTTAACTGAAACATGAAACAAACTCTTTACATACTTAAATTTTTGCAACCAAGTAATTAGATTTGATTATCATTTTTTCAATGTGTAACTTTTCTGGTGGTAAATAATTACAATGCCTATATAACTACATTAGAAAATCAATGATTATATAAATCGTTAACTGTTTTGCAAGTAGCACTTACTTGCTACTCAGGAATAATGCTACAAATTCTATGGAATTACTACAAATGAGAAGATGGAGGTTTAGAGATCCATCACTGTTTCTTTTGTATAACTTAATTGAAAGCTGAGTTTCAAAGTGCTAGTGGTTTTACATGGCCTCATGTTTTTTGCTGTATGGTATTGGTTGGGGACCTCGCTGTTATCCTTAAAACACATTAAAAGGTGCTGTCTGTGTCAAGGGAGATGAGGGTAGGAGAAAAGTAACGCGCAGCTTTTTTCCACTGGGGCGTTGAACAACAGAAAAGAAGAAAGAAGGCATTTTTTTTTATGAGTGTATATTTAATTTTCTTGTTCTGTCTTACACTTAGTTCAGGTCTTCATGGGTTCTTAAGTTGCACCTAAGTTAAACCAAGAGTAATGAAACAGGGAATTTCTTGAAGTTCTCCAGGAACATATCGGGAGCAGCAGTCAAGCTGGGTAACTCATCAGTGTGTATGCTGCTCACAGTATTTTTCTGGCTGAAGTTGAACTTAGTGCTAGGGATGAGAAAGCTAGTCTAATGACAAAAGGTTCAGTTCTTCCTCAGAATGTTTGCACATTAATTTGGTGCTTTCGGTATAATCTGTTAACAAAGCACTTGGTTAAGTTAGTTTTAAATATCCGCATATACTGTCTTGTACAGTTAATGGCAACACACTGTAAAGACATAAAATATTCTGTGCAGACAGTGCACGTCAGATTCTCAGAACACGTAATTTCTCCATGTTTATTTTGTTCATTTGATGAAATAAACTCAGTATACAGAATTTTTAAGGTGAGATGGATTGGTGACTTCAATGAGCAGTAAATTTTTAAGTAATTGGTTATAAAAATTTTCTGCTTTAGGGTAAGAGATAAGAGTAATGCAAATGTGTGGTTAGAGGTGGTGATGAAAAGCAGGTAGTTTTATTATTTTTATTGATAGTGGAACTTTGTTTAGTGAATTTGATTCACAGCAAATTTTAGTTCATAGAGGATTTTTTTGATTGGGTAAGATAGTTAAGGTCCTGGGAACATTTGGGTACTTTCAAATGTCTGAAAATTCAAACCGCAAATACTAATTAAATACATTTGTCTTGATAAAATGTGATATTTTGCCATACCTTTATCTCATCTAATGAATGTAGATTAATAATGTAGTGAAACAATAATCTTTCTGGTTTATTGCAAGACAGTCTGCCATCCTGACCCCAATCTTATAAATGATTACTGAGGTTTGTGTTTGTGCGTTTTTTTAGTCAGTTATTGTTGATTAGTTCCAGATGTTAATAATTCATATTGTCTACAGGAAGTAGAAACATTTCGTTCTTTGAAATCACCAAACTCCTACACTGTAATTTCTGGAGAGGATGAAATTTTATGTTTAAAACATACTTTACCATACACATCCTGTGGCGGTTTGTTGGTTTTTTGGGGGTTGGGTTTTTTGGTTGGTGGCTTTTTTAAAGAAAACAGCAGGCATATAAAAGTTATCCTGTGCAATTTGTTTTGTTGATTTAAGATTTCTCTGTTGAACTTCTCTTTAAATGGGAGCATGAAAAGCAGAATATTTTCGGCAATCACTGTAGGGAATGGTTTTTTAGATGTATTACATTTGAGTAAAATACTGTATTTTCAGACCATGTCTTTGATATAGTGCTTTTAGTGACTTTTTGTTGCCCATTGTCTTTTTTTTTTTTTTTTCCTGTGAGCTGAGTAAGCTTACTCCCGTTTTACAGAAAAGTTGCAAGAGCTCAGAGAAAAGCCCTTGTCTCTGTATTTCCCCTTCCCTTTGGTTTTGGTTTCCTTTGCTTTTTAACAGGCCATTTTGAACACCCATTTTCAGAAGCGCTGTACAAAATGACTGGCCCAGCAGGGAGCAGTAGTGTTTTGTTGGATGAACTGCATGGGTAGTGTGGTTTGGGGGTTTTTTTGGGTTTTTTTTTCTCTCCTGAAGTACCTGTTGGAATGCTAAAAGTATGGTAGGTTTTGAAACCTGTTTTGCAAATGGGATACATTCCCATTTTCAGAAATCCAAGTATATTATAATGCTTTTTTTATGGTAGCACTAGTAGCTGAAAGCATAGCCTCTTCTCTCTTCACTCCCATGGTGCTAGTAGTTTGGGTGTTAATAATCAAAAAAGAAAATGAAAACCACCAATTTATGTGCACAGGAACAAGATATTTGAGTGGATGCTGAAACACTTCCTTCTCCCCATCACTTTTATTAAATACATAAATTAGCTGTCCATGAGTTGAATTAGATGTGTGTAATGAAGTAATAACTTAAGCTGAATTGATTGCTATACTGTTTTAATGCAGGATGTGTTGTCAGACTGTGCTCAGTGTTCCCGTGTCTGTGTATTCTAGAAAAATGAGGGTTGTACTGCTGATAGGTAAACTTGAAGGATAGACTCTCAAGAGTTAAATAAATTTCTAATAGGGTAGTAGTCTCAAATCTACATGATTTTCCAAGAGATATACAAATTCCAAAAGAAAACCGATCGTTTACTCTGAAAACGTGTATAGATTCCCTTCCTCCACCCTTGCAAATGTTGTACTATAAAAGGAGAATTTTTGTATGATTTTATTTTCATTCGTGCACCAACTATATGAATAGTTTTTCATGACTAAATCATAGTTGCTTGGAAGCATTCTAACATGGCTTGATTATTTTTTATGTACCTCCTAAAATTGTCTAATAATTTGCACAGCTTCATCTTATAGTTTGGTAGAAATTTTGGGTGCAAACGATTTCAGGCAGGACTTGAAATGGACTGGAATGGACTGTGGAATGAATGCAGTACTGTTTAATGTATGGAAATCACTTTAAAATAGCTGACTTGTTTGATTCTTCAGGTGGAAATAAACAGTTACCAAATTCTTAGAACTGTTTGGAATCTTAACAGTCGTAACATGATTAAGTATTTATTACACAGTTGAACTGGACCTTTATTTTTTAGATACAAAATACAGCAGATTTTTTTCAAGCACGTATTGTCTTTGAAGGAATTATAAGTAAACCAAATTTTTTACTTTCTTCCATCATCTTGATTTTCAGATTGAAATCAGTCAGCTGTTTAATAAATAACAAAATTCTTCATGTAAATTTCAGTGAGCAAAATGTGGGGGTTTTGAAGTTGATAAGGATACTCATACTGAGGATTTTCCATTTCTAGAAGAAAGGGAGTGCAATGTATTAGACTGTTACAGCCTGGAATTTACCCGGTTTAGACACTTTTTCACCTCTCCTTTACAATAGAAAAGCGGATACAAATATTGTCAGTCCTTCCTCCCCCCCTTTCCTGCCTTTCCTGTTCTTTCTGCTGATTCAGGTTTCTGTTGTAAAATATCTTCAAATAAACCATAGCAGCTAAGATAATGGATTGATAGACAGTTCTCCATTTCAGAAATGTACATAATTTTCTGTGTCTTTCAAACACTAATGTGAGAAAATTTTGGGAACTACTTAAGTTTTAGCTCATTCTTAAGTGAATAGTAATTTGATCTGGTTTGTGTTTTGGAGAAGAAAAGGCAGGGAAAGGGATGTTTTGGACTTGTGTGTGTTGCTTACAGAAGGCTCAGGGCCTTTCATTTTCATTTGCTCTGTCGTGGGTGTTTTTTCTTGTTTGGGGTTTGTTTTTCTCTTTTGTTGGTTTGTTTTGGTTTTTTTGGATCAAGGTACTAGTGACAGATTTCATCATGGTTGGGTTTTTGGTTTTTTTTTTTTCCTTTTGTTTCAGACAAACTCTGTCAATTAAATGCTTTAATATTTAAAACTGTGAATTGGGGAATCATCTTGTGTGACTTTTTTCTCTACCTATTTTGAGAGAACTGAACCGACATTTTAAGATATTGTCTTTGATTAATACCGATTGAATCCATATAGTTAACAGTACTTATTTTGAACACAGCAGGTCTTACTACTTTTGACTGCGACATCTGTGCTTTAGGGTCACTTCTCGTGAGAGATAAGGAAGTCGTTCACATGTTGGAGGTAGAGAACTGGTTCTGAGAAGGCAAAGTCACAATAATAGCTTTCAGGTGTTTCCACCGACGTGGGTAAAACATGGGAAAGGCAGGCAGACCTTTTGGCTTTTTCTGTAGTGGCAGTCACTGGAGAATTATGATTAATAACTATGGTTTGTTCTCTCAGGTTAGAATCTCATATTAAAAACAAAACAAACCACTCTCCCCCACCCCGCCCCGTCCAAGAAAAAAAAAAAAAAAAAAAAGCCGAAACTGGAAACAAAAAAATCCCGCCCCAATCCCCTACTTTGGAGGCTGCTGAGGGGTCCCTGTGCTTTACTTGGGGTTGGCCGCCAGCCCTGTGTGTGGCAGACAGAGACTGCCGCTGGTCTGGGGCTCAGCCCGGCCCAAGGCCGCCCCCTCTGCCTTGTGTAACCGAGTTGGTGCGTTTCTAACTGCTAAGCCAATTGCTCCTCCTCTCTGTGAAAACGTTTTGTGTCTGAAACTGAGCTTTGTCATAGCCAGGGGTGTGACAGGGAGGAAGGCGCAGGCAGGAAAGCACAGCGAGGGGGTGCGGGTGACTGCCGGAACGTTCTGGAAGCGGGGTGGTGCTTCCCGCAGACTGCAGATGCAGAGCTCGCCCGCGGGGCTGCCGGCAAGTTCTGGCATGGAGCTCCCATAGCGGACTGGAGCCCGGAACAGAAAATGCTGCAAGGCTCTTTCTTTGCAGTATGTGTTTTTCTGTGTTGAGAACCATGCTATTATTCAGGTGTTCATGCATAAGGCTATAGAGCTCGGGCAAGGGTAGGGATATGGCTCTATTTGGGAAATCCAAGGGGTTTTCAAATTTTTTTTTTAAGTAGCACTGGTGCCTTTTCCTTTTAAAAATCTCAGAAGCTATTAATCCGATGATTCATTCTGCAGATGACAACAGCATCACTGAAAGATGTATTCTGTATGTGCTTCGATGTGCTAGCATACATAAATCAGTCTGAAAGTAAGGCAAGTCAAAAAATACAGCTAACGTAAAAGGGTTGTTAATGATTGTCATTTTTATGTGACAATCATTCTGGAAAAATAATTAGCTTTCCCTTACAAATCACTCTAGGATTTTGGATGCAAAAGGTGAGGATAAATTAAAACAAGAAATGAGGAGTAATTTGCATTGCTAAATATTTTCAGACACAAAAATAGTATTTTTTTGACGTTACAGGTGAGCATATTGTGTTATGCTCAAATGACCTAGAACCAGCCATACATAAGTAAATAATGCTTGCAGCAGAAAATGGGACATATAATTCGACTGTATAAGCCTTGCCACTGTTGGCATTGTAAAGAGGAACAATGCAGGGAACTGGAAGAGGCCGGGGTGTAAAGCAGGCTCTTCTGGTCCTGAGATGCTCTGCCTTTGCCATGTTCAAATCAACAAGCATCCCTGTCTTCATCACTTTGCTTTTTCAATAAATGGTGCCAGGCTGTAACTATAGCTGAATATTGCTAGATGTGTAGCGAGCCAAACTTGATTTTATTTAAGGTTTCATGAATTTGTGTTTATACCTAGTATAATAAATAGTGTACTTATTTGCATTGTTTTTTTCATGCTCTAAGAGTTGTTGTAAGGCAGCACATGAGGGGGGAAAAGGTATTGGTGAATTATTCATCCTTTACACACACACACACGCACTTAAAGCCTGGTTTCTTTTTTCTTTCCCCAAAAAAACTACAGTGACTTTTAGAATAAGTATTTGTAAAATGTAACTTAAGCATTTATTTAATTGGAGTTTGACTGGAAGGAAAAAGGTAGGAATTTTTAAATTAGCTGGTAGAAGTCAAAGTGAGGCTGAAATCCAAGCTTCTGCCACTGCCTGTCACTGTACCTTAGAGGTACTTGAAAAGATAGTTCTGGTTGAGAGATCCTCTTTTTTTTTTTTCTCGTACATCTAACTAATTACGAAAAATTAAATGTGAAATAGAGACAACAAATTAACTGGTCAGACATGTTACTTGTCAGTATTAGGTTAAAAATGAATTTGTTTTACTTGGAATTAGTATTTATTTGTTGTTAGAAATTTGCAAAATACTGGAAATACTAGGTTAAGAATACCTGGCTGCTGAGCATTGTGCAGTTTTTCTGGTGTTTTACTTCTGTTTTACTTCTATTACTAGAGAATGACCATGAACAGTGTGTGTAGCATTCTACTTGAAACAGGCTGCAAGGTGAAATTTTTTTTGCAGATGCTATTGTCAGTTTTCATTTATATGGACAATGAGAGCAGCACTTGACTTTTGACACGGATCTGGATTATTAGTAAACAAATACCTAGAAAAGTATATTCTAGAACCCATGGGGAGGGGGAAGGCTTTGCTCAGCAATATCCTGCTGCAATTTAGCCTTGAAATGAGGCCCCTTTATGTAAATTTTTACTGGCGCCAGCTAGCTGTAACTGCAGTCTGGCTCCATGTCGGCAGCAGCTAACATGTGTCATGGACTTCTCCTTCACACGGGTTGCAGGAGCACTCTGGTTTCTGGACAGAAAAAGCAACATTGATGAATGTGAAAAGATGTACAAAGGAATCTAGGTGTAATTAGACTGCTAGTAAGTGAAAATACTGAGGAAATTTCAGCTTGATTTTTTTTTTCTTTTTCAGTGTGCTATCTTGCGCTGCGCTGTAATAAATCTATGCTTGTTGGTACTACTGTGTGGTATGTGGGAGGTACTTCACTGCACATAGTTGCTGCAGCACTAATAGTTGGCAGCACAGAAGGCAGTACAAAGAGTACAACTGGAGGCACTTGCAGTTGCAACAGTTTCCGTAGAGGCTGTGGCATGCTCAGTGAGCTGCAGGGGCACTCTGACACATACAGCTATTTATGTGGAGAAGTAGGAATTCCAGCAGGCTTTAACGAACAGATGTAGGCTACTAGCTGGGAGCTATAACAGCATAGCTCAGGCTGGCTAAAAACCAGTACTCATGCTGTTATGTAAACAAAACAAGATCTTAGTATCAAGATGGCCGACCTGGAAGTCTACTTGTAGCTCATAATACTTATGCAAATGAGCTGCATGTCAGTGGCTTACTCAGAGGAGGAAGCTCATTTTGCACGTGCCATCTTCTTGTCAGGTAAGAAAATCAACTCATTTTCTGCATTCATGTTTTAGAGGTCTTTGAAGTTAATTTTTCACTCAGGTGCCCATACCCCCCACTTTGGCACAATGCCAGGAATTAAATTTGAATGTAAGTGGCTTTTTCTGGGAAGCCCAGAAGTCATTTGTTCTGGCTATAATTATTTTGGGCTTACTGTTTTTAGGGAGAGTGTTACCTAGAAATTATTGTAAAATGTTTAATTTAGTAAAACTAAGTAGTTAAAAAACATTGGAAATTTGAGTATGTCATTTTTGTTGGTGATGTTACTGCTTTTGTTTGATTCAAACCTCTAGTGTTTTCCTATTGTGTTAGTTTTGTCTCTGTAGTGACACCAGGTGATGAACATGGAGGCTTAGCAATAGTGGGAGTTTACCCTGGAAAGGGTGTGGAGTTGACAAAGCTGAATCTACCAATTGTGTTTCAGCTTCATGGTGTTACGAAGGATCTTCGTGATCCTGGTTGTAGTTCGAATTCTCTTCCTGTTGAGATTACAAAGCTGTTAAAATACTTGGATACTGAATTGTTGTCTGTGTATATTTTAGTATAAATACCTTCTTAAAAGCCTATATGTGCATTTTAAATAGTTGTTTTTGTAAGTAGGCAAATAGATCAGAATATGGTATTTTTATGATCCTCCCCCCCAAAAAACAATAACCTTGACTTAGAGCTGCAAATTTAAACAATTTAAGCATTGCTAATTACATAATATGGTCTATTGTGGTTATGCATGTAATGCATGAAATGGTTGTATGGGGCAGATGTGCTAGTTCTGCGCCAATATATTTGTGTTGTTTCTATTTTGTAAGTTGAAGTAGTGACAGGGTGGAAGACTGGAAAAGAGAGATGGTAAAAGAAAATTACTGGATAAGGAAGGCCACTGACCCAGAGAAAAGAGGTAACTGGAGATGCGTGAACAAGCCAACAAAACATGGCCACTTAAAGGCAGACATCAGCTCGAGATAGGGTGTGGAACTGGAAGTAGACAGGCCTGCTTTGGTTGAAGGAAAAAAAAGATTAATTGAAGAGAATGAAACTAAAGAGGTAAAAGAACAAAGTAGGCAGATGGATTATTAGAGCTTAAAATGGCAGTGATAGATACTGAAAATACTGGAGGCATTCTGAAATGGCCTGGGAATTAAGGCTTATAGAGTAAATATGCTAGGAAAGAGAACTGTAACTGGTTGACATTGCAGAGGGGGGAATTTAACAGTAACAGAGAAAGGTAAACTTCTGCATTCATATGGCAGAGAAAAATGCTGCATACCTACAATATGGGCCAAATGAGTTGCAGTTTGTAGTTAGCTCATACACTTTGAAACCTTCAATAACTTTGCAGTGCTAACATAAGATTTGATATGGACAGAATTTTGCTTGTCATTTAGAAGTCTGGTTATATGCATGTCCAGACTACAAAAAGCACAAAAATGGGCGTGTGTGTGAGAGAGTTCAAACGCAGGTATATGGTAGATTTCCCCAAATAAATTACACTAGAAATCACCGTTAACAATTGTAAAGTTTTTCATAAATGCCAAATTCTGTTAGAATCGGTCTTGCTTTCATTGCTATATGAAGGAAGCAGTTTAGGGCCCCTCCCTCCTTTCTATGAAGTGTGAGTGTGAGGATGGTAGAGGAGAAGTGGCATTGAGTGGGGCATGAAGAATGTAGAAAACTGATTAAAATAAAATGTTCCTGAGAGGAAAACCTTGACTGGTAAAGCAAAGGATAACGAATGTGAGATTTGTTAAAAATTGAGAATTCTAACTGTAATATAGGTGATAATGATAACAGAATCATAGTGAAAGAAAAAAAGGCAGGTTACAGTAAATATTTTGGGGTTATTTTGATAAAAGTGAGATTATAGTATAACGTCATGTAAGTAACTCAAGTTTTTTTCAACTTCAAGAAACCTTGAAGTTACAAGGCAGATACTAAAGACTCCATGATAGGTATTTCTTAGCAAAGGCTATAAGCAGGTCTTTGTAATCTGCATCCAGGAGTTTTAAAAGAATTGGCTGAGAATACTTTTCTGAGATTTTCCCCCCAGTAACTCAATATAAAATAGGAATTGTGGAAGACCCTGAAGACTTTTTAGAAAGGTCTGGAGAAAAATAGTGGAGGGTAACAGTGTGCAAGTGAACGTGAAAGAATATTATTTCAATTAACATGGAGGTGGTTTAATTGCTGAAACACTATTATAAAAAGGATATGCTAGTATAATTTGTTTTAGAACAAAGTTCCTTAGTGTAAATACCCAATATCTATAATGTGGTTACTCCTTGATACAGTCTTTTCCTTAAATAACAACTTCCCCATCCCAAGCCCTATATCAACAAAACACTAAATTGATTTTTAAAGCTTTTGAAGGAGAGAGGGTGGCAATCATGCTCCAAGTAAAGTTTGTGATTGGTATTGTAAAATAGTTACTTTCTGTTAACTTATAGAGGATGGAAAGATTAACTCTGACAGAGTCATCAGGATCATTTGCTTAGTGACACCCAAACACCGTTTATTAGATTTATTACAATAGATGTATTAGCCTTGCACACCAAAATCTGATTTGTACATCTGTAGACCATTCAGCACAAAACATACCTGCTTGACAGGACACTTTGCCCTGGAAGTAGGTGGGGATCACACAGACAAAATAGTTAGCTAAAGCCCAAAATAGACAGGTAATGCAGAGAGACTGAAATTCTGTTGCATACAGAGAAAGAAAGGAAGTCATACTCTTTATAAAGAGATGTTCATGGGTGATACTAAATGTTGATGATGTGAAATTTGTATCAGTAGAGCTTGCAGTCCTGCTGTCTGTATTGGTTTTTTACAATGTTGAAAAATTAGGAGTCCTAGCAAAAAGCACAAGAATCACTCTGGCTCAACAATAAAATTGTAAAGTAATTTTAAAGTTAAGCTGATAATTTAGGTTGGAAGGGACCTCTGCAGGTCTTCTGGTCTGACACCTTGTTCAGAGGAGGTTAACTTCAAAATTAGACCAGGTTGCTGCAGGGTTTGCCAAGGGTGAATCATAGAATTTTTGAGTTGAAGGGACCCACAAAGATCATCAAGTCCAACTCCTCACACTGCACAGGACCCAGGAATCACACCACATGTCTGACTCGGTTATCCAAATGCATTTTGTATTCTCGGTGCCATGACTGGTTCCCTGAGGAGCCTTCCACAACCACTGTGGACAGGCTGTTTCAGTGTTTGCCCACCCTTGTAGTGAAGAACTGTTCTCTGTATCTGCTGTGGAATTTCTCTTGCTGCAAGCCGAATCTGTTTCCTCTTGTCAGTGTGCTGTGCATCTCTGAAAACTGTCTGTCTTCTTCTTCTCTATGAATGCCAGTTAGGTTATTGGGGTTTTGGGGGTTTTTAAAATAATTTTACTGTTAGTGAGTAAATGAAGAGGAGAAATTTTATTGTCTCCTTCCAGAAAGACATCTCACTTTGATTTGAAGACAGGCTTAAAAGAATGGCCAACCTATGAAATTTAATGAGACGTGGATTTGGAACAACTGATGTATGGCTTGCCTACTATGGCAGCTCTGCAGCTGGTTACATGGGATAATGTGCTCATGAAATCTTCCATGTAATCCAAATTTCTGATATTGTATACAGTTACATAGCAGGGTTTGGTACAACCTTTATTGCTAGTTTGACTTGGTGGTGATAACTCACAAAAGTTGTCTAGCTCTCTTCCCCAAGAATAATTTCTGGACTGTCTCATCTTGTGGCTTGTAGCCAGATGAATCTAAGTTAACCAACAAGCCAAGTGCCTTTTTGGTTTCAGCAAATGGATGGCTAAGGACATTTAGTGGTCTGATGAGCCTAGAAACTATTCTTTTTGTTGTCATGTTTTATGGTGTCTTCCTTAATTCTAGCAGTTTGTTATTTTTCACCAGAGGTGCTGCAATGATTTTGGATACTTAAGTTGTTTTCCTCCATCTCCTCCCTTCTGAAAGGACAGTGGGCAAAGCTTAATCTCCATGCAGCAAAACTTTTAACTGTTGAATGAAAACCTTTATGGTTGAGAAAAGTAAAACACACGGTAATATTCAATTATCCTAATGCCAGGCAGTCAGTGACCTTATCTTGTTCTTATTTACAGTTGTGTCTCTTTTGTTGTGGTTTTTTCTTTTCTTAATTAGTGGTCAGACCTGCCCTAAAATTGCACCTTATGTGATGTGTTCCTTTTGTACTTAAATCTGCTTTGTGGGTTTGCTGTGGTGGTGTTTTTATTTCTTTTGTTGTTGTTGTGGGTTTTGGTGGTGGAGGGGAGGGGGTATAATCAAAGAGAGCAGCATTTAAAACTGTGAGCAGTACAAACGTAGCTATCAGCTGCAGTATAGGCCTGTGCTCCATCAGTTCTGGGATGGGAGGGGAAGAGGTCCCTTGTGTTCTCCATCAGCAACCCCACAGAGAGAAGGGTGAAGCATACTTTAGCTATTCTGAGAATATCTAAACAAGAGTTTTTCTTTGGAAAGATCAGCTGATCTGTGATGCGGAATTTTGTGCTGTCCTAATGGCAGCTATTACGTTTGACAGCAGTTCTTTTTGATGTCCTTTCAAGGATCAGTAGGTTCTTGTGCAGAGAGTTCTCACTGGAATTGTACATGATTTTAAAGAAGCTAGTACCAGCTTCCAGAGAAAATGGATTAGAAGGATTCTCAGGAAGTGAGCCAGTTCTATAGCTTCTGTTGCCCTTTCCTCAGTGTTTGATTATGTAGAAAAATTCTTCCCCAAGCCCCATGGTGACACATGATTATGACCTGGTCATATTCACCTTGGGGGTATGTGAATAAAATAGTTTTATGATCACAAATGCAAACTTGGGAGAGGTGGTCATGCATGTAAATTCATCAGGAGAGTCTGTAGTTAGTCTGAAAAATTATCAGGAAACAGTTCAGCAATGTTATGCGCCAGCACATGAAAAAAGGATGTATAGTGATGTCCTCACTCATTCAAAGAGAAATCTAGCCTTTGATTTTTTGGATGAGGTGAAATTGCAGCCTGTCCTCTCCAGGAAGCAAGCAAGCATTGTGGCTTGCTAGCTCACCAGGCAAAAGACAGACTGTGGAAGTGTGTTCCATTTGATGATAAAGGTTTCTGGGTGGAACCTTTCTGCAGGTTGACTTATTACAGCAAACCTTAAATAGTCAAAATTTAAGATGCTTTCCTTTGAGGCTTTTATACATTTTATCAATGGAGGCATTTTTAAGTATAATTCTTACAGTGTGCTTCTGGCATCTAACTCTGGGTCGCATTTGGGAAACTTCCTAGGCAAATGAAACAGAGTTTCTTGTAAATGGTCGCCCTGAGTGACTGTGCAGATGCATTTTTCTCCATACGATTTTTAATGAAATTTGGGAAGGCAAGCAGTTTAAAATAGCTGTATAAATTATTAATGTATTTCTGTGTTTGTGAAATGGTATTACTGGATTGTTGCTTCATCAGCTGCTTTCTGCCTCACAAAATAGTAAAATTAAGGATGTTTTTTGTAGAAATGCTTGGAGTTCTTCACAGAAGAAGTCTTTTACAGACCAAGTACTATCAACTCATGAATGTGCTGGCAGTATCGCTACAGACTGGCCACTGTTTTTTAGAACCAGGCTCAAAAACTTTTTTATGGACTGTTCTGGCAAAATCATTGCCAAATAATGTATCAGTAGAGGTAAACTTGCAGCTCCTTTTTTTGGTTTTGTATAATACTGTGAATGCTAGTTTGATGTTCTGTGCAGACTCTCAATGCTTCACGAATTTGTAGTACTGTCTTCTTTATTTTTGAAAACTTGCATTAGCAAGCAAAACAATGGCCTCATTACTAGAAGAAATGTGTTTTGCTTTTGTTCACTTCCATCCTTTCCCCTTAGGAATGCGACACTGGCATTGGAGGTGTCTCTAGACCTGTTTTTTCTGGCATCCTAAACACTGGTTCACTAGGCTAGTGTGTATGATCTCAATAGTCAGCATGAACAAAACGCTGCTGGCTGACTTCCATCCACACATTCGCTGCCAGCAACCATGCAGAGGTGATGGTGTTGAGTAACTGCAAACTGGGGCTTATGGTGGCTTTGAAAAAAATTAATCAGGAAAAAAAATTAAAACCTGTCACCCTAGATGTGAAGTTTAAAGGCAGGAAAGCTTTCCAGAATTACTTGTGCATCGTACATAATGGCAAGCCTCATTGGGGTCATTAGTAAATAGACACAAGAAACATTTTGGGAAGTGTAAGTTGATCTCATTTGAAGCCTGTAGCATCTTAAAGACAGAGGTCTTTATTGATTATATGGAACATCTCTTCAATCTTCCTTTTTATTTTGCTTTTGTATCATCTAAGAAACCTAGTGTGAGAACTTGCTGACTGATGTGGTAAAGAGGACATTTTGCATATAACTTTCCTGCTTTCTTCTTCAAGGATCTTATACTAAGAAACTGAGGAAACACAAAGATGGATTCTTCAATGGTGATGGAAAAGAAATGCCTTCAGACTACAGATTTTCATTTCAGTTTCTTATGTTTAGAAGTTCATATTCCTCTGTAATATTAACAAGAAGCTAATGCACAGAAAATACTTCATATTCCTAGTACTGGGGTTTTGCTACAGATATGGCTGTTGGCATTTGGTCATCCCACAACACAAAAGATAAATGATAGTACTTGGCAGCTAAAGTGATACAGCACTTGCTAATTGACTCCCTTTTATTAAGATTCATATTGCAAGATGAGTAGGTCCAATAGCTGAATTGCTTTTAGATAATTGGTTTTTTACTCTACATCTTTGAGATATCTGTGTAACATTAGGTTTGTCATCTCCTATTTCCAATGGTTAATTAAGCACTTGCTTTTTTCCTTGGTCATTTTAAGGTAATGACGTGAAGAGCTGTTGCCTGAAGTGCATGCATGATTCCACTTATTTAGTATTTCATAAAAACATAGCTATTTCCAGTTCTCATCACTAGAGCCTACACCTAATTATTAGCATTTCATCCTCTCCTCTTTCTTCCTCAATCCTTGCTTAATCCAAAGGGAGATGTCCTAGTATATAGTTAATGTAACAGAACCCTTTAAGAAGACATTGAGGAGTATTTCTTAATGCTTAAGTGCTACTTAATAAGGACAGGAGAGCGTTTATGAGACTGGGACTCTGTGTATGGATATTGATTAAACTGTTTAAGATGCTACTGAATAGCAGTGGTGGTGCTTATTCTGCTAGAGTTCTGAAAAGCTTGTTGCCCCTTTTGAACATTATTACTGTATGCAAAATGTGCAGAGTACCTGTCCAGGGCATAGGATGCCATCTTGTTACATAGGAAACCCCTCTGGATTAGATGACAGTCAGTGTGGGCAGTCTCTCAAGGAGCAGTAACCTCATAGCAATATTATCCACAGAAATATGTTGACTGCATGGATTTTTGCAATCTTTTTTCTTTTCCTTCCACTATGAAATCTGCTGCTTGATGCCAGTGTATTGGTAGAGTCACTGAAGGTCGTTTATATTGGTCCTTTTTTTTGTAAGATGGAAGAAGGTGTATGGGCTCATGTGTCACATTCTTTGACTGAGGGGGTTCAATCTCATTATCAGAGTAGCATTTTACTCCATTGTAGAATAAATCTAGATAATATGCTAATTGCTCTTGGTGTGGATTTTTTTATGTTCCTGTTAGTATGAAATTCTCTACTTCCTGTTCTTGCTTATAACCTAAGTGGAGAAACCAGAAATCAGAAAAGGCAAGATAATTGCTGAAACTCACTGGGGTTTCTATAGCACTATGGTGACTGTTTCTTGTCACATGCAAATATTCTAAGATATTTTATCTACACATGGGTACTTTAAAAAGTATAAGAAAAAGGAAGCTTCCCCACCCTCCCCCCCCTTTTCCCCCTGAGAAATCCATTTGATTGCATTTCATAAAACAGTTGTGAAAGGAATGGAATGAGATGAGGTTTTTTAAAGAATAAATATGGTTCCAATGAATATGCCAAAATGGTAAATATCAAAATTGAGATGAAACTAAGATGTTGCTTAGCAACTGTGGTGGTCTCTGGTAGCCACAGATGAATACACGGAATGTTTACAGCAGCACTGCTGCTATAAAGTGAGTCTGTCTGAAGCAGTATTTCTAAAAAAATTACTTTTCTTTATGAAATTTTATACCTATTTATTCCACATTTTGGTGAACCTTTAAACTACCTTCATCAGGGATGGGAAACAAAAACCTGGCAATAAAACTTATTTTGCAAATTGATATTTTTCTAGTGAGATACAAGACTTTCTACCAAATACTTATTTTGTTCTTATATTTTATAATAGCAATAAACTCCTGTTTTCCTGTTCCTTGACTTGTCTTCACAGTTTGATGTGGGATTATACCGGATTAGTTGTGCATGGGCTGCAGTTGCAGAACGGGGAGAAAAAAGTATTTCATTATATCTGAATAATATAAATTGGTTTCAGTATTTTTCCTTCTTGCACCATATTTTGACATCTGACTTCTAAGTTGTTGTGAACTGTTTTGAACATTCTTCGAAATGAAATTTTGCAGGTGGAAGATGGGTTGTGACTGTTAAAACCTACGTACGAAAACACAGTTTAAATTTGTGGGAATTTTAAGAGTGCTCATTTTAATCAAGTTTTGTAGGTATGAGGAGCTTATACAAAAAATGTGTTGTATTGCATTGCATTTCAAGTTTATCCTAATTTTTTTCACTTGAATTCTTTGAATTAAAAAACCCACCCAAAAAAGTGTTATGTTTTTGATAGGCACTTAAGACTTTGTCCATTGCTTGGTGTCCCCTAGTCTGGACTTCTGAAAATAACCTTCCCCTTCTAAAATGGGATTCTTGGGCCTTGCAGTGTACCTTGCCCTTAAAACAAAGACATTCATGGCAGTTTTTATTTGACATCCTGTTTGTCTATGCTGTTATTATGGATATTCATAAATAAAAGTTGAATATAACTTTGTAAGAGCCTGTGACACTTGATACTCTTTGCAATGTCTTTATTTCTCTATATTTTTAGCAGCAGTATTTACCGAATAGTTTATATCGCCATGTCAGAAGCGCAAACAATCAAAAAAATGAATTAAAGAAAAAGATGCAAAATGAAGCATTAATTCTGCTGGTTGACCAAAGAATGGGAAGTGAGGTGCTCAGAATTCATATCTCAGGTGTGACAGAAGTCTGTCTTATATGAATGAGAAATTAAGTTTCAGAAACAGTCTTACTTTAGTCGTATGAAATTTTTTTTGCCTATCTAACCAGAGATAGCAAACAAGATGAATTTGTTTTTCTGGGAGAAAGTTGCCTCAAAGATAAGCTCACTTATGCTTATTTCAGCCTGATGGTCTACTGTTTCCATATGTTTTTTAGCTTCCATATACAAAAATTACATTTAAAATCCTATGCAAATAAACCTAGATCCTTGAGTTCACAACCTAATTACCATTTTAGACTTTTCTTACTGTAAGCCAGATGATCATGTCTTCCCCAACCATATGTATCTATATAAATACAAAATACATGAAGTATATAAAATGTGTCTATGTATATAATATATTCAAGAGAAGGGTTTTTTGTGTTTTTTAATGACAGCTTATTAGTAGAAGATTGCTTCTCTTGAAAGGTACCTTCTTAGCTGTGCAATTACTGCTCTTGCTGAAGATGTAACAGTTTTTCAGAAGACTGGGGGAGTAGTCATCTGACCACCTTTAAAAGTCCCATTTTAGAGGGGTTTTAATATCTGACAGCTAATACTGATCTTCTGGTAATTAAGTCAGTTGTACAGCTAAGTTAATAGAATATCTTCAGTTGGAAAGGACCTTGAAATATCACATGATATGGCTGGCCTTTCTTGGGAAAGAGAGCCTAGATGAGATTATCTGGCATCCTGTCCACTTGCATCTTGAAAACCTCTAGTGATGGGGATTTTGCCACATCCTTTGGGTATGTTGTTTCAGTGAATCATTGTCTTGCTGTAAAAAAAAAAAAAAGTGTCTGTCCTATATTGACACAGAAGTTCTTCGTTTTCCTGATTCTTTACCTACCAACTGATTTCAGCCAAACTTTAGCTTCTCCCTGGTAAAAAAGGGATTTTCCCATCAACTGAGTAATTACTTTCAGGACATGACTCTCATCCTCCTTTGCTTTTATTCAGATATCTTTGTTTTTCAGAGTATGTGAGTTGACAAGAATTATTAGCATTAGGTGTAAGTCAGCACCTCAGAAATTAACATACTGTGCTTTGTTGCTTCAGGTGCTGCTGATGCAGATCAATACAACTATGCCACTTAAAACTAGTGTGACATCACTTCAAAATTTATTTCTACTGGTACTGAATTTAGAAGTGTGGCAAGAAGATAGTGATGAGAAAAGAATATCTCTTATATGGTAACAATTAAATCTAGGATATTGCATTTGGTCTCCTAAGAAGTCAGGTAAATGGCATACAGTGAGATTGTAAGTCTGCTGGCTGTGCAGCAAGTATGGTGAGTAGGTGGGTGTGTCAAAGGTTCTAGAAAGGAAGACTACAGTAAGAACTGGTGCCCTTTCAGGCTACTTTTTGTCATCAAAGCCCCTTTCAAAGCTAGTTCTATTTTTATTATCATTTATTTCTATGATTGGAACTATATAAAGAAATCGTTGTAGGTTTCTTTACTTTCTGCTTCCTGTTCCTTGAACAGCTTAGCAAAGAATTAAATCTGGCAATCTGTGTCTGCAGAGCTTGTTCTAGACATGCTGAAGTTGAAGAATCATCCGTGCAATGGTTGCTTACATAGTCAATTGTGAAACGTTTGAAGGACAATTTGGGTGACACTTTGGGTAATTTTTGTTACACGCCTTTACAAGTGTGAGATGTGACAGATCTTTGCCTAAGAGCAAATACAGAAAAATCATTGTCCACCCACTGACCCAAGAGAATTTAATCTGCCATTATATACTTTTACTAGAGTAAGTAAGTCTTACTCTGGTTTCATGTTTTGTACAGTAAGAAATTGACTACCATAAAACTTTATTAGAAAGTGTCTGTTTATAATTGTAAAAACATGAATTACCTGCGTTATCTAGGATCCTTAGCATATTAATACAGTGTGCTACCAGTACTGAAAATGTGCCTTTTTTTTTTTTTTTTTTTTTTCCCCCTCTGTATCTAGTAATGAATAGAATATTAGGTTGGCATTTTCTAGTTCCCATCATTCCACAACATCAGTTTCCTTTGGAAAACATTTAGCCTCTGATAAATGAAAAAATGTATTGTGGTAGGGGACACAATTTCTAGTAAAATGCATTAGGGGTAGCTAATTAACATCTATGCAGTAAGTTACTTTTCGTTAAAAGAATACTTGTGACAAATAGTCCTAACACTAGGTACAGGTAATAAAGTTAGGGTAAACTCCAGCTTTTACAAAAACTTCATGTGTTTTGGTTTGTTTGGTGGTGGTGATGGTGGAGTTTTCCCCCTAATTTTCTTTTTAGCTTTTTTATATGCAAATTTTTGTCTTACTTCACTTACTTCCTATTGGGATTTCTGGTTAATTTTTGTGATTCTGTTTTGTTGAGTCATTCAAAAGATACCAACTGTCTTCAGTGGTCAGTGTGACTAACCACCTGCTTTGGTCACTTTTCTCCTTCTCTCCTTTAATTGTGATAGTATTACAGAAAATACCTTTTTTCATACCAGCAGTGCTTATGTATGTTCTACGTATCAGATGGCACGTTTCAGGCTGCCTGAGAGCTGGGTTAGATAGCTGTACATATCCTGCATGCACCAGGCGCTTCATTCATCTTACGATGTTGGCTTTCACCTGCCTTTAACCATGAAACAGAAACCTGAGGACAGACGCGTTGAATAGAAAGATGTGGAAATGTCTTTACTTGCTTCTGCTGCAGTCAGAAGCTGGCAGTTCAGTACTGCTGAAAATGAAACTTCTGTTTTGTCGGATAAAGTTGTAAAATGATGGACACCCAGATTATTGCTGGAGTTACTATCACAGAACATGTATGTACATAATATCTTTAAAATTTTGCACTTTACTAACTTCATTTTGTATTTAAATTTCATTCTCAAGATGCTTTCTCTATTTACAGATTTTTTTTCTTGGTTTATCCTGCTTGCCCTTCGAAATCCCACACAGTCTTTAGTTTCGAGTGGAGGAATTGTACAGGTGTGTTTCTGGTGAGGTGTGATTAACAAGGGGTAACTCAGGAGTCAAGAAGAACTTCGTGTAAGAGTCCACATCTAGTAAGGATTAGGTGACATTTGTTACGGGTGTTGTGGATTATTGCATTGCCATCTCACCAAACTGACATGGGGTGTTAAGAGTAAGAAAGGTGGTTTCTGTTCCAGCTTGCTTAGGAACGGGAGTTGAAAAGAAGATAGTGTGCATATTATAATAGTTTGTTTTGATTTGGAAAGAGAATTACATCAGAATTTATTTTTGTCATTTCAAAAGCCCTACCGAAACTCTGAGGGAGTTCAGCGTGCCGTGCCCGCACGCAATGCCACAGTAGGATGGCAGCGCCGCGGTGCCGCTCCCAGCAGCAGCGCTGGCTATTTTTAGCCTGTTGCCAGGCGGATTTGGTTTGTGCAAAGCAGCTCTGTGGCAACCAATCCCGAGCGGGAATGCAACTCTCTGGCAGTCCCCGCCATCGGGTAGGGAGCTGATGAGAGGACAAGATGGCTGCCGAAGTGCTGCATTGGCCTGCCTCAGACACTCACTGAAAGAAAACTCATCCTTTCATGTGGGAAACGGGAAATAGCCTCCCTGCCTCGCACATCTCCCCACCAGGCTTCAGCTGAATGAGTATTTATGGAAGAACTGGTTTCCTCGCTCCGTGGAGACGTGCCCCTTGCATCCGTGTGCTGTGCCTGTGCGGGGCAGGTCTGGTGCGGGCAAGGCAGCAGGTGCGTTGCCCCTGCTGAGAAATGGTGTCTTCCCCAGGGGAAATATTGATAACCATTCCAATAGCCACCTTACCGACTGCTGGTTTAGTTCCATTGTAAACTTGCTTTTTTGTTACTGAGAAAATGCAATCTTTGCAAAAAGAAAAAAAACCTCATAGAAGGCACTTACATGTGTGCCAAACAGTAATATTTCAATGCAGCATCGCCTTTTTTGCTGCAAATTTTCTTTTTGCCTCTGCTTCTTCTGGCGTTTGAGAAGCGACTCTTGGGAGCTTTGTCAGCATCAGGCAGCTCACCTCTGAATTCTGATGTCACTGAGCTGCCAGATGGAAAGCCGAGGTTACATCGCTACAGCTAGTTGCATATGTGATATGGGAACTAGTCTAGATAATATACCATTCAGGGTAAATATGTTTCTTCATTACAATGGTGTTATTCTGTATTTTATCTAACAGAAGACAGAGGATGCAAATGTGCATGTTAGTGATACCTTCTCAAAGTTGTAGCCTGTTGAATTACTGGAAATGAGACATTTAAGTTTATAAATATTATTTCCTTGTAAAAGGAAAAAATAACTATATTTCATGATGTCCAGAAAAGCCTCAGCATGATCAGAATATCTTGACTTTTTTCTAAGATTTTTCTTTTTCCATATTGTCTCATATTTTTTGATGTGCATGTGCATGAACAATTAATTCAGGTTGTTCAGGTTTTAAGTTTGGAATGTCAGAAGTTGGGTAAGTTTTTAGTTGTATATGTGTTTTGCCAGTTAGTGACCACATTTATAGAATTGTTAGGTCCCACTCATATTCAAGGATAATGATAAGGCAATTCAAGCTATTTATCCTATGCCAGAGATGGAACTGTAATATATATTGAGACTGTGTATAATAATATTCATCAAATGTATCTTAAAATGCACAATTTCAACTTCATATTCAGTAAATCTTTTTTTAAAATGAAAAAAACCCGATAGTGTTTTAGCTTATGCTAAAAAATCTTCCTGTAAGAAAGCTGAATTTTGCTGTTACTGCCGTTTAAAACAGCAGGATTTGTTTAGTGTTTGGCGATCTCACAGCTGAATGGAAAGCTAGTGTTTTGAGTTGTTGATAAAAACTGAAATCTCTTAACACTTGCAGGAAGTAAGAAAACATTATCACAGCCTTGTTGCTCTGGCTGAGTTCCAGTCATACAGTTTGACTAGTTTAATAATGTAAGTAGCTGTTAAAATTCAGTATAGAGAAAAAGATAAAACTCTCCTTGGAGAATCAGCTTAAGCTACATATGCTAAATAGTGGCTGTTTCTAAGGGACTTGAGTTGCTTGTAAAAAGTCTTTTAGGAAAGACTCACCACTTGTTTTACATTCTTCCATGTTCCAAAAAATGCAGTTATCTAGGCATAAAGTGATGAACATGTAAGAACAATTCTGCAAAGCCACCAGCAGATGAAATATCTTAACTATGTAAATACACGTCAGTCATTTTTGTCCCATGAGGGACATCATAGCCTCATGGGAAAAAACCTTGAAAATTCGGTATGAAAAACAGGTTCATGAGCCAATGTCAGAGGAGGTATTACCCTCCTGAGGTAGAGAAGACACAAGATAACTACTTAATTTACTATGACACAAAAGTAACAAGAGCATAGTTCAAGTTTGTACATGGCACTGTCCATCATGTATACAATAAACAAGACCAATCTCTTTGAAACTGTACAGTGAGTTTACTCTGGTTTAAGAAGACTTTAACCATATGGTTGGGTGTTTTTCTTAGGCATAGATACATACATGGGCTTAATGTTTTGCTGAATTTCAGAAGGCAGTCTGCAAGGGTGGGGGAGACTGGCCTCTGCGTTCAAGGCAGAAGTCATACTGCAGTCATGACAAAACACCAGTTTTCTGTTGGAATAGTAGAAAAGCAGAGGCATTGCATAGAATCCGAAAAAAGGAGAGTTTTCCAGCTGCCATACTTGAACTCAGGTAGGATCTCAGCGGTTTTTTGGATTCAACATTTAACATCGCAGGAATTCAGTGATCGCCTAAAAATGCCCCTGCGCATTAAACACCTGTTCATTCTCGCGGCTGTGCACCCGCACTCGTGGGTCAGCGCTGTTATGCAGCTCCAGGTCTCAGACGGAAAGCCCTTGGCTTTCTATTGCGCCGTTTGGAAAATCCCGTTCGTTTCATGCGCGCCCCCGCGCTCGTGCCCGCGCCCGACGCCTGTCGCGTGGGGCTTGTTGCTGGGTAGGATTTAAGGAACTCCCGTCTGATTGGCTGCCGCGCGCCTGCCTGTCCGTCCCGCCGCGACGCAGGCTGCGGCCGGCAGGGCCCCGCGGGCGCCCCCTGGGGAGCGCTCGCAACACTGCCGGGCTCTGCCGCGGGGGAACGTGCCTCTCGCTCCCGAAACCGGGAACCGCAGTTCGGCATGCGGCGGGGACAAATAAGCTGAAGGGGTTTTTTTTACAGCTCACCTTGTTCTGCTGTGTGTTCACTAGGTGAAATAGGGCAGGATGGTGACGTAATTTTTTCTTAGAAAATGGCTTGTTTTTCCACTTACTCTCAGCTAACACTAACATAACTTTAACTTACAAGGGAGAAAAACTCAAATCGTCAGTGGTGGGCTAGAACAACTATTATTTGCACATATGATAATGATGTGATCTCTGTTTTGTTTATTACGTTTAAAAACAAAGGCACAGTTGTATGTGGAGCTCACTAGGCTGGTGGTGTGTATTCCATTCAGCCAGATCAGCAGATTTGTTTTAGTGGTAGAAAACCAAATTACTGGCGTATTATTTTAGCACGTCTTCTATAAGAACTGGTCAAAAACAGTATTTTGTTTTTTCTTTGAAAATAGTTTTTAAATTTCTGACAACTTATATCAAAATTGCTATGAAGGATTTCAACTGAAAACTGCTTTTTATGAACCACTACTTAAAAGGTAGGTTTTATTCACCACTTTCATTCTCTGGAACTCTCCATCTAGAACACATTACTCATGACAATTTGCTGCTTCACTTTGTTTGATTTGCCTTTGCTTCATTTTAAGTAGGCTTGCACATTTGACTACTGATGTTCATGATCAGTGAACTTCACTTCCTCCATCTAGCTCTTGTGCTTTGGCAGATGTTTCATGGTTGCGGCACTTTTGGCTAGTGCTGCGTGCCCGCCAGGAGCCCTTTGCTGGTGCTGTTCTAGACCCATGATGTTATGCAAACCCCATTGTGCACTATTGTTTAGATTGCAGCTTTTCCCTCTCCCCCCCCCCCCCCCCCCCCCCCCCCCCCCCCCCCCCCCCCGTTTTCCCATGACCTTCCCTTTGTCTGCTGCCTGTCACTAGGCAGGATTCAGGCAGCTCCTTGCTGATTGGCTTATCATTTCAAGCAGCTCATGGGCTGCTTACCTGAGCACATGACCATAGGCTGATCCATACCAGCTAATACAGTCCTTTCTTGCTTTAGAGCTGCGGTCTCTTTAGAGAGTAAGAATAATAAAAAAATAAGTAGAGGGAAAACTTTTTAATTGGCTCAGAAAAGAGACCTTCCCATATTCCTAGCTGCGCTGACACATTTTGTGCCATTTAGCACACATTTCGTCAAGAGAAAAATTTAAGATTTTGGAGGGAGGTGTCTAATGATGTATTCATGTCTCACATGACTAAATAGGTATTCTTTTCAAGCTTAAAATGAAAAAGGAAGTTTCTGTATCTAAAGAAATGAACATAATGTGTCTGTTGGTCTGTCAAAATTATTGACTTAAATAAAATCAAAACAAAAAAATCAGCCCAAAGCCAACATGCAGGAGTTATTTTGTGCTGATGCACACAAAAGCCTTTCTTTGAAATAAAAGGTGCTCTTCCGTTGGCGTGATGCCTGGGCCATTGGTTTTCTCCTTGTGACTTGGTCACATGATGAGTAAAAAAAGAAAACACCCAAGCATCAGATGAGGGAAGTGTTTAACAAATGAAACTTCAACTTTGTGTTAAGTATAAAAAGGGACTACCAAAATACATTCATTTAGAGTACTTGTAGCTTGATAATGTTTTATTTCGTGCAAGACTGAATTCGTATAACTTGCTCTGTTGCTCTCTGAAGGGCTGCACCTTGCCCCTTTGAAAGACTGGAAACCAGCATTTATCAGATGGTGGCTGATTGGCTTACAGTGGTGTGACCAAGCCCGTCTGGACTGGTTACCAATTGATTTGTTTCTCTTTCACTCAGCTCTCTCATGAGATCTGTTCTTTGGCTGCACTGTGCTCCCTTGTGGGTATGGCTGCAAACGCTCTTGAGACCGGTCTGTCCTGGTACAAGATATTTCGTTGTTAAAAGATGAACCAAAAACACTGGTTCATCTCATCTATGCTTACTATTTTGTCACAGTAGTTTTTATTGACTATTTTTTGGTAGCTTGGATCAAATATTCTTTGGTTGCAGATGACTGTGGGATTGAGTGGGAAAATATGCATGAGTTACTCACATAACCATTTAACAACAGAATTTTGAGAAGCCTGTATTTCCTACAGGTTCTCTCTAGAACTGTGTTATTGCTTTGTTTTTAACTAGATTTCAGATAATATCCTAAGATAAAAAGTAAACATAATTTTAAAATATATTAGCAATTTGAGTTTGTTCATCTAATTTTGGTTTTTTTAATAAAAAACTATAGATGCATCAATATAAAGGGATTCTAATGTTTGAATTTTTTAAGGGTACTTTTCCTGGCAAATGTAAAAAGAAGTGTCTTTTATTTTCTTTGTCTTACTCTATTGTTAAAAATATTACTGATAAACTGCTTAGATGACTAAGAAAATTAGGACAGAAAATATTAATTTATTTTAAGTTATATGGTTATTCAAGTGATGCACTTACAAATTTGATTTTAAGACATCTGTGAATGTTGCATTAATCTGTTGGTGTATTTTCTGGTCATAGGAAAAGTAAGATTGAGAATTTTGTAATATATTTTGTAAATTCTGGGTAATGCCTATAAAAGAAAACACTCCAGTCTGGGAGATCGAACTACTTGCCTATTGTAATTTTGATGCAGAGGCCCTATTCTCTGTGCTATCTCAGGATTCTCACTAGCGGGTCACCTCTTAGGAGTTCTTGGAATTTTTCGAGGTTAGCCAAGCCTGATTTTTTTTTTTCCAAATTGACTTTACAAGATAAAAATCTGTAACAGCATGTGTGGTTATAGGGGTTTATATGCATGGAATGTGAGTATGATGATCAGCATTCTATTACATGACAGTCTGATACGTGCTTTTATAATGATGTGAAAAAGTGTGCCTTCCATTCTAAGTTCTTGGGAAGAAGGAAGGGATGTGCTTTCAAAAACTGCACTTGCACTTCTGAAACAGTAGAGATGTTTACATGCTTCTTGTACCTTCAGGTCTAAAATTCTTGCATTAAATGGTATTCTCTTCTGAAGGAATATGAAGAAAATGTATTTGGCATGTAGACAGCTCTGGTAAGGCATTAACAGCTCACCTGGAGTTCATAATTCATCTGACTGAAAATGGTAATGTGATGAGAACCTTTTTTCAAATCAAGTAAAGTGATGTTTCAGATCAGTGTTTCTATAGGTGCTCTATTTTGCTCCCACTAGTGGCAATGCAGTAGTAGATAATCCAGTTCAGAAAATCTGAATAGTTCAGAATGGCAAAAAAATTGTCATAATGGTATTATTGAGAGTCCATAAATAGACCTGATACAACTTTCTGTCAAGATTTGTTCATCTGCTCCTGAGATCAAGTAGTGAGTGAGTCAAAGTATTAAGTACTATCAGTAACTCAAAGCTGAGGATTCTAGATTGTGTGCAGAAAAGAACTGGGGAAAAGTGTAAGGGAAGCTCAGTGTTAAGTTAAAAGAAAATGCAAAAAATTGCTTTGTGCTTTGTCCCTGTTCTTGTCAGGTCATGTTAACTAAGTGTAAAAGGGGCCTTATAATTGTAATGTGTGGTACATCATGATTGTGGGGTTTGCAGTTTAATTCATATTGTACTTTAGAATATATATTCTTACCTTACAATGTAGAATGTTGTAGTTAGGATAAATGTTCAATAATTTACTTCACAAAAAAATTGTTCCAAATAAACTAGGAAAGATCCAGCAGGCCAAAATGATAGGAGCTAGAGCATGTGACCTGTGATGAGATGCTCAGGGAGCCTGACAGCTTCAGTCTGCTGAAGAGAAGGCTAAAGGGCAGTCTTAGGACTGCCTAAATGAAACTTGTAGGTGAGATTGGCTACAAAATGGAGTGGAGTCAAATTGTTATTTAGAGGCTGTGGCACCTGTGTTCTGAATTTTGCGGCTTGGTTCATAGAATTGTAGAATCATTGAATATCCCGAGTTGTAAGGGACCCACAAGGATTGAGTCCAACTCCTCGCCTGGCACAGGACAACCCCAAGAATAACTCCACCTGCCCAAGAGGGTTGTCCAAATGCTCTTGAACTTGTGGTTACACGAAACTGTCATTGACCTGAGCTAGTGTTGGCAGTAATCTTGCTTTCTTTTACCAAAAATTTGTAAAATAGTTTATATGCCACCTGAAAAGAAAAAGTGCAGTTTGTTAATTAATTTCTTATTTCTGTAAATGAAAATGGATTGGGGGCTGCTGCAAAATGAATCGTACTAAGTATTTAAAGTGCATCTTTTGTCTAATAGTTCTGCTGTGTCAGTGTTACAAACATTTGCTCATCTGATGCTTGTGGGGCAAAAAGTCATATAGAGGTAACTGCCTGATTATTTTCTCTTTTAATTCCTGTTAATATAATTTTTGCATAATTTGAGAAATTTAATAAAAGCTGTATGCTTGACAGGAGTAACTTATGATGGTTTGTAGCTTCAGAAGACCTAAATTTGTTAGCACCAGCAGATTCAAGATCTTAGTTGTTGAGTTACATTTAGGATATAAGAACTTCCTTAGCTGCTTTCTGTTTCTGAACATTATTATATATAATCCTTTAAACCTAGGCCATTAAGCAAGACCACTTGCAAGCCCACTGGGGAAGAATATATTTTAAAAAATCCCTATGGATTTGTTTTGTTTAATGGAAACAGATGAAATCAGATTTTGTTGTATTTCGGCAAAATCATTATAGCTTTCTAGGTAATGCTGGATTTAACTCCATGTATTACTTGATGAAATAAATTTTCTAACATCTTTCTTACATTTTTTATAAACGTTTTTATTTTTCTTAAAACTTGTGTGGGTGGATGGAATGAATATAACTGTGTTGAAGGCAAACTCACCAGTTTTCCTTGAAAGAAGTTTTTCTACAAGGTGCTGCAATACTTTTAGTTTTTACAGCCACAAATAGTCTTAGTAAAATGTTATTGCAAACTGAATGAAAATGGTCTAAAAATCCAAGTTCATTTAACTATTGTATAGATATGGAGGATGAAAGTTTATTTTATTTATGCAGAAGAAAGTATCCTAATGATACATTGAGAAATTCTTTGAATCTAATGAAGTTTCCTTAAAAGTGACTTGATATAAAAATCTTGTCATTTACCCCAGTTCTTAATTCTGTTTGAAACTCATGAAATTAAATATTTTTAGAAAGATGGAAGTATTCTTGATCCATCAATTTACATTCATTTTTACCTGTGAGAGATGAGGCGATATTTTGCTGAAGCCAAAAGGTTATTAAGTTAATGAATGAAAGTTGTTGGTTATATGTGTTGTTGTTTGTGGTTTGGATTTGTTCTGGTTGATTTGTTGGGTGTTGCTGTGAGCTGGGAGAGGGGTGGGGTTGAAGACCTGACTGAAAAGGAGGTAGGATGAGAGGGGAGGAGACAGAAAAGTAGGCAGTCAGGAGAGAATGTAAATTCCTGAGTACCCAGCCAATGGGAAAGGGGACAGGGACCACACCGGGTGGGGAAAAGGTATAAAATGTAGCCATTTTGTTGGAGAGGGTGTGCATCCAGCTCTGGGAGGAGAGAGACAAATACTTGGCTCAGCTGAATCATTACTAATAAGCAGTTTTCTTTTGCTTCGATGACTTTGTCCCCATTCAATTGTATCTAAAAGTTAGTTGATTTTTTTAACAATCTGGGGACTCATCCGGGATCCTTGGCCTCTGATCCTTCGAAGTAGGACAACGGGAGGAGATTCGGAAGGTGCACCCTGCTGATTTCAGCAGCCCCAACCCATTGTCATGCCCTGTGAGGGCTGCAGGTGAGACCCAGACAGGGGACTCTCGAAGCAAAAAAGGGGAGAGGAAAGGTAGAGAGAGGGAAAAGTCAGAGAAAGAGCAGAGTTCATGTGCAGCAGCTGGTAACACCTGTGCACAGGGCCCAGGTAGGAAATTGGCTGTCGAGTATTACCTGGGCATCTGGGAGAAGCAGGACTGAGTGGGTGTGCTTGATACGCAGAATTGCCTGTGAAGCAAGTGTGGAGTCCTTCTAACTGCGGTGCCGTTATCCTGCGAGGGGTGTGGCCAGTGAAGGGACAAAACGAGTGGCTTTGAGAGAAGGAAGTCCTGCAGGGAGTACTAGGAAATGGGCACCAGCTGCAGCAGGAAGGTCAGGAGGAGTGGAGAGGGATGTAAGTGCTCCACTCTGAGCATACATCTGGACAGTCCCTTAGGGGGAGGATGCTCAGGAACTGGGGACAAGAGGAACTGGCTTGTACCCAGGGGAAGGATCATGGAAAAATTATCTGGTGTTGTATGTTTGAATAGACGAAGGAACCTATTGGGCCAGACCTATTGTACTGCCTGAGATATGGGTCACTGGACGAATGGGTATGTCAGGCACTAAATTTTTATGTAAACACAAAAGAACCTCAGAAGATAGAAGAAAGGAGGGACTATGCTGCTTGCTGGAGAAAATATTCGTCCATATTTGTGACCAAGAGCTTAATGGAGCTTAAAGGGGAGAGAAGGAGGGAAAAATGGGACCCCTTAGACCACCTGCCCCCTCCCTATGTGCCTGACAGGGGGACCGAATGGTCTAAATTTAGAGGAAGAAGCAGCAGAGCAGCAAAGGGGCGATAATGGCAGGGGCTGATCCCCATAAAATGGCAGATGCACATGGTAGGGCTGGTCCCCCTAAAATAGTGGATCTGCGTGGTGGGGCTGGTCCCCACAAAATGGTGGGCCCATGTAGTGGCGCTGGTTTTACTGAAGCAATAAAATCTCAAAATAGGACAGACCAGCTGTCACAGAGGACAAGGACTACAGAGGTAGCGCAATTAAAGAGAGATGTCCAAAATTTCCCTTCCCATTTTCAAGTATCACCTCGGATGCTAACACAAATATGTCCATGTTTCCCCTGAGAGAGGTATCTGTGTGTGGAACACGAGAAGGGGTGGAGTTTGTTAATGTACTTTTAAACAGTGTTGAAGAAAGAGAATTTAAAAGGGAAATGAGTACTATATTAGAGGACCCCTTGGGGCTAGGAGAACAACTGGATCAATTCTTAGGCTCAACTATTTACATCTGGGAGGAAATGCAATTTGTTTTAGGAGCCCTGTTTACCCCAGAAGGAAGACAAATTATAAGAATTGCAGGAATAAAAATATGGGAGAGAAAAAATCCACTCGATGTTCAAGGGGAATACCTGGTGAACAGAAATTCCCCTAGTAAGACCTAATTGGGATCAGAATACAATTGAAGGAATAATATGTCCAATTATAGAAGATTGGCAATAAGGAGAATTAAAGAGGCAGCACGAAAAGGACAGAATTGTGAAAAGGCATTTGAAAATAAAGAACAGCAAGATGAACTGCCCACTGCCTGGTTACAAAGGCTCGGAAGAATATGCAGCAGTATTCTGTAATAGATCTTAAAAGTGTTGCAGGCAGAGAACTATTGAAAGTAAGTTTTGTTACTGTGGTGATGCGATACCTTTATTGTATTTTTATATAAGTTTTCTGTACCCCAGTGGTTCATCCCTACCTTCCCTAGTCCTTATTCCCAGTTGGTTTGCCCCAGACCCAAGCCGCTCCCCCGGTGCTCCCTACATGGTTGTTCTCCTCCCCTTGTTCTAGCTCTTTCCCTATCAATCACCCAAACCCCTCCTGTTGTTCCCGACGGTTCAGTGTCCATCACCTGAAACCTCCCAGTTTACCCGTATATGGTCCTCATCAATCCCCCGAGACCCTACCCCTCTAGATACCTCCCCCTTTGGAAATCCCCTAAACCTTGACGCCCCATTGGGGCATGTGATCCCTTTCCCTCCTCCCCTTGAGGCTATTGGCCCAAGGAAATGTCTATCCTCGTCCATATCCCTCCCTTAGATATTTCTATTGGTCCCCAGTTAAGCCATCCCCATTGTAACACCTCGCTTTATAAGAGGTTCCCTGGAGCTGCTCGAGGCTTGTCTCCTGTGAGTTGCCTCCAGTGGATTTGGATTATCCTGTGTGGCAGGCCTCCTTGCTACTTTTTATCCTCTCCCTCGTCCGGACTGCTGACAGCCACTGTGCCTGGAGGTTCAGCTCCCCTGGGCAGAGCTGAGCTCCTGAGGAGCAGCTTTAAAGCCGAGAGCCTCCAGCTGCTCCCCACTCCTGTCGCATACCGCTGGAGCTAGCCTGGGCAGTGGTCAGTGGCAGTCATTGCGACATGTTACCAAAGCATGGCCAGACATAAAGAAAAAATTGGGAAAAATAGAGGATTGGAGTGATAAAGAATTAAGTGAATTGTTGAGGGAAGCTCAGAAAGTTTATGTTAGAAGGGATGATGAAAAACAGAAAAATAAGGCCAAGTTCATGGTGGCTACTGTAGACCAAGTACTGAAATGACGAACTGGGAATGAGGCTGGAAGAGGCAGAGGAGTGGCCAAGGGAAGCCTTCAGTATGATGTTAGGAGACCCCAGGGAGGAGGATGGGGGATGACCACCTCGCAGACAGGTCCCAAGAAATGTTTCTAGTGTGGAAAAGTGGGACATTTTAAAAGAGAGTGCCCAGAACTACACAGAGAGGTTAAAACTTCCCAAATGATGGAATCAGGAGCTTATACACAAGATTGGGGGTGTCAGGGTCCTCTTTTTGGGGTCCAAATACCATGAAGAGCCCTTGAAAAATTTAAAAGTAGGACCCCAAGAAGAGGAATATGTGTTTATGGTTGATTCAGGAACTGAGAGATCAAGTTTAATTCAAATCCCCTGTGGGTGTGTGAAAGGGAGTGACCAAACTAGAATAATTGGAGTGAACAGGGAGGGATTTCATGCCCCCATAGAAGAACAAGTGAAAGTTTTAGGAAATGGTAAAGAAATAATACCTAGTTTTGTAATAATACCAGAGGTTGGCACCAGCTCATTAGGGAGAGATCTACAAGTGCAATTGGGGATTGGGGTGATTCCAAAGGAGGATAGAAGGGTGGTAAAACTATTTAAATTGACTATAGAAGATTAGAGGGAAATAAATCCAGTGGTATGGGTGGCTAAAGATAAGAGAGGTGGGCTGAATATCTCTCCCCTGGAAATAAAATTGAAGGAAGGGAGCCAACCCGTCCATGTGAAACGGTATCCTTTATCTCTGGAAGGAAGAAGGGGATTACAAAATATAATTGAAGAACTTTTAAAGGATGGATTGTTAGAACCCTGCATGTCCCCTTATAATACCCCTATTTTACTTATCAGGAAACCAGATGGGACATACAGACTTGTTCAAGATTTGAGGGAATTAAATAAACTTGTTCAAGTACACCACCCCGGTAGTCCCTAATCCATGTACTTTACTAAGCAAGATACCCCATAATTA
This sequence comes from Corvus moneduloides, assembly GCF_009650955.1. Classification (NCBI taxonomy): domain Eukaryota; kingdom Metazoa; phylum Chordata; class Aves; order Passeriformes; family Corvidae; genus Corvus; species Corvus moneduloides. The sequence goes on along the minus strand of NC_045479.1, from coordinate 26,085,204 downwards.
CGTGTGGTTCATTGTAATTGACTTGAAAGATGCATTTTGGACATGTCCACTAGCAAAAAACAGCAGAGATATATTTGCCTTTGAATGGGAAGACCCCACTACTGGGAGAAAGCAACAGTTATGATGGACCTCTTTACCACGGGAATTTACAGAATCTCCAGATTTGTTTCAGCAAATTCTAGAACAGGTGGTTGAAGAGTCCCTATGTAATGGTATCTGAAAATAAGTTCATTTCTAACATACCTTTCTGTGAGAAGAGAGGCTGCTGGCTCTTACCTTAGTGTAATATTTATTTTTAATAGAATACTACGAGACAAGTGGTCTAAAATGTGTAGTCAGAATATTACTGCATGATATTATAGTGTGATCTCTGTGAGCTTTGCAGAAATGTGTTTGTGCAGCATATAGAGAAACTTGGATTCACTTTTTGGGAGGTCAAATAAAATTTAAGTGTTGACAGGTGGGTTTTTTTTTTGTTTTGTCGGTAACATTTCAACTGGTTTACTTTAAAATGTGCTAAACATTAGTCTTTCTTAGTAGCAGTGTAATATGACAGTGATAAATTTTTACCTTCACAGTTCTTTCTGAATTTTTTTTTTTTAAGGGCTAAGATGGATAGCACAGAGGAACCTCAGAAAAAAGTCTTTAAAGCACGAAAAACAATGAGAGTAAGTGATCGGCAACAACTTGAAGCTGTCTATAAGGTTAAAGAGGAGCTGTTGAAGACAACTGAAGTGAAACTGTTAAATGGAAAACATGAGAATGGCGATTCTGATGTAAATTCCCTTTTAAGCAATACAGACTGTATGGAAGACAAGAAAGAAATTAATGGCATGGTTGAGTTGTGTGTTAACTCTGAGGAAAGAAGAACAGCTTCTGATGAAATTAGTGAGGCCAAAAGCCCTGAGAGTAGGGCAGGAAACATAGTCAATGACATAGAATCCAAACCTCTTATGCTGTCTTCAGAAAATGTTACTCCTGAGCAAGCTAAAGATACTGACACTGCAGTAAATCGCGAGGCTGAAAATGGAGTGATTGGTAGCAATAAAGATAACTTCCATGAAGAAAATAGTAGAAAAGATCATTTGGACCAAAGAAAGAATGATATACCATTGGAAGGTGAAAGTAAATCAGTCTGTAATATTAGTGAGTCTTCTGAAGCAAAGGGGGAAGTGAATGATTTAACTGTTAATTCCAGTTCATCTGGTGAGGAAAAGAGGACTGAAGAGGTAACTGTTGAAGAGGCTGTTGGAGAAGCAGCCATCTCTAGCAGTATGGAAGCTGACCAGGAAAAACAAGAAGGCAGTGCAGGACTTTCAGAAACCACTGTTCCGAAGACAATAGATGAGCCAGGTGAAACTATCTTGGACAATACTGACTGTATGGAAACAGATGAAATTATTCCAATTTTGGAAAAACTAGCCCCTGCTGAAGATGATCTGAGCTGTTTTTCTAAAAGTTCTCTGCTTCCAGTGGATGACACAGTCCCAGATTTAGAAGAGAAAATAGACAACTGTTTGGGTTCACCATCCAAACAGGAAAGCAATGAAAGTCTGCCAAAAGAGGCTTTCTTAGTGCTGTCTGATGAAGAGGATCCCTGTGATGAGAAGGAGGAACATGTTGAAGGAATACTACCAAACAAGCCAAGTCTTCCAGGTAAGAATTTTCTAAATTGCTAGTTTCCATTGAAATTTGGGATTTTGTTCATTTCTTAGTGACACACTTGTGGCATGTTTCTAAATCAAAAAGACAGTCTTACCCACCAGTAATGTTATGTAGCCTTAGTTTTCAAGGCTGGTATTTGAGGCCCAGGAAAAAAAAGGTATTAGCACCAAAAAATGGTCATCTTTGAGATTTGAGTTGTTTTGATTTCTTTGTTTAGGGTTTTGGTTTTGTGGGGTTTTTTGTTGTTTTCTTGTTGGTTTGATTTGGGGATTTTTTTCATACTCTGCAAATTTGGGTGCAAACTTGGGTGAGGTAGTGGGTGGAAAAAGAGGAAAGATGAGTAATTGTCAGAGAGGGAACAGAAAGATTTGTGAGAAGAGAAATGCATTCATTTACTGCTCTCAAGAGGAAGAAAGGATTTCAGCTTTCTTCAACATGCAAATAAATGATAAGGAAAACATGCGTGTAATCCAGATGTGCCACAACTCCTCTTTTACCTTTTTTCCCCCCCTGAAAGACAGTATTGGAAAAGTTTAATGAAAAATGCATGTCACTTATTGTTTTCATATCATGTAGCTTTCATTCACTTAACTCAGTGGTTTTTATCTAAGTTCTCTTCGATGACTATATCAACTGATTGATGCTTTTAAATGTTAAGTGTGGGATCTCTTCATGTAGTTAGCAGAACATTTTTCTAAATTAAACTGAATGAATGTCCTCTATAGTTTACTATTTCATACAGCTTTGTAAGCTTTTTTTCTTTTTGACAATGGGCAGTCATTGTTATACTATTGCACTTCTGAAAATAAAACAGATTAATAATTCACAGAAAAGTTGACACTGTTCTTTTATCTGTAATTAAGAAAGATGATGTTTCAAATTATCTTGGGGTTGGAGTTTTTTTGTTGGTTTTTCTTCCTCTCCCTCTTCTCCCTCCATCCCCTCCATTGTTTAGCTTTTATTAAATGATTACCATAATAACCCAAGTGTGTTTAAATATGATTGACTGGGTAGAAATTTCATAGCTTAAACAAGATTCAGATTTTTTTAGTCTCTGGGAAGTTAGTAACCGCAGTTTCTTGAATCTTATTTTACTGATGGTGAGACTGGTATTCTGAGTCTTCAGTTTCTGAAACAGCTAGAGAAACAGAGATAAGACCCAGCTTTGCAGCCCTGTTTTAGACTCCTTCTTTCCTAATATTTACCTTTAAATTTAAGCTAGTTAAACAGAGATAAGGTAAGTTCCATTAGTTTCTGCTAAGGATCTTACTTAGGTGTTACCTGTTGTCAATGAGATTGAAAAAGTGATACCATTATTGTGCACTGTTGATACCATTGTGTGTTCCATTGTTCTGGAAGACTTAAAGTCTTCCAGAAACTATTGGAGGTGGGGAAAGCAGGGGGAAAGAAGGTTGTGTGTCAAAAATGTAGTGTGTTAGGAGTCTCTTTTATGAAACGAACATTACAAATAAATTGATTGTCTTTGTTCTCACTGCATTTTAAGCGTTCTCTCATAGAAGACATTAGGTTTACTTTTTTCATCCTTACACAATGAGAAAACACTCTGGGGTCACAGAGGAGTTTGCTATGGAGCAAAAAGACTGAAGTGAATATTAAATACTGGACTACAGTTTGCAGAAGTTTAAAATTAATATATCCAGCAATACTTTTTCAGATTTTTCACTTTGGTGACAAGACAAATTATTTTGACTAGTTGTTTTATTTATTGGCTAATAACAGTTTATGACTTTTACAGTTGTGTGGCAGTAACTGAGACCGTTCATGAAACGAAAATTGGTCATTGTGATGTTCTGTCCTTAACCAGCAACAAAGATAATAGCAGAGAGGTTGCATAGGGAGGAAACAGTTGTATGAGAAAACAGGTAGAGTTACCTTATAAAGAGTAATTTTGGAAAGAATCTGTGAAAATTAAAACCGTGGAGACCATACAGAGATCATTTCAAGATGCTGTGTTGGAGAAACAGGTGCAAACTGCTCAGTTAAGAAGTACGATTTCAAAAAGTTCAGATGAAAACCAGCATGGCTAAACAACAGTGAAAGAATGGTATCAGAAGACTTTATTCAAATGGACAGATTAATAGAATGTCTTTTCCAAATGGAATATGAAATATGATAGCTATGTGGCCATAGATTTTTGTAATGAAAGGTCATACATCAGAAAACCCTGGAGCTTTTTGTGTAAGCAAACAAGCACATGACAAGGAAGCACAGAAACACATAATGGAAGCTTGTTTCATACACATATGTATGAAACACATAATGGAAGTTCGTGGAATATACAATAAAATTTTTCAGGAAGTGCTACCATTTTTATCTGTGTGTTTGGGGCTTCAGGTTTTTGTCTATTTAAGCATTTCCTAAACAGTATAATTTTAAATGACTAGTCCTAAATTGTGATACTTTGTATTACCAAGAAACTTCAAATTAATATTCATATTTGCTAACCTAAGAAGAATCTAGGCCTTTTCTACCATTAAGATTATGGTTGAATTTGCCAATTGTAAATAGAGAAACATACTAGTATTTTGTTACTGAAATTTTTATATTTTTATATAAAATTTATATTTTATATATTAATTCTTATAGGGAGAATTTATACTTTCTCCCTAAGTGGAAAAATAAGCTAAAATAATTTGTTGAGAACTTTAGCTACATTAAAAATACATCATTTTGTTTCAGAGGTAACTGAAACATGTTACCCTCGTAATTACAGTTCAATTATTCTGATTTAAATGCTAAGCAAATTCAGAAGTGAGTCTTAATGTGTTGCATGATAGTTCAAATTTTCGTTTTCAGGGTATCCCCTTATTTCTTTCATATCTGCATTCCCTTTTGTCATACTTATGTCTCTTGCCCTCCCTGACATGTTTTTTCATAAGTTTTCTAAATTCATTAGTCAAAATAGGACTGTTACGAGACTTTTGTAGGTCTGAGTAAGTGTCACATGGATTTTTTTCTTCTGTTTATAGAAGAGGTGGAGGGGGAGAGAAGAAAGGAGTGTGAAGATAAAGAAGGAGAAGAGGCCCACAAAGAAGAGGAGAAACAAATAGAGAAAAGTATGTAATGTTAAAACCATTATGTTTCACTGGGTGGTATGTTAGAAGCACAGAATCATTAGGTTTGGAAGGGACCTTTGATGATTATGTAGTCCAATGCCACTGTTAAAAACCAGGTCAACTAGAGACCAGTTTGCTCAGAACCATGTCTTGACAAGTTTTGAGTATTTCCACAGATGAAGATTCCACAAATTTCCAGTTTTGTGATTGCAGTGTTTGACCACCCTCACAGTAAAAAAGTTTTTATATGTTTGAGTGGAAATGCCTGTATTTCAATTTACATCCATTTCTCTTGTCCTGTCAGTGCTACTCACTAAGAGTCTTGCTCTATCTGTTCGTTCTCTACCTGTCTGGGTAATTTACACACATGATAAAATCTCCCCTAATGGCCTTCTCCAATTGAACAATTCCAGCTCTTGATGAATCATGCAGTCTCTAAAACATCTTGGTGACTCTACTCTGTACTCTCTCCAGTATGCTCACATATTTTTTGTATTTAGAAACCCAGAACTGGTCAAAAGACTCAAGGTTCAGGCTCACATTCCCTCGTTAGAGGGGAGTAAGTACCTCCCTCAGCTTGCTGTCAGTACTCATTCTCAGGCAACCAAGAATGTTGTTGGCCTTCTTTGCCAACAGGGCACATTGATGGCCCATGTTCAACTTCATGTACATGAAGGCCACCAGGGCTTTTTCTGCAAAGCTGTTTTCCAGCCAGTGAGTTCCCAGCCTGTACTAGTACATGGTTTTATTGCTACCCAAGTGTAGTACTTGGGCATTTCCTTTTTTTGTACTTCATGAGGTTCTTGTTTGCCCATTTCTCCAATTTGTCAGTGTGACCCCAAATGGCAGCATAACCGCTTAGGAGTGTACAGGTCGCTCCTTCCAGTTTTGTATCACCTGCAAGTTGCTGCCTGTATCATCTTACCCCATTATCTAGGTCATGAATGAAGATGTAGTGTTGGTACCATTAGCATCTGCTGGTGTACATTACTGAGCTCCAGCTGGACAATGTGTCAATAGTCACAGCTCCTGGAGCCCAACAGTTGAGCCTGTCCAATTATCTAGGCCATACATCAGGACTTAGGGATGTTTTGGGTGTCAGAAGCTTTACTAAAGATGCTCTTCTCTCATCCACCAAGACAGTGGTCTCACTGTAGAAGGCTATCAGGCTGATGATGCATGATTTCCCCTTGATAAATCCATTCTACTCCCCATCACCACCTTCTTAATAGGCTTGGAGTGGATTTCTATCCAGACTTACTTGCTCCATCACGTTCCCAGGGATTGGCGTAAGGCTGATAATCCTGTAGTTCCCTGGGTCCTTGTTAAATAATCTGAGGATTATTTAAAAGCAGATGTCCCTTTTGTCCTCAAGAACCTGCTGGACACATTGCCAGAAGCTGGAGGAGTGAATGAGGTCTCTGGTTTTTTTGTGCTTCATGACTGTGATGAAAATTACTTTTATAATCTAGTTCTGTTTTGAGCCTGTTCTTTTGTTAGATTTTTACTTTCCTTCTTACCCAAGAAGTAAGAAAAAAGTTTGAATGTTTTTTCAGTCAGGTGTTGGAGGTACAAGTTAAAACTTCATTGCAGGTAAATACAGTTAATTGTTGGCACAGTTAAATGAGATGTAGTTTTATTTGGCTGGAATTCTAAGAAGCGGATTTGTTTTTCAGAAGAAGGTTTTGGTTTGCTTCTCAGAAGCCATGTTTCATTATAGGATGGTGCTGATAGGAGCAGGAAGAACTGGAGGGAAGTTCCAGAGAGGGCAATGGCGGTAGTAGAACCATTTTGCATTTGGGGAAATCATAGGGTGAATCACAAAGCAGAACTCACTGATAGGGCAGTAATGTACAGATACAAAAGGACAGGTTTTGTCCTGTGATGTCATCAAGCATGTTTTTCCAAAGGCATTCTTACTGGTTTAGAATGAAAAAGCTTAAACTGAGAACAACTTCATAGTAATCATGGCATTCTGAAGATACCTGTTTTTTAAGGAGCTCCTCATGAGCAGTTGTATCTATTGTTCCAGGTGAAGCATCAAAGAGAAAGCGTTCCAAATCTGACGACATGGACAATGTTCATTCTAAACATCGTCGGTACATGGGAGAAGATTATGAAGCAGAACTCCAAGTAAAAATTACAGCCAGAAAGGATGTTGACCAAAAATTACAAAAGGTAGAAGAGAGGTGCAGAGCAAAGAACATAGACACACACCTGTCACTTGGGGGTTACCATCTTTGAATTATCTGTCCTTCCCCACACACTCTGTGTCCCCAGACACTTTCTCTTTTTTGTAGTTGAATATTGGATGTAATTCAAATAACAAAGGTGCTTAATTCATATAAAGTACTGCGCAGCCCTCCTTTAAGAAGAGACCAAATACCATTTGAAAACTATGCTGCAGGAGTTATATTTTAAATGTATAAAATACTTGAAGTCTCATGTGACTCTAGACTGAAAATGAGTTATTTCACCATGGTGAAGTTTATACGTGATGCACTTCATTGTGTGCCTAGATTAAAAGAAAGGCTGTTTCCAAACAAGAGTATAATCAACATGGCATTTTGCAGATTTTTGTAGAGCTGTTAATAGCCTGACTGCACGATTGCTGTATACAGAACCTATGGTCTTGAAGAAAAGAAAATCGTGCTGTTCTTCCATTAGTTAATTAGCATATGTTGTAACTTCATTAATTTAGGATGGGAAAAACTAAACCACATTTGTAGCTTATTTATTTTTGTTTCTTAAGAAAACATTTTGCACTGCAATAGGTATAGAAGGGAGCAAAACATGAAATAATAACTTTATCAAGTAAACTTTGTGAAAACCAGTCTTCTTTTATTTTTAGCTTCTGCAAGAAAGGCAACAGTGCATTTTTGCTAGGGGAAAATACATCTCAGAAAAAAGTTTTTGTTGAATGTCCTTAGTTTCTATTCTTTGAATGCCAATGTCCCTCTCAGAAATAGAAAAGAAGAGCAATTAATTTGTGTAAACACTGCAGTTTAAGAAAACATCTTCTGTTGTTAAGGTTCTTTTTATATATAGCAAGGTTTTATACACTTATCATACTGCAGGGAAATGAATTTGTTGAATTAATGGCAAACCATTTGTATTTTCCAAAATTATGTCACACTTAGCTGTGCATCCACATGCTTATTGCTGACTGTAGATTTATTTGATTGACAGGGCACAAGAGTTGTCATTGTTCTATTTATAGCAGGATATTTAAGAGTTGGTAATATTTTTATAGATGGTCTCCCAAATTTTGGGATTGCATTGTTGGGTTTTTTTTTTTTAATATAACAATTTTGCAGATTATCCAGAGACTTTTAGAAGAAAAGCTTACCGCTTTGCAGTGTGCAGTATTTGACAAGACTCTGGCAGACTTGAAAACTCGAATGGAGAAAGTAGAATGCAACAAGAGGCATAAAACAGTGCTTACTGAAATGCAGGTGAGTGTTTGTGTGTTCAGCTGCATACTAGGGTCGAATTCAAAAATAACTTCCTCAATATTTAGTAGTAAGGTTCCTATAGTTGCCAGTAGGGAAACCATTTTGACTCCGCAAGGGGAGGAGGCGCTCGGGGGAGCAGCAAACACTAATGTTCCTTTTGAATTGTAAAACTGTGTTTTCCTACTCAGAAGGAGGGAAGCAACCAATTAATCATACAGAAACCCCAAAGTGGATCTTCCTTTTGGCGAACTGATTCATTAGCTGTTAGCGGACTGTTTTTCCACTCTTCTGTTCCACTTAGACATTTTTCCAAAAAATGCTAAATATGAAAATATCTATGGTCTTTATGAAGCTGGAAATTTGCTTAAAAATGGGAACATGTAGAAACGAGAGGACAGTAGCACTGGACTTTGAATATTCTGCATCACATGTTGTTTCCCCAGAAAATAAATAGTTGATGTGTTCTAGCAAGGAAGCAAATAGCTAGTGTTGAATGCAGCATGCTTTCCTGCATTCTTTATAGAACATATGTACATAATGGTAACATGAGGAACATCACAAAATTCAAAGAATTTTGTACTGACAAAACAATTAAAAGCTTATGTCATAACAAATTCAAACAATAAGGCCATTTTACTTTTTGCATTAAAAGAAATACACAGTTTGCCAGATGTGTTCCCAAGATACAACTCTTTCCTCTTGTTGCCAAGACATTTTATGTAGACTTTTTAAGTGCTTTCTAAGATGCTTTCAATATACTTGTTTACCAGTATCTTTAGCCATCAACTAGAGTGTCAAATTAATAACATCATATAAGGCTTTCATTGATGTAGTTTTGTGTGAACATGCAAGATGGATTCAGTTTGTGCAGTTGTGAATAGGAAGGAAAATAATTTAACTTGTCTCTAACATACCTCGATTGTGATGCATACATTTGTCCTTCTGCTATAATATAGTTGAAAATAATATATGGTTGTACTGTATTTCAAGGAAGAATAATTTCCCTGATATGAAAATAGCATTTGATGTCTTAGTTATATGTCTTTCAGTTTGTAAAATTTCTGTGATGGTTCTTAGGGGAATATTTATGGTTTTCTTTGTTTTCATCTTCTTCCTGTTTAGGCTAAAATTGCGAGATTGACAAAGCGGGTTGGAGCAGCCAAGGAGGACTTGAAGAAGAGACAGGAAGTAAGAACTAGATCTGTTGGGGTTTGGGTTTTTTTCCTGAGTTAGCCTAAGCCTTGTATTGGAAAATAAAGAAAATTTATATGCAGAAAGATGTGACTTGTTTATTCAATGGCATTAACAAACCAGGCTTGTCTGGTTTGGTTAAAGAAGTCTTAACATCTGGTTTGTAATTCTGATTTGTAGAGAAGCTTCTTTAGCCATTATTAGTGTGAAAACACCTTAAACTGTATGTAACTGAGCCTAATTTACTTCAGTAGGAAGAGTACAGTGTAAATAAAACTGAATTCCACTACCTTGATTCTGAGGGGGGAGAGGAGGAAGAGGAGAGAGAGGCTGTAGGAGAGGGAGGCAGTAGGACCAAGGAGATTTTGGATAGTTGTAAAATATGTCAAATTCTTCTGCAATGTTGGCTTCAGAAAATGAATCTCTCACACAGCAGTGAATGGATATGAAATAGAATGAAAGCATAAGTTTGCAAGCTGACTTAGAGTTGTTTTGTTATGGCCTCTCTCTCTCATTCTGTGTAGAACGTGGCAAATGCCCCTGCATCTCCAGGGAAAGCAGCAGCCGACACTGCAAACGTAAACAACGCCACGTATCGGTAAGCAAAGCACACCACTGTGACTGTGTTAAAATTTGCAATAGGACACTTCAGATACCTAATGTCATTGATAATTTCTGTAGTTCCTTTTTTTTAAATTAAAGTGTTCTTCCTTTTCCTTCATTGCTCTTCACTCATAAAATTTCATTTGCTTTCACAGAAGTCATAAATTGACAGAATCGAATCCATGCTTGGGTAAATTTAGAGGTTGTTTAGCATCAGTTTCAGTGTTTAAAAAATTATGGATAAAAGTGGAAGTTTAATTTCAAGACCATGAAAATTCTCATGGTGCAAGGCAAACTTGGTGCAAGCACTTGAAAATTCATAAATAATTCCGTGCTTTTCTTTAGTGGGGGAATACCCAAAGTTAATTTCCTGAGAAGCAAAAAATGGGTTTAGAAAAGAAAATCTCAAAGAAAAGAACAGGTGTAAAATTAGGGATTTTTTCACCATTTTACTGTTCATAAATTGACCTTTTGTGGCTTATCGAGAGAAATGCCAACTGAAACTTCATTCCTTAGAAATGCTGGCACAGTGAGGCAAATGCTGGAGTCAAAGAGGAATGTAGGAGAGAGCACACCAGCAACTTTTCAAGCCCCTGTGAATCCAGGTAAGAAACTCCCTATGGACTATGAACACATTTCTTAAGTGTTTTATTACTTTCCAGTGAAGAAGTAACTAACTAAACAGAGCAAAACCGATTTTATTCCTCTTTTCTGACATGAAAAATCATTATTTTTAGCTCTCTGGCACATTCCCAGTTTGTGTTTGTGTAGTGTGCTTACCAGGTATGGGAAAAAATGTGTTGATTTGGCCAAGCAGAACTTGTGGTAAATTAGATGCTTCAGGAGACTGCATACTGAGTATGGCAGGAAAACTGGCTGCCAAGAACTGAAACACATGGCTCGGGCCCCCTATTGTACTTGATCATAATAGAATGCTGACAATATCCTTCCTTCTACCTAATGACTGCAGAAATTGAGTGGGAAACTAAAGAGCAATTATAAACCCTGTTTCTTAAAGGAGTCATGTTGAAAAATGGAATTTCTAGATTAAAATTTTATAAGGAATATAGATTCAAACTCACCATTAATTATATTCATTATAGTCTCACTGTCCTTGGTTGTAAAAATAGTTTGTTTAATATTGAATGCTGGATCTTTCCCACAGGTTTATCTCATAATTTGCATGTAGTGGCTTTCAGTAGTGTATTTTGCTCCTGATCTCTAGAATTAATCCTGAAATTTTGTTGCATAAAAGTGAATATGTTCTCTGACACATTAATATTTGGTTTTGGTAGAACCCTCTGGATACAAGGTCCTACCTAAACAAGGCAAGTTAGTCATAACTGGCATAGTTCTTCTTTTCTTGTGTTTTGTGAAGCACCAGTTGCTCTGCCATTTGTGTAATGGGTGTTTAAAATGCTGTATTTTGTGTTTTCAACAGTTAAATCCTGGGGCTTTCTTCAAGCCTGTGTCATAATTCTTTATATATCTTTTTTTCTGGTATTTCTTATAAACAGAACTGCAGTATTGACTGTATCTTTAACCAGGCCATTGAATATCAGTGTTCAACAGAAAAATTCTATCTATAGCATTTATTTGCAAAAAAAAAAAGTAATTATACACCACCTTTTTCGTGGAATCATAGAATGATTTGGGTTGGAAGGGACCTCTAAAGATCATCTATTCCAACCCTACTGCCATGGGCCAGGATCTCTTTCACAAGATTATGTTGCTCAAAGCCCTGTCCATCCTGACTTTGACACTTAAAATGATGGGGCATTCACAGCCTCTCTGGACAACCAGTTCTAGTGACTCACTGCCCTCATCATAAATTGCTTCCAGTTGTGTTGCAGTGAAACTTCCCACTTGATTCAAGTGCTTAATTTTTTTATTTATTTTTTTGTGTGTAGTGCCTGCTTCCAGTCTTGCTGCTTCTCCAGCAGTTGTCAGTGGACATCCTAAGCTTCAGACTCCAGTGTCCTCCACCAGCTCTTTGACAACAACAGTGCTTCCCACAGCTAACACGGCTACGGTTGTAGGCACTAACCAAGTGCCCACTGGCAGCACTCAGTCAGTGGCTGTCTCATTGCAGTCTTTGCCCGTAATCCTGCATGTACCTGTTGCGGTGTCATCCCAGACTCAGCTCCTGCAAGGCCACACAGGGACTTTGGTCTCTAACCAGCAGTCAGGCAACGTTGAATTTATATCTGTACAAAACTCGTCTACAGTTGGTAGCCTTACCAAAACTACAGTGTCTTTGGCATCAACTAACACGACTAAACCAAATAACATCCCACATGTGCCCAGTCCTGGTATTCAGAGGAACTCTACAGTCAGTGCTGGGTCAATAGGCACAACGTTGGCAGTACAGGCTGTTCCTACTACACATCCTGTTGCCCAGACCACAAGGACTTCTTTGCCCACAGTGGGTACTCCAGGACTTTATAATGCGACCGCCAGTCGAGCGCCCCTACAGATGAAGCTTCCCCTCTCTGCATTTAGTAGTACAGCTCCTACTGAACCACCCACTGTTGCAGCACCCAAGATTGGTAAGTTATGCTTGAATGTTGACACTGGGAAAGGAAGATAGTGGTCAGAGGGAAACACAAAACGGCACTCTGTGGAAAATTGTTTGTTAATGTGTTTTACAGAGATGGTTCTTCTAGGTTACGTTTCTGCTGAAATTTTCAAGATCAAAATCATCTCTATGACAGATCTGTTTCAGATGTTGTAAGCTTTGTTGTATTTGGAATTTGATTTATATAATTCCTAGCATGAAGTCAGAAACGCCTATTCTACCATTAAGAACTTGGTATTTATTTTTAATACAGCCTCTCAGAATAATATGAACTGCCTTTCTAAGCAAAGGCATACTGAAAGTATAATAGTAACTTAATTTTCACAACACTTAAAAATAAACAGAACAGGAGAAAAAAACAACTGAACACTAGTTCCAAAGGACTACACTTACAGTATTTAAATAAAGTCTCTAAATACAATAAATGTTCGAATAACAATATTTAGATTAATTCTTTTAAAATACTTCTTTTCAATGGCCATGCCCTGATGGTTCTCTGCACTTTTGATTTTACATACCTTGAATTTTTTTTTCTAAGAGGTCTTCAAGATTTGTAAGTGAGTTGGAGTTACAGCAAGTTCCTCATTGGCACAATATAATGTTAGAAGGAACTCAAGCAGAGCTTGACATCAGAAGTAGTTTCATTTCATTTTCCTGTATCTACATTACCTGTGCTGAAATATATGCTCCCTAGAGTTAGACATTTATGTTTTGTATTGATTCTTAGCTCTAAAGTAAATGGAAGTGATTTAAGACATCATAAAAAGGGTTGTGACTGATGAGAGACAGTGACAAATGGGAGGACCTATGTGTCCAAAGAATGTCTCATTTTATGCAGTTCCCATAGACTAACTTTATACCCCAGTAGTTTTCCCACCAGAATTAAAACACTGATTTGGGCCAACACTGTTGCGAATAAGCTCTGGTTAAAATGAAAAGGAATGAGAACAGAATTTGGATTTATATATTTACATCAAATATTAAAGCAACTTCTTCTTAAATTGCTAGTTTAATGTTTGGCTGAGCTAATAAAGGTAGTCAGTCTCCCTGTCTCAGTTATGTATTTTGCAGTCTGTTTAACCATCCATTTTTCAGTCAGGTTTTTTTTGTACAAAAATATTTACTAATTTTATTAATTTTCAGTTTAACAGCTTATATTTTTGCATACAGAGGGAGGAGAGGTTGGAGTTATACTTTGTCCTCAGGCAAGGAAATTGTTCATAAAACACTTTTAATACACTGTCAAACTTAGAAGGAAGGGAGCACATTAATCAGACTTGAATACTTGTAATTGAAAATTGGGGCTGAATGTAAAATATGTTATTATTTTGCATACATACTGAATGTTTAGTATCAAATAATTTTGAATATTGCCTTCAAATTTGTCTAGTGGGTAGCAGTAATTAGTACTGATCAGATACTGCAAATGAACAATTTCTTGACCCCTCAGAAAACCAGACAAGCAGGCCACCAACAGATACTTCGGCAAACAAGCGACCTGCTGAGGGAACAACACAGGTAGGCTGTTGATTGTTTCTATATAAAATTCTAAAGTTACAATCCACAGGAGAAAAGTTCTTTACCTTTATTGCTTATAATGAAACAATTTTAGTTTCTTTTGTGTCATCCTTTCTAGTTTCTCTCAGTTTATATTTTTCTTCTTCTGATTCACTCTTATTTGGAGCATGAGCTTCTGATAATTTTTTCAGAAGTTTTCTGATGGGGTTTTTGTAGGTAGACGAGTTGGTAAATCAGGAGCAGACTAAAACTTGTCTGATACAACAGAGCAAGCATACAAAGAAAAGACTCCCCAATCTTTGTCTGAATGGCTTGAACTTAAAGTTACAAATATTTTATAAATTATTGCAGTGCTCTCATTTCCATACTAATTCAGAACTTAAAATTGGAATTCTAATGTTTGGTTGTCATATATCATGGGAGGGGAAAAAAAAAAGGAAAAGAAACCTTCTTCAGGAATAGCTACTTCATAATAAAGGATAACTTGCAGTACTTCTGGATTCCTTGTCTAAAATTTGTTGAACTTGCTTTGAAATTTCAAGTCTGAAATTAAGCTATTTAAAATTCTTCATAAATAATTTTCTTTCTGTTTACAGATGTTTCACAAAGCACCTCATACTTAACTATTGCTCTTAACCAGAAGTCATTTTATTAAGGGGAATAAAATTAATTTCTTCCAGCCAACATTTCCAAATTCATTAGTGTCTCAAGGTACAGTTAATCTAAACTGTATTTCAAAGCAAGAAGAAATATACTGGACAATATTCTGGTTTTCACCTGTTGAAAGTAGTCTGGCAAAGGTAGCCAGTATTTTAGAGTATAAACTGTGCCTCACTCTTACCTTTCTATTAAGGCATTTCAAAAAGAAAAGTTGTTTGGAACCTCATTTTTCAAAGATACCTGTGGATTATAGCTATTAAAACTCTTGTCAGTACTTAATATGTAGGAAATCCAGTGCCATAATGGATGACAGTAGTACAGTTTTAAGATTTAATTTTCAGTATAAGATGCATATTCTGGAATTTTTCTTCAGTTAGAGCCTGAAACCTGGAAAAAATTTGGAAAGACAGATTGTGTATGATAGTGGTATTTAGCAGTGGAAGGTGAACTAGGAGGAGGGAAATAAAAGGCATAGGTTGTTTTCTGGTTTTCAGTCTTCTGTTGTGTAGTGTATGTTCCAGGTTTGCTTTCCGTGAAATCAGTTAAAGCATGTGTAATGTCATGGTTAGAAAAGAAGGACCTGATGCATTTTAATTGGCTAGTGAGGTATGGAATTGACTTGCCATTCATTTGAAGAATCCAGTTAATGCCACCTGCTTTTTCTTACGTAAAATCCAAAATATTGTATATTACTCCACACTTCGCAGCTCTCAGATCAAAAAGTAGTTCGCTGTGTGCCGTATACCTGTGGCATGTTTGATGGTACAACTTTGATCAATTGTTTCAAAAAGCAGTTGAAACAGGAAGAGACTTCATCAGAAAATAAAGAAGCAGTAGAAGCAGCACAGACGAATTTTAACTTCCCTGAGGATGTCCTCTTTGGATTGGAGGAAGAGGAAGAGGATGCTAAGAGCATCAAAAACACCCACAAGCAGACTGGCTGGGCAGCTAACCTGTTAAAACAGTGGCTGGCCAAAAATGGCAAGGATCCTAGCTTTGAATTGGTTCCAGTAAGTGAACTCAATGATATCTTAAGAGATTTTTATTACACTATAAGAAATCACGATGGAAATACCTACAGCGTGGCAAGCTACAAGTCAATGCGTGCTGGCTTAAACCGGCATCTCAAAATGCCACCTTATAATCGTCAGATTTGCTTAATGAAGGACAAAGAGTTTGCGAGTGCAAACATGGTGTTTGTGAGCGTGCTGAAGATGCTGCGCATGCAGGGGAAGGATGAGACTCACCACCATCCTCCTATAGCTGCGGAGGACTTGCGTAAGATTAAGCAATCTGGTGTGCTGGGTTTGCACAGTCCACTGGCACTCGTCAACAAGGTGTGGTTTGATTTGCAGTTGCATTTTGCCAAGCGAGGGAGGGAGATTCTAAGAGATCTGGCTCCAGATGCATTTGTTGTTGAGAAGGACAAGAATGGGCGTCGATATGCTATGTTCAGGTATCCTGGCAAAGGAAAAAATGGCGAAGATCCTCATAAAATGGGTAAAATGTATGATATGCCTGGGGACCCAAACTGTCCTGTTTTTTCCTTGGAACTTTATTTGTCCAAGTTGCCTCCAGAGCCCCCTGCCTTTTACCTGCACCCTCTAAAGCTAACATCAGAGCAAATGCAAGAACAGCCTGTCTGGTACAAAAGAGAACCGATGGGTGTGAACTACCTGGGCACCATGATGCCCAGGATAAGTGTGGCAGCCAGGCTCTCTCAGCGGTACACCAATCATTCTCTCCGAACTACCACCATCCAGCTACTGTGTGAAGCAGGACTGGGGCCTAGAGAAATAATGACAGTGACAGGCCATCGCTCTGAGTCTGCTATTAGACACTACTGGGGATCTGCAGAGGTTCACTACAGGGCCTGGTCAGATATAATGGGAAATAATGCCCCCAGTTATCGATATAGCAAGATCCCAAATGAAGTGATAAAAGAATCAGTATCTGGCGCATCCACCTCTTCTGTGAAACATGTTGTTCTAGAACAAAACAAAATTTTATTCCCTGCAAAATCTGTGGTGCCACCTGGCACTAACTCTGTGGCTTTAGTCCCTGAGGGACACCCAGCTCTGAATTGCAGAAGCCCCATCCTGTTGAACCACAGTTCTTCCAAGGTGTTTCTCCCCAAGAGCATGACTGGTGGGAATCTAACTGCCGGTCCCCTTCAAGGCTGTTGTAACAAACCTGTCTTTATAAAGCGTGTGATAAAGCAAGAACCAATGACTTGATGCTTCTGTAATAGAATCGATTTCAGATGAATTGTTAAAATGGAAAAATTATCAGATTTGGTTTTTTACTTGGTCTACTAAGGAAATTTCTTATGGTCTAGTTCAGCAAGAAGTATCCTGTTTGCACTCAAGATGTGAGCTATGGAGCAGAAACTTAAACAGAGCAGGGCTTGGAGTTTGTATGACTTTTTGTGGCAGCTGGGACTCTTTCAAGTGGCTGAGCAGAGCTATTTAAAAAACATTAAAGGGAGATACTGATTTCCACTTAGCTGAAGATATGCTTTCTTCACTAAGAGTGTGGCTTTTCTATTTTGTGAAGAGTGTTATTTATCATACCATTTTGTGCCTGCTGGCACTAATGTAGCATCTTAAAAATCAAATACTTGATTACTGAAGAGCACCAAGAAAGTAGAAGTTGAATGAAAATAGACACAGATGCACTACAAATATATACATACGTGTGAAAACACCTGGATTTGCTTAACCACTGTCACTCTCTGTTCAAATTATCAGACCTACCAAAGGACTGTGCCTTTATTTTATTTTTTTTAAAACATTCTTCTAAATTGATTTTCTCTGTGAGCTGCAGATTTGCAATGCAGGTCTTTTCCTATTTAATATTTTTGGCTTAGGATTCCAGTCATTCTGTTCTCCAAAGGCATTATTAATATGTGTGGTATTAAAATTGGGATCTCTCTGGTTGTGCATGAAATGGGGAGAACATTCTCAAAAGAGCTGAAAACAATTTCTTGCTTAAATGCCAGGTAATTAGAGTTTGAGTGTTGTCTCTGTGCCTAACTTGTGAGAGGCTTTTTTGTATTTCCTCTCACCAATCCCTTCACTGCATTTCACATCATCTTTGCGCTCTAGTCTTTGTCAGTGTAATATAAGTACATCCTGTTCTGCCCCACTGAATGCTGTCCAAATAATATTTTTGATTTTATCTTCTTCAGATTAGTAAACTGATCCTGTCATTATCTTTTCCATAGATTTTTACATGTTAGGAATTCTCAGGATAGTGGATGTGAATAATAATTTTCATCATAGATTCTGACAAGAGATCGTCCTGTAAATAAAAATAGAATACTGGTTATAGAATCACAAATTATGGTAGGCCCACTTTGGAAGAAGAAACAGTGTAGCGTTTACAACTGTTTTCCATTATATTAACTGAGTGAAACAGACATTGCTTTGTCCTTTTCAAATGTGTGCACACATGCACTACATATTCATGGCTTATCACACAAAGGACTTCACTTGAAGTGTTGGTTTTGCTCAACAATGGACAAAATAGAGAAAAATCCCAGCAGAAATGACAAATTGACCATGATAAACTCTTAATTCTGTGGAGAACTTCCTTGCAGGGATAGGCTTTCAAATACTGAATGAGATTTATCACTCTGTTATAGTGTATACTCTATGTAGACACTGCTATAGTCTGTACAGAGGACTTGATGCCTGAAATGTTGGAGTTTTCATCTTTGCTTATAAGATTTACCTTTGCGGCTTTGTGTAGGTTATTCATACTTACTGCATCAATTTTCCAAAGTGTAAGACCAACACAGTGCTCCATTTTTTAATGGAACACGTTTGAAAGGTTTTAAAAGTTCTGTAGTGATCTTAAATTTACCTATGATTGAGATAGTTGATCTGATGTAATTGTTAATATAAAAATTACTTCTGCACAGTCCTACTTCCTTAGTAGGAGCATTAATTTATGATATCAATGACTAGAGGAAAGAAAGCATGGATCATCTTGTCAAGCCTAAAGTAAATCAATTAGAGATGGTAGAGAAAGTGATCCTTTCTAACAGCTAGAAGAAAAAGTAGAAAAACAAAGGGCAAACAGTTCTCAAATTATAGAAGAACTGTGCACTAACTTATTCTAGGATATTTTAGGGTAACACAGATTTCCAAATTTTTGGGATTCATAGAATTCGTCAGTCAGCAAAACCAAATTTAATCCAAACTTTCACCAGGATGGGTATGTATTACTATTGCCCCCCAAAAAATGTTTCCATCTTTGTCTTAGGTAGTTGCTTCTTCCAGCATACTGGCATTGAACATTTATCCTCCAGAAACAAGAAAAGTAGGTTGCCAGGAGATGATTCTGTGTTCCCTCTTGCTGCATACCGTGATCATACTGACCACACGCCCTGCTCTGGTTCTAACTGCATCTGGGTGACTTAGTGCAACAGCAAATTGCTGGTGGCTTCCTTCTTCAACATAAATCTAGTTGGTGATTAAAACAGGAAGAGGGACTCTCTTGGCCAGTTTTGGCATGTCTCTAATTCTTTTTGATTATCATTTGGCTTCTAACTTGACTTCCATTCTGTTGGCTTACAATTGGGTATTTCTGGATTCTCATTTGTTAAATTCTAATTCTGTTGGCACCAACTATACGGCGTCCTCTTACTACCTTCACTTTGAACCTGATTCTTCAGAACTACTGCCTGCAGTATAACTACTATACTGTAGTATAGTAGGTTTTGTATGGGAGAAGTTTTTTTAAATTAGAAAGTATTCCTCGTTTGGGCTGGAAGTATTGTTGCTTCACAAGACCCGGGATCATTGTTTACTAAGCTTTCTGGTAAAATTTGGATTAATTCTAGTTAGTAGAACATCTTTCTAACCTTCCAGAACTGAAAAATCTTTCTCCTGTTTCCCCTCCCACCTAAAGTGTTAAATGAATCTTTCCTACATGTATTTTATGTCTAGAAAAAACTGAAGTAAACCAAATGCATATTTTGCAGCTTTTGTATACTCAGTTTTGGCTGTGAGTACAGTAATGTGGGGAGCAAGGGGTAAAGTTTCTAGTCAGTGCTGTTCATGGCAGTACAAGTTATGCTGTGTGAACATAATGAATTCTATCAAAATGGACATGAATTGTACTCCTCAGTTGCAGTATCAGCAGAGAACCTCAAACAGCAGAATAACAGAGTTTCTTGGGTTTTTTCCCATTATTTTTCTGCTATAAGCGAACCTGGTTGGTGAACCAACAGGTTAAGAATAGTTTGTTTAAACTTAGATTTAGACTTTGGCTGCAAATTTAATGCAAAATTGTCAATCATCATTTAAAATTCACTTTAAGAATCTGAATTTAACATATATTCTTTGATAGAAGTTTATCATCTGTGACTCTTGAATTTTCTAATTAGATCTTGTCCTAAAATAAGACTGTTTCATTTCAGTTGCAAAAAAATCCGTAAAAAGCAAAACCAACCAACCAGCCAATAATCCCTCACCAGAAAAAACCCAAACCAAAACAAAAAACCCAGCACAAACAAAAAACAGCACTTAGTCTATGTCAACTAAATTAATACTGGCCGCTATGTTATTGATTAAATTCCATTTCTTTTGATGGAGGTGACCCTGAAAACAGTAGAGAATGACTGGTTCCTTACATAATACTTCCATAAATTTAGTTTTACATCTCATTTTCATAATTCAGCTTTTGTACTAGTGTTGTGAATCTAGAACTTGTTTTCTCGGTGTTTTCCTGTTAAGTTTGGAAATCTCAGCTGTTACTTTAAGGGCAACTCTAACTACTTTTTGTTTTTATGAACTTAGCATGGTATCTTAAAGTATGTTAAATTTTCTTTGCTATATGCACCTTCTCTGTACCATGTGAAGAGCTCCACTGTACATAGTGTCAAATACCTGAAGGCATTGGAAGGATGCTTTGAAATTGAATTTGTTCTTGGGTTTGTTGTGGTTTTAGTCTAATACCTCTGGTTATCCTGAACTGTACAGCTTCTCAGTAGTTGCTGTTTAGGTCAGCATAGTCAAAGTTTTCAGTATGCAGTTTGGACATGCGATTTTGCTGTATGACTGTTTCTTGTTTTTCAGCCTTTCTCTCTTGCTTCTTGCTCCAAAAGGAGTGGCTGCAGGGATGTGGGAGGGGGCATCTTACTACTTCTGTTAGTCTTTCATCTTCAGCTTTTTTCTGCATACACAGAAATTTAAGGGTTGTTATTTGGTCCCAGTCATTTTACCAATGGCCGTTCCAGTGCCTCGGGTCCTTGAGTTGCATTTGAAGACATGACAAGCACTTTTAATGTATTGGGGTAAATATTATTGTTACAGAGGCAAAGGCATTTTTAATTATATAGCAAATCTTTACAATGGTTTTAAAGTATTTTAGTATGTATCCCAGTTATAGATACAGGAGTTATATATAATATATAATATATAAATATAGCTATGGTATACTGAGAGAATCTATGAAAGCAGTTTTATTATATTGTAACATAAAGTAACAGGGAACAAATCTGAACAGGATTTGATGTGTTCAAAATGTCTGGCATAAGTCAATGGTCAAGAATGTTTGCATTATATTTATCAAAACACCAGGTCAGGTGAATAGTCTTTTGTTTCTTGTTCCCTGCTTCATGTGCATCTTATCCTCTTAAGGAGTAAATATCTTTTTCTGTCTAAATTTCATCTGTGCATTTCACTTTACAGCTACTATTAGTTTATTAAATAAAAGTCCACCAGTGTCCTATCCATTTCCCATTGCTTCTGACATACCTTGATTTGTTTGGTTGAACTACAGTTTAATTTATTTTGCTGACTATTGGAAATTCATCTGGTACAACATTAATAAAGTACATTTATAACTCCTATCTCTTTACTCTGCAATGTGTAACAAACTTTGTGAGTGTCTCTTGGGAAATAATGTGAGCAAAATGGATATGTCAGCTTACAATTTATAATCAGCTATTAATTCTATGTTGTTGAAGCATTATTGATGAATATGTTTCCTTGAATTTCATGGTTTTGTCACTGAAAATAAACATATATAGTTATATATGTAAAATGGGCTGCTTGGCTTTTGTCTATGACCTTGGGGTTATGTTCACGCTGTTTAAAATGCCACTAGCTCTCGTCTGTTAGATAGAACCTTTGCCCAACACTAATTAGAAATCTGAATTATAAAGTTGTTAGCAGGGCATCAGGTAGCTGAATTGGATGGCTGTTCTAAGAAACACAGTTAAAGTGAATCCCTTATTGTGTGGCTTTTAAAGTGATTTGTCTTTCCCTGTGACTTACCTGCGTTACTTAAACCACCCCCAGCTACTGAGAGCAGCTTTAAATGGGTAAATATACTTGTGTATTGTAGGCCCAAATTTGTCATTTGGGGCCAAGAATTTTGGAGGAGATATTAAAACAATCTAATTGATTATGCCATTACTCCAGGCATGGAGCTTTAAAAAGCTGTGGTAAACTAATCTGAAAAGTATTATAAATATATTTACTTTTCAATAAGATGGTCTTCCACCATCCAAGACAGCCATCCCACGTGATACTGTTGGGAAACTGTCAGTGAGTTTTGGGGAAATAAGGTACATGTTTCGCCTTCAAAGAGTAAGAACCAGTAAAGAGATGTGTGTGTGTGTGCACGTATGTTTGTGTTTATTGTGTTTATTATATACCCTTTTAACTGGCTGATAAAGGAAAAAGAGAATCACAGATGCAGAAAAATACTTTTAGCATTGTGTGAAGTGTTTCTTTGTAACTTCTAATTGGGACTAGGATTACTAGCATCTAAAACCAGCTATGCTGGCAACCAATCTCTTATTTGTGTTCTTGTTAATAGGGGTAGCCAGACCATCATCTGCTCTTTGCACCAAAGAAGTGAGAGGGTATATAACACTTAGGGGTTACTATAACTGGTTATTCACTTTTTCCGTGCTTACATTGTTCTTGTTCTGTAGGAAGTGTTGCACAGTACCAGTTAAGGGTAAGGGGAATGTAGCAATCTTGTGAATGCAACACATAAAATGTCTGTTAAAAGAGTTTTTTAGTATTATGCAAATATGCAACCACACACTATCAAAACATGTATTGCAGCACTGTGAAATTTTGTGTAAACTTTGATCATGGTAAGCTGCTTCCTTTATTGCGTTATCGTTTTCCTTTTTACCTTGATAAGAGACGACAAATATATTTGGTACGTGGTTGAGTAGATTTTCATGACATCTTTGCAAGGCTGGAATAATTATTTCAGTTTTGTGGGAGTTACTGCATTAGAAAAAACAACGGTTGAGAATGATAAATCTGACCCTGAAGTAGTCTGTGACTGTAATATGCTCAGAAATGTATAAAAAAAATAATTTTCACAATTGCTTAAACTGTGCTTGCAATCTGTAGTTTTGTATATGGATGACTAAAAATGAAATATTGACTTTATAATTACGCATACAAACACAGTTTTACCACCCTCTCTATGCACATCCCATTCCCGAGACATATTTTTAACATCACCCCCCATAATTTAAGATTGATTTTGCTATTATATAACGCCTTGGTGCATCATGTGTTATTGTGGTGGTATGATGCTTCATGAATTGTCTGGTTTACAACTTCCAGATTTTTTTCTAGTTTGGTCTTTTTTTCTAGTAGAAACTTAATAAAATTGTCTCCACTGTGTCAGTGTGCCACACATAGTCTTCAGAAATTTTATTTACTACCCTGAAATACATTTATTTTGCAATTTATTTTTTCATTGTTGCATTTTTTCCCCTTAATTTTTCACTTTTACATACTGAAATGTTCCTTTATGAAAAGCAGGTGGCATTACAATCAATAACCTTGTTACCTCTTTGTGATGAACTGAACTGTGGCGTTATATAATACCAAAACTTTTAAAATCGTATCTATCATATGTGAATAGAGAAGTGAATATTCAGAACTTTCTTCAAAAATACCAACTTGCAGCTTTTGGTTTTTCATCTGGTACAATACACGTGCATGTTGTTGAGCTGTTCAGTTTGAGCTTTAGAGGTTTCTTTCCCAGTTTTTTACAGTAGTTTGCCATTGGTGTATATGTGCTGTGGTGTTTTAACTTTTTCTCTGTTAAATTTCACAGTTGCAGTTACGGTGGGAGATAACTTCTTTTCTCAATATCATGTCTACCATATGTGCTTTCGCCCTTAAATTGTCTCCTTCCTTACATTTGTTTTCCTTGTGGTATTGGAGTAGAAAAAATTGTGGAGATAAGTGTCTGTAAAAAAGCTTTTTCTTTCTTTTCAAAATTGCAAATGACAAATCAACCTAATTTGTAGCAGTAATGATCTGAAAAAGTTGCTGGCTAGCAAAGCTAAGGTGATATTCTTTCTCCCACTCCAGTATTTTACAACAGTGCGAAGCAGTCTCTGCGAGTGGAAAAACAGTGTAGTGGTAGTAGCCTGTCTGAGTGTCCACACTTTCGTAGAGGCAGATGAGGAAACTGCTTCAGAATCACTTGAACACCAGAACCAGCCCTTCATTTTATTGTGAGGCTGATGCCCTTCTGATTCCCCCTCATTAATATACGGTTTGCTAGTGTGTAGATTAATTATTTGATAGTACAGTCAATGGCATAGGGGATATTATGACAGTCTTCCAAAAGAAGGAAAAAAGTTCTTAATTATAAAAAATTGACATTGGTTTTATTGCAAATCTTAATTGCGACTTCAGGTTCAGGTGACCCTGTATTTATCCATTTTTAACACGTTCCATGATTTTTATTACCTCTAAGAACCCCTTTTCTATTATACTTACTGTTTAAATTTCTGTAATATCCATATGACACCGGTTTTAGAAAGTCAATGTGCAATTATTTTCTTTATCAAGGAAAACTGTATTATTGCTGCTTTTTCCTAGCAATTATCCCCATAAGTATATCTTATATGTCAGTCCATCTATTTCTCAGTACTTTCTTCAATGCTTAAAAAGACTTTAGTGGCTGGGATTGGAAGAAAGCAGATGTTATGTATGCAGTGGAAAATGCATGAAATTGTGAGCATAGGTAATTTTTACTGATTCTTTGTAGAAAACCCTGAAGTGTAATAACTGAAATATGAATAGCAATTTTATATAATTAGTTAATACAAAGTCTTGTTTCTAGTAGTTTTCATGGTCAAGAAATCTGAAAATGTTAGTTTTAAGCAAAAGTTTTGCAGTTAGTAGACACTTAGAAATACCAATTTCTAATGTGAAGCGGTAAAAAATGCACAAACTTGAATAGTTGCATTCATTTTATGCATACTTTCCATTGTTTTAACTTCCATATGCACTATAAAGCAGTTTCCATGTAACTGATGAAGAGGAATTTAGAAGAGGTTATGACGTTTATTTCAGGACTTGGCAGGTTACACTCAGATACTTGAAAGAGATAAGTGTTTATGTTTTCAGTTTTGCCCTCTCTTCTAGGGTCTTTCAGTTGCTGCTTTCACAAGTTCTGTGCTTGCCATTAAAATACTTTTCCTTCACACTTGCCAAGTGAGCTGCTTGCCTGGGGCATCTTGCACACAAACAGATCATTTCATGTTGGTAATTGCAGTAGGTGTGGACATGACTTTGCAGACTAAAGCAGCTGGGGCAGAGGGGCTGCAATTTGACAAGATTTTCTTAAAAGAGCACACTTTTCAAAACAGATTGTAAGTGTGAAGGGCCTTCTCCTTGGTGGGCTGTTTCAGGAAAAATGCACAACACTGAGAATAGCGAAGTAACTTTGCAGTACACTTAACTCATCCTTCCATACTTGCGGTGGTGCATGCTCAGATGCTGCATGGCTTGTTATTTTCTTTTCCCTTGCTATGTTTTTTCCTCCTCCTGCTTCTTTTTTTCATCTTTGTTTCTGCTCTTAGTTATACCTTGTGTCCTCACCCCCCACTTAGCCTTGTGTTTTGCCTTTTTCCTGCAAGTTGTGCGCCTTGTGTTGGGCTGGTCTGTGTTAGACTTCAGTATGAAGTATTCAGTTACAGGACATACTGCTTTTATGCAAAACATCTTAATTGCAAATTGAAGTTCACCTACCAGCTGAAGACTAAAGATGTGGTTATATTAAAACTGGGAAGTCAAGAAAAGATGAAGTCTTGTATTTTTCTCACTTTTTTGGTAAAGATTTTTTCACATATATATTTAAAACTGGCATTTTAAAGTGGGATTTGTTAGGCTGAATTTTTAATTCAATTTTTAATTCACTTTTCTCCTTCCATTGTTTTATGTTAAGATTTTTACACTGCCATGTAAAAAGAGAGAGATATTTAAACTAAGGCAACTCAGACACAATTGTGGTTAACTGGATGGTTCAGCCCATGATGTTGCTACTTCCAGGCTATACAAACTTTACTCACCTGCTATGGATAAAACAGATCCAAAATGGCAATATGAATGACAGTATTTTGGAGGATTTCTACTTACTTGGAATTTAAAGGCACATACATTAAGATACATGAGCTGTAAAGGGATGGAAAAGGGGGTTTGGTAGCTTACATTTCTTTTAAATCTCAATGTAAACCTTTTTCTGCTAGATTACTTGAAATTGCCCAGATGCTGTTGTAAACAATCAGTTTTAAGTGCAGCTTCTGTTTGGTATGGAGACAGGTGCTCTGGTTATGACAAATGGTAACAGGTTGGCTTAGGGGGTTGTGATTTTGTGTGCTTTTGTTGGGTTTGGTTTTGTGTTTGTTATTTGTAAGTGTGACATTTTAAATATATACAGATCACTTTATATTGCTGTGATTGTTTTGTTTCTGTTTCAGCTTATTTGTATTCTAAGGTGTGTGAATCCTTTGTTACTAAGACTTGCTAGGCAATATGTGAACTAAAACATCAGGCATATGTTTAGGGGTCTTGTTAATGGTTTTAAATATTTTACTAATGTGGCTGTACTGATAGAAAGGTGTTAAGATGGCATCATCTTGTTCTTCTGCAGAGATCAGCTGAAGCAGTTTCATGTTGTTGGCTTCCTGTGTTTGGAGATAGCTAAAAAGTGATAGCAGACCAGAGTGCTTTGACTACACTTTTCTGCTTTACCAGTGTCTACCCAAATGCTTGCTGAAATCTAATCCTAGGAGCTGAAAGACCTTGTTCTCTTGTTTCTGTTTTTGACACAAATGGAAGTGTTGTTCGTACATGACCGAAAGTCCAATGCCAGGCTCCCCCTTTACTTCATCAGGGCTGCAAGTGTTCTGAAGCTGGGTTCTAATTTTGCTCAGAGCAGCACATCTGAATCTCCATTTCTAATGTGTAACATGGCAGTCTTCTCCAAAGAATCCGATTCCCTCCTTTTTAAGGAAGAAAAGAGCAGTTGTTTCTCTGTAGTCTTTCCTCAAACGTAGTGCTGTTGTAAACTAGAGTTTTCACAAGTCCTTGTACTACAAAAATTTCCCTGAGAGAATTTCTGGGTAAAATAGTCACGATACTAAAAGGGGGTGGTTTTGTTTTCTTGTTTGGTTCAGCACAGGGTTTTCTGAAAACACTTTATTACTTGCATTTCAGAGAGATGATGCCGTGTGGTTAAATTTGTAGGTCTTAACCATTCTTGTGGTATCAGTACTGCAAAAACATCTGGGATAAGGTGATAAAGTTGCTCTCTTAGATCATGGAGATGCTTAATTTTACCATGGGAAAGTAGTGTGGACCAATCTTCTAACACCTGATTGCCAGTTCTTTCTGAATTTCCTTTTCATTCCTGAATTTGAGATATCTACAAGTATCTGAAAACTGTGTGTGCCAACACTACAAAATACAGAAATGGATACTTCTCCTCCTTTTGAGTGTAGGTGGATGCTGCAAATAGTCAAAATCCTGACTGTTATGACAGGCATAATGAGCAGTCTGTTTTGTGTGGTGATACTCTGCCTATACCATGCTCCCCTAGGTAGGAAACACAATGTTCAGCTTTTTTGTTTTTTCAAATTTCCTTAAGATTTTCCTGTACCCCTGAATTTCATTTGAGGGAAATGCACAGTTGGTGAAGTAGGGGAATCTATCTAGTTGGGGAGGCTAGGGATACAGGACTTCATGGTGTGCTGTGTATTGAGTACAGTATCTGCTTGGAGTAGCTGGAATGTGTGTCCCAGAACCAGGACTGGGGGTGTACCACAGAGCTCTGCTTAAAGGCTTCCCTGCAGATCTGTAGCTCCTAGGATGGGCTGCAGGAAGAGCCTAACTACTTCTGGATAGCTCCTGTTGAGGAGGTTGCTATCCAGGCTAATTTAGTAAAAAGCCTTGAATAGTGTGGTCGGCTAAGAGGTCTTTCTTCCTGAGGATTGCATGTATGAGACCTTGTTGGCTGAGCTGATTTAATAGTTGCCTGTTTAACTAACTCAAGATTTGGCCTTCCAGACACACCAAAATAAAGAAATGCGTGCCATGACACTTGCTGACATGGAAATTCAGAGAACTTTCTCAAGTGGCACAGTCAAGTAGGGCTTCAAAACAGTTAGCTGTCATACAGAGTATTTTTCTAAGGATTTTGATTCCCTTGCAGAGGAAGAATTGAAAGGAAATTACTTCTGACTAATCTCTTTTTTAGTGATAAGAAATCAGTAGCTTGGTGTTAGTTTTTTTTTTCTTTCTCCAGTTCCTTATAGATCTCCCTCTCCATTTTTCAATCTGCTTTCTCCTGGCAGAGAGAGCCGTGGTTCAAAATACACATTGTTGGCTGGGAAGATCATCAAGTTGGAATGAAATGCCTCTTGACTTTATGCTAATCAGTTTATCATTGATTATTTTAATGTGCCTTTTTCTTAAGCTTCAAGTGGTTAAATCAGCTCATCATACTAAGAAACCGGTAGCTAGAAAGTATTTTAAATAGCAATCACTCAACAGAAGAATTCCATGGTTAGTAATTCTGAAATACGTTTTTCTGTGTATAGGAAAGATGAGTCCCTGTAGAGCTCTGTTCTATCACCTGTGAACATAAGTAGTTAGATATTTCTTACTCAAATCTTGTATTGTATTTTATTAGCAGCATTTCATCAGTGGCAGCATCAGAACTTAAGGCAAAAAGAAGCCAGGTTGTAATAATGCATAGTAAAGAGAACTGTCATGCCAGGCACTCCAGATTCAGTGAGTGATAATTCAGGCAGCTTCTGCTTGCATTTACTAATCGTACAATACCTCTTTTTGCTTCTCCTCAGAGCCTTGCCTGTGTAAGAATTGCTTTTCAGACTTCCTTAAAGGCTTCGTTTTGCCCAAATGAAAGGTCACAGAGCAGATAATCTCAGTGTTTAGGCTTTGTGCATCTGTCACCATCTGACTGCACAGAAAAATCTCTAATATTCTTAGGGACCACGTCAGCATTAGTACAGACTATGTGGGTCTGATAACTTACGCTTTTTTCCATGTTAATTGCTCAGAGATTTTTGATAATTACAGTGTTTTTGTAACTCTTTGTGTTAAGGAAACTTGTTGACTCTAATTCATAAATCAGTAGCAGTTCAGTCCAACAATAAGTGATAATCTCTTCCACAAAACAACAACAAGAAGAAAATACCACAACTAAATTTTGTAGCAAGTTTAAGGAAGTAGAAACTGATATAATCACGATTTTTTTCTAGAAAGTATATTTAAAACCACAGAAATATGTAAGACCTCTCCCATATTATTTTCATCACCTAAGGGAAAATGTTGATAATCCCCACAGTCTGACCAGCCAAGGGACAGCAGTTGATCTAGAAGATAAATGTTGTTTGGTGGTCTCCTAGGGCTTTTTGTTAAAACATTTAACCTCTGCAATAGCTTAGAAGATCCCTTTATGCTCTCTAAAGGGATGGTTAAAAATAGATTTGTATGTAGAATAATAGAATGCTAAAATTTGTCATAATGGGTGAGAATACAGTAATGAAATTACTGGATACAATTGGAGTTTTCTGATGGCTTTTGGTATGTTTTGTAAGCATAGAAGTTCCAGCTTGTATGCTTACAAAAGCTTTCCCTTTTTCTTAATGTGAAGTCAGTGTCTTTTTAAGTACACAGGCCAAGCTGTCTCAAAATAAGTAAATATATTGTCCTCATGACTGCTCTGTCAGAAAGTTACACCACTACAGAGGAGAGCGCAGATTACAACTGGATTAAAATGTTAGGAGTCATAGTTGAAATATACTTTATAACAGCAAATTGTTATGCATTGAGCTGTAAAACAGCAATATACTACTATTCATCAGGGTTTTTACTCCTTCCAAAGCTGAAAATAGTTTAATACTTGTTACTGCAATACAGTCGTTTGGTTATCGCCCATTTTTCAAGTCCTGGGATATTCGTCTGAAATTACCTTCTCTTGCTCTCATTTCATCAGTTCCTTATTAATAAGTATCTGAGACCTCTCCTGAATGTTTAATATGTGTCCCTTTTCCACCTGTGCTCCCTGGATTTGCTTTTGCAAAACGAAGGAGTTTTGTCTTTCAGAGCGGGAAGTTCACAGGAAGTGAATCAGGAGGTGTCATTGACCTTACACTGGATGAAGAGGATGACAGCGCTTCTCAAGGTACGTGAAAAATACTTTGCTAGCTGCAGGGATAATTGAGCTGCAAGTGTTATTTCATCCCGTGAATGACAGAAAGGAATAAACTTCTCTTTCTGCTTAGTGTATTTTTTTCCTTGGTGTTTCAGTTAAATAGGACTCTTGTTTAAAAATTCTCTTAGATGTTAAATAAAAGGACTTTTGCTTACAGTCTTTTAAGATTTTTACTGTTCCTTTAAGTATTATCGGTATCTATGTTAAAATACCTCAGACTTGGGGAGTAGTTTGAGATGTTTGAGTTCTTGATATTTTAGAAAGCTCTTCTAGATGTATTTATTTTTTCTGTTTACTGATTATAATTAAAGCCCTTTTAATTCTACAGCTGATACTTAGGCATTAGAGTATTACAGCTTCTAATCTTTTGTTTAACTAACACTTTGTGTGCAAGAGTTTACAGACCAAATGCAAACTGTTGTTTGCTTTAGGACTGTATGCCAAGAGCAGAGTAAATATAGTCGTGCTCTTGTATACTTTGGCAGTTTGGATGCACTTCATCTTGTAAAAAAACACATTTCTTTTTATATAAGTCTTGTGTAAATGTAGGCCAATCTAATTATAGTTAGCATTGGATTAATGAAGAATGAAGTACTTCAGAGAAGTAATGAGTCTCTACTTAAGACCATGTATTGTGCTGCCATTTTCGTTGGAAAGAAACATATTTCTACTACTGGAGATTAACTTTTCTGTCTGTCTGGTCTCTAAATGCATGTCCCTGTGCTGCATTCTAAAATCCACCCACCAAGAAGTTTGATTCCTCTGGACAACCGTGATAGTTATTTCTCTAGCTAGTGCATTCAAGTTCTACACAAACATTCTTAATAGCTTGACTTGCTTTGTATTTGTATTACACAAATGTAGAAAATCATATTGGCATGTGGTAGCATTTCTTCCAGTGAGGAAGAAATTGTAGAGTTATAGAATGGTTTGGGTTGGAAAGGATCTTTAAGATGATCTCCTTCCAACCCCCCCCTGCCGTGGGCAGGGACACCTCCCACTAGACCATGTTGCTCAAAGCCCCATCCAGCCTGGCCTTGAATAGTTCCATGTGATGTTATCACCAAAAGGGGAGTGTGAGGTATACAAGTATTAGGAAAGCATGATGCAATTCAGATAGCTGTCTGGTTCTCTTATCAGTAGAGGATACGTGGTGCACAGTGAATTGAGTATGAGCCAACAGTGTGTTCTCATTTCAATTTAAGTATTCCCCCAGGCTGGCACTGGTGGAACCGCAGCTGAAATACGGTGTCTAGTTTTGGCTCCATCTTCTTCAAACTCAGAAGAATTGTGGTAGCACTGGAGAGGGCCTCACTCATGGTGTCAGGATGGTGAGGGCCTGGAGTGCACAACCTGTGAGAAGAGATAACAGACCAGGGCATGTTTGGCTAAGAGCAAAGCAAGAGATGAGGTACTAAGCAGCCTTACAGCTACTTGGAGGGTACTTACAAAAATGACAGAGCACAGCTCTTCTCTGCAGTGCCAGATGATACATTAAGGGGCAGTGGCCATGAACTACAAGTTCAGGAAGTTCAAGTTCAGCTTCAGGAGGAAAGAAGTCACCATAGTGCTGCACAGAGGGATGGTAGAAACTCCCCTCTTGAATGTTTCTGAGATTCAGCAGGGCAAAACCACAAATCATTTGAATAAGTTGTTATTGACAGTCCAACTTCAACAAGAAATCGGACTACACAGCCAGTAGAGGTCCTTTTCAGCCAGGATTTTGAACTGATGAGCTGAGTGGCAGAATAGCTGACACAATCAAGTCTTTATCACTGTCATCTCTTCTGAGGGTTAGTTCTCAAAAAGATAAAAGAGGTGGTTGCTTTGGGACTGTGTAAGGCTGTCAGGTAAGGTTAAGCTCCCCAGTCCTGTTTAATACTCTGTAAAAGACACCCAGCAGATAGATCAAAATGGATTTGTGGTATGTTTTAAAGTAGCATGTCACAGTATTGTGATGTACTTCAGCTAATCATTTTCTATTTAAAAGTTTCTCAAAGTAACATTTTCCACAGTTTTTTTCCTTCCTAATTGCATTAAGTAGATGTTCACCTCACAATTGCCATAGAAGATAAACACCACAGTTGCACATACAACTGTAAGACTGCTTCTCTAGGTAGAAGTGCTACAGAGTTGTAGCCTCATTACAGCTTAATTCTTCCCCAATTTCTTTGTTGGGGCTTGAGCCAGTGTCTTAAAAATTTCTCTAGTGGGATATTGTGAGATTCTTTCCCCTTAGTTGTCAGGTGTTAGAAAATTGTCTTTCCATTAGGAGGAAGGTT
Source organism: Corvus moneduloides (assembly GCF_009650955.1). NCBI lineage: Eukaryota > Metazoa > Chordata > Aves > Passeriformes > Corvidae > Corvus > Corvus moneduloides. The sequence continues at coordinate 26,052,647 of NC_045479.1, read as the reverse complement.
AGTGGGGTACTTCCATACTAGGTTAGCTCCTGTGTGTCTCTTCACTGCAAAGCAGAAGCTGATAGCCTGAAGCCAATGCAGATGAGTTCATCTTTAGAATTTGTGTGAGAAGTCAGTGGTTTTTTTACATAAGCTGTAGAAACATAGGAACCAAAACCCTTATAAAAGCTTGAATTTCACCATGCAGTGAGAACACAGCATTAGGATTTTTGAGCAAGTTTCTCAGGAATACGTTCTGATAAGAACTTCAAGGTTAAACAGAGGAAGAGTACACTTGTAACAGCTTTTGCATAATCATAAGCATCTATATACCTGTGGCCAAATATTTTTTCCACTGCACTCTGTTTACAGCAAATGTGGAGCAAGTTTTATTTTATTCTAGATTTACACAACCTCAGGATAGAAAATACCTTCAGCATTACGGTGTTTCCTGCAAGAATATTAGTTCAACACTAATTCAAATAGAAGAGCAACACTTACATAGTGTTCTTGGGAACACTTAGATCCTGATCATTTTCTTTAAAGCATCGTCACCCACATAAAAAGTAAACCTAATTCTGCTTATTTAAATCCTAATATCTACTAATATATAATAACATCTTCTGATGTGTGCAAGAATTAATGAAAATTGTGTAATTTTTGAGAAACCATGTTAAGAGTAATCTAGATACTTTCTGTCTGCAAATATCTTGCAATACTTGCACTTTGGACCTTGCTGTCTTTTTTATAAAATACTTGTGTCGCACACTGCATTAAGTTATTTTGTATGAATATTAAAACAATTAATAGATTCAGTCTAAAGTGGGTCTGTAGTCTAAGATACATACATAAATGTACTCTTAACAACAGCTGTGTTCTGCTTTTTAATTATTTTGTAGGAAAAATTATGAAATACATAATCAGTTTTCTATTTTATAAGGTGTTTTATCTGGTTAACAAATCTGTAGTTCACTGGATAATTTTTTTCTTATTCTTGAACATGCCTGTGGCATGTTTGCTGTTCTGTAATCCAGCTATACCAGTTATGAACTAGTACACTGTTCAGAACTCCTTTGTGCTATAACTGCAGTGTTATAGGCTGTTTCTGGCGTGAAATTAGCCCCTCTTCTTTTCCATTTTTGTTTTAGATTAGGAGTTCTGCTTACACCTCCAGTAGTAAAAATTTCCATTTTATGCTCATTTCCATAAATCATATTTTTCTGTCTCCTCTAGGTCCACATTTGTTGTGAATATGATGCTGTGTTCATTTAATATTGCAACTGTTGCATGATTACTTCTAACCTTAGCCCTGTGCTTACTATGTACCCAGTCTTCCTTGCTGGTTTTTTTACTTAAATAGCCTTTGCCATTTGTGTCCATTTATTTAATGAAGTCTAGTTGGTTATCTGTCATCATTTCCAGTGGCTGGTGGAATGCTGACCTAGTTTCCAGTCACTGGAATGTCAGCAGGGCTCTTCTTGATTTGTCAAGGGTAAATGAAATTGCTCTGTGTGAAATTCAAAACAAAAGCAAAACTGGAAAAGCCCTCACATTTGTCGAGATTGTCCTCTTTCCTTGAAGCACATTTACAGCAGTATTCTTTAAAGGTTTTTGCTTGTTGGATTGTAAGTGCATCTTCCAAGTCATGACTAAGAGTGTACTCACATCACTGGAATTATTCAGTGGTAGTTGAGCTGTGCATCAGTCTGTAAATATTTGAAGTAAACAGATGTATGCATCTCTGTAGGAATCCCTTCGGAGTCAAGTAGTTTACTGAACACTGGGAAAGTTCTCATACTTGGGGAAAACAAAAGAAGCTTGAACCAATCACAGGGCCTGTTAGCTGATAGAAGCGCAGGAAGCATCTCACCTTTTGTTTTCAAAATGAGCATCCCTTCACAGCTCCTTTTAGAGATTTCAAATGAAGGAAAGAACATTATATTTTCATCAAATGGCTTCAGTGAAGTAGCTTGGCTGTTGAGTCTACAGAAAGACAATATGGGCTGCAATTCATACTGTGTTTTATTTTTGAGGTCTTGAATTTTGGGGATATGGTCTGGGCATGGTTATGCTGGTGCTGGGTTGATGGTTGGACTAGATTATCTTGAAGGTCTCTTCCAACCTTGATGATTCTGTGATTCTGTAATTATGTCTCATAGAATCATGCAGCAGTTTGTGAAGGGTACTGCTACTTCAAGCTGTAGTAGTTAGTGTTAAACACAGCTCAGTGAGACTATCAAAATAATCTCAAACTGCTAATATTTTGAGCTATGGTGGCATTAGCCCTGTTCTTAATGCTTTGAAATCTAGTTGGTATACTTAATTGAACATTTTTTATGTGATCCTCACTATATTGTTATATTTTCTCAAGAGTAAAATGAGTATTTATATATTTTCTTCTTTATATCCTATGCTCTTTTAATAAATTAGTGGCTGATGCATGTACAGTTTTATTAGGGAAGAATCCTTCTGAGTGACTGCCCTTAAAATCTACTCTTCTATCTTGTGTGTTTTAGCTCTTCAGTGGTGCCTCCTCTGCCCATTACTAATTTAATGTAGCTGAACTATCCAGATGAAAGCTTCTCAATTCTTCTTTATTCAACTTGGGCCAAGTCTTAATTAGATACAGACTTGCACTCTAATGAATATTTTATGTAGTCACAAACAAACTAAAGCAGGAAGAAGTATTGCTGTGGTAAACTACAGACACAGGCAGTATTTGTCAGTATCACAAGTCAGTAAGTCATGACGAGGAGGGTGTCAGTGTGATAAAACAGATTTTCTTTTTAAAGTTTTCTATAAATAATAAAGTGATTTCACCTTTTTTAAGTAAATATCATGAAAATTCAAAATAGCAGCAACAGGACTGACAGATTGAACAAAGGGAAACATCAAAAGTAGGCAAGACTTCTTTAGGGAACTAAATTTGAGTACTGCAGTGTTTAGGCCTTTTAAAGGTTTTAGGATTTTTTTTTTTTAATAGAAACTTTAAAGACTTTGGCATAGTGTTCCATTGAATTCAGGTTTCCAAATTGCACTGAAATATGCAGACTTCATGATGATAGAATAAAACATTGTGGAGTGTGTCTGGGCAGGGGAGAGAGTGCAGTGGTGAAGACGAGGAGAATTGAATGAGTTTTCTTCAGATATGTTTGCATAAACAAAAAGGTTAGAGAAATGTCATGCTTTGAATATCCTCACCAGTCTGTAAATGGGAGAGGGACAAAAGGGTTTTAAAACTCTGTGATGTTTCAAACAGTGATTCAGAAATGAAAATTTCTGTTTGCTATTGTCTATAAGTTCCATTTATTTTAAAGCAGATGGCAAGAAGCAGAAGCAGAACCAGAGCCAGGTACCTGTGACAGGACTGAGCATACCCACCCAGCCCTTGACTCGACCCCTGCAGCCATTGCCACCTTTGCAGCCGAGCCCTGTACAGCAGCCAGGTGTGCCAACAAGTGGCCCTTCACAGACCACCATACACGTATTACCCACAGGTAATTTCATTTGACATCACTGTGTGAGTGCAGTGGCTGCTTTTCTTCTTGAATTAGACTGCTGTGTGTTCTACATTGTGCTAATCTTTTTAAGTGAATATTCAGAATGTTGGAGTCACTTCATAATCTTTCATTCTAGTCAGTTTCCCATAACATTTTTTTCTTTTTAACTGATAAAGGGGAAAGATAGTACTATTGATTTGGAAAGAATTCAGGATCAATTTCATTCCATGGAGAGGAAGAAATCATGCTAAGGATGGTCATGGAAATTATTAAATATACTGTTGTTGGTAAAACTGAGGGAGAATAAACCTGTACCTTCTTTAAGTAATGGTGGAAAAAACATTATCAGCATCACTCCTACATCTGTTCCTATGCACCTGGCAGTTAATTCTTCTGGCAGAGGGAATGGCAAGGCTGACATTGAAGTTCTATCCCTACTTAAATATTACTTTGTAGTGTGATTATGTTTTCCCCTTTCTAAAGAAACATAGATCTTCTTTTTTTCTTTCTTTTATTCTTTTTCTGTATATGATTGTTGAAGATTAGTTGGCACTGGAATTACCTTATGACTGCTGTGTTCTGCAGACTCTTTGGTGGATTTTATATTCTCCCACTGTGCTTATATGCAGGACCTTTGCAGGGAGTGGGGAGATACTATCTTTATCTTTCCAGTTAGGAAGCTGTATATATATAGACTTTATTATTTCAGGTGAAAATACTGTTTAGGCTGTTTTCACTTTTCTTGCATTACCCAAAGCAGACAGAGACAGTTTTTATTTTACATGGCTCAGATGAGTCAGTTTTCCAGAGGAGATGTGTACTCTGGAACAGGCATATGGCTTCGACATGGAATTCAGGTTTATGGTGTGCTCTGTCTTTTTCAGCTTCGACAACAGTGAATGTAACTCATCAGCCCATGGCTCCAGCTGTTCCCAAGCTTCCTATCCCAAGAACCCCTTCTAAGCATCAGGTGGTCTATACCACTATTCCTGCACCACCAGCTCAGAATCCTGTAAGAGGAGCAGTCATGACCAGCCCAGGCTTAAGGCCAGTCACGCCACAGACTGGAGGTAGGGGATGATTCCTTCCATGTGCTTCTTACTGTGACACAGCTGGTATGATCCACCTGATGGATGTGGCATTTAGTTTTTTGATTTGGGTTTGTTGTTTGGTCTTTTTACAATACTGGTCCTAGTTAGAGAGGTTAGGGCTTTTTTTCCCCAGCTTACAGACTTGAGAAAATTCTTAGGCTACTAAGAAATTCTACCTGCAGCTATGTGAATGAGGAAAAATTGGATTTAAGTCATCCCAGGCACTAGCTCTGCCAGTTAAGCATCTGTGATTGACATGTCCCATACTTTACAAGGTAGTGGAAGGTAATGAGACATGTGCCACTGTTCTGAGAAAGATAAAGAACATTTTTTTATTATGGTGGAAATTTAAAATATACTTATGTAGAAAATCTTGTTTGATTTCCTGTCTACAAGTTACATTTCTATCAGGCATCCTAATGTAATTCCTTAACAATCTCTGATGTCCTGTGCTCAGCAAATTTCCTTCCTGTCTCAAGGCCTGAAGAGATTAAATTTCTCACTGGATATATCAGAAATTAATACATGCTTGAGTTTCCTTGAGGAGAGATGTTGGCAAATTCCCCTTTACTTGCAAATGCATAACTGATACCTTCTTCTAGCAGTAAACTCATTTTCTGAAATGAGTAATAGATGCCAAAAATAAAGAACTTAAATGATATTTTGTTACAAAGTGGTGGCTTTTAACTGCCCTACTTTTGCTCCCCACAATTTCTACACTATGGTTATTTTAAGACCTTTGTGTTCAACGTAAATTTCCCTATTTTAGGGCACTGAGTATGAGCCTACTTCAGTGATGTCCTGGTAGTGATGCTGCTACTGATGTGTATTGGTTTATATTATCATTGCAACAGCCTTTAGTGCCAGTAGCAGATGCTTCTGGTGTAAGATTGCTGCACTTTGTCTTTGAAAGATTGGCTGTGAGAACCCATCCAAAGTGTTTTGGAAATTGCAGTTTTGTACTTCTGCCTCAAGTGAGTAGTATACCTATCCAGAAATGATGCTATGTTTGTATCTTATATCTTATTAAGGCATTTCTGACCATGTTCAGATGGTTGTAATTTCCTGAGACAGAACTACAGTCATACTAAACGAGCATATCTTACTGGATTCTCATAGGTGAGAAGTAGCCAGCTCAGGTGACTGTTTATCCCACAGGAGTTTGCACAGCTTCATCAGCTTCTTAGATTCCAGTAGGAAGAAGATGTAAGGCACCTACCTGGTGTTTAGCACTTTATAATAAAAACATTAAGATTTAGCACTCTGAGCTCCCTGCCTTGGACTTGCAGATCACACAGACTTCTGACACTCATCCCCTACGGACTGTAGCTTGATGAGTGTTTATAGAGAGAAGAAATTGCCATGTAATAGCTGTGGTTTCCCGATAATGCGTTGCTCTGTGAGCTTGTCTTCCGGAGTATTAGAATGCTTCAGTCACACACAAGTGTGGAACTAGGGTGTGGTAGAGATTGCCCCAAATCTTGTATTTCTAGACAGAAATGGAAGGACACCCTGGGCAACCCATAACAATGAGCAAAAGCTTTGAGTTCACAGAACATACATGTCCAACAGTGAGTAGATAAAATGTTACTTAAGAGAATTAGCTGTGATATAAAATGAAAACCTGGTAACTTGCAAGAGTTTTGGATGTTAGTTACAGGGCTATAAAACTGTCTCATTTATTCGTGCCAGGCAGGTCAGTTTGCTGGGAACAACTGAAATGGTGATGCCTGTGAGTAGTGTCCATCATGGAATCTGACGAGAGATGTTCTGTGAGGGAGGACAAGCTTCTTGGACAGTGACTTAGCTTTTTTTGCTTTCAGTGCCATCCACAGCACAGCCTTCTGAGTGGATAACATTGTGCTGCAGCAGCATTTCTCTTTTCCTTTCTGAATCCCAAAATGATGTAATTTTTCTTTTCATACTTAAGCTCCCTGTATCTCCCACACTTCTCCTCACTATAATATTCTCACAGGTAAATTCTGACTAGTTTCAGATCTGATTCTGTGAGATTGTCAATCCAGCTGTCAATCTCCTCAAACATTATGTCCCTTCTGCAAACACAAGCGCTCACTCTCTCTCACTTTTACAGCTTCAGGGGCTGGGAGGTGATTTTGTTGTTGTGCAGTGCTTCATCAGTCCGCTGGCAGCCGGAGGAGTCTGTCTGAAATTTGGCTTCATTCAGCTGCTGAACCAAGGGGCTGGTCTTCCAATGTTCTGTTTAGCTGCCTGTAAGTACTGAATACTCACAGTGTTTGTTGTTCTCCTTGCAGGTATGACAGTGCGAATGCCTCAGACAACCTACGTGGTGAACAACGGGCTGGCTCTGGGCTCTGGAGCTCCTCAGCTCACGGTGCACCATCGACCGCCGCAAGCGCACACTGTGAGTGGGGTGTTCAAATCACCTGAGGCGATGTACAGCCTTGTCTCTGCACTGGGACTCTCAGGCTGCTCTTAGTGTGAGCTGCAGAACAGTGAAATGCCTTGTTGACACTTCTCAGCCAGTTCTCATGCAGGGCACCACCTAGCCAGCTACAGCAACTCCTGCCCAGAATAGTACAAGCTGTGCAATCTGTTAGCTCACCCTGGCCTTCTCCAAATTACCAGGAGAACATACTGAGAAATAGTGCTTGAGTTGTCTGCAGGTGACTCATGGAGTCAAGGGTACAGAAGAACTGGCAGTAAAACATTTAGTCATGCTTTGGCTATGAATTGGATGACCAGTTTTTCAGTACAGCGGTTTGCAAAACTGAGGTTGGAGAACAAGGTACAGACAAAATCCCCAAGGTTGCCAACTCCCAAATTTCAGAGTTTTTAGTCAATGTTGAGGGTGATTACTCCTGCATCACCTAAAACCCCCTTTGATAAGAATTTGAGAATTTTCTCTGACTCATTTAATTTAATTGCAAATACATTGCCTGTACACTCACTGTTGGGCAGTTACATTACTTATGGTACCCTGAAATGGTAAATATATTGCCAAGAAGGTGGCTTACCATCCTTTCAGTCTAGACACTGTCAACTTAATGCACTCCCCGGTGATAAATAATGAGAATAAATGAAGCAAATATTACACAGAACACTTAAGATGCCAAAAACTACCCCAGATTCCAACCTGAAAGACCCCAGGCTTGAAGCATGGTAACGACATTCCTGAATTCATCTTAACTAATATGAGAGACGTAGGACTGTTTTTGCAGTATAAAAAAGAAATATCACTGAAAAAACACATTTGTGTCCTTATTTCAAAATTTTCTGGAAGGTGAGGCTGAGCTTTTGTGATCAATTTAAGGTGATAGGGTAATGGTGCCACATTCTTTCTTCCTTCTGTGGCTGAATACCTACCTGTGGAAAAGATGATGAGTTGTCAGCTTAATGCCCTGCCTGGGGTGTGTTGGGTAATGTGGGAACAGCAGCTCAAATGTAGATTGGCTAAAAGTCATTGTGAACCTGCCTGCTCAGTCCTGGTAAAGGGCACAGCGTTCAGTCCATCTCCTCCTGGCTGGGAAGCAAAGAGGGTATAGGGAAATTACTGTGGCAGTGATCATTTGCACAACTAGGGATTTATATGAGAATAACTTAAGAATTTATGGTATCCTTGGTCCCACCCCTTCTCATCATTTGCTGCTGCTGCCTTGCCTCCGCACACAGGACTGAGAGTTGGGATGGCTGGGTGATTGCAGGCTCATCTGCTTCCAGTTATCTGGGAAATTCTGAATTAAAGCCTCCTTCCATTGCTGTAGACTCTGACCTTTCCCTTATTGCTCTTATGCTGCTTAGGAGCCACCACGCCCCGTACATCCCGCCCCACTTCCAGAGGCACCACAGCCACCACGTCTGCCCCCCGAAGCTGCCAACACTTCTCCGCCTCAAAAGCCACAGCTGAAGCTGGCCCGGGTACAGAGCCAGAATGGGATTGTGCTGTCGTGGAGCGTGATGGAGGTGGACCGGAGCTGTGCCACTGTGGACAGTTACCACCTGTACGCCTACCACGAGGACCCCAGTGCCACTATGCCCTCGCAGTGGAAGAAGATCGGAGAGGTGAAGGCCCTGCCGCTGCCCATGGCGTGCACTCTGACACAGTTCGTGTCTGGCAGCAAATACTACTTTGCAGTCCGGGCTAAGGATGTCTATGGACGCTTTGGACCCTTCTGTGACCCCCAGTCCACAGATGTGATCTCTTCCCAGAGCAGTTAAACTAGAGATCTTTGGACCCGTTAAACCTGTCCTGCTACCAAGAATTACCCCAGTTTTGGGAGGGGTTGATCTCATGCATGTAATTCACCTTTAAATCCACTCTGCAGGATTATTTTAGACAGTTGTGTGATACACTACATCAGTTCAGAACCAAAAGAAAAATAAAGTTTACCCTGCAGCAAGAGCCTGTTTTTTCTGAATAGTTCATGTCATGGGCCATTTGAAAATTTTGGTTTTCCTTCCATGACAGGTGTTCTACCTAGATACCTACTATCCTTTATCCAAGGGCATCCCAAATGCCTGGGATTCTGCTTCAGAGTGGAAACAAAATAGTAAATTGCAATTTGTCTTAAGCAAAACATACACATCTGTAATGTCTGTTGAGACACCAACACAAGGGCAAGAACGATCTGCCTCTTGCCCCCCACCATTCTGTGAACAGGCTGTGACATGAAGGGTGATTCAAGGTCTCACTTTTTGTACTGGAGGCTCGAGCAGTCTGGTCTTACCTTACAAACTGTAATAAGCTCTCTGAGGGGAGGGAAGGGAACTTGAGTCTGGCCCAGTATGTGTGTAAATTTGGAGGTGGTGGAAAAAAGTAATAAATCACCCCACAACCTCCTACCTCTCTAAGTAAGAATGCTCCTCTGTTTTCACCATCCTCCCGCACTCGCCCTGGGAGCATTACCAGATCAGATCTGAAACTGGATTGGAAAGACTGCATTCAGACCTCACTAGTTCAGACAATTTCTCTGCCCCTCCCCTCATACATCCAGCCCTATTTTTTAGATTTATTTTGTGCCTTAAAGAATAATTTCAGAAATAAAATGTAGCTGGATACCTTGTGGTGTTCTTTTATTTGCTTGAAGTTCTTTTTCCCTTTACCTTTCCAGTTGTTATCAGTGCTTCTCATTTTCCAGGCCTGCAGTAGTTATTATTTCTGTAAAGACAAGAAAGTGTAACATCTGCTGATGGTGAATTTGTTCTTATCTGCAGTGTCATTCAACCCTTTCCTCACTGTAATTCTTGAGTAGTTGTTTTTGTCCTGTCAAGAATATTGAGTATACAGACATTCTTTTCCACCAGAGCCTTTCCTGGTTCTTTTGGGAAAGCTGTATGCTGCAATTCAGCCAAAGAAGAAACCCCTGTGGTACAGCACCATGAAAGCTTCTACCTGTTTGCACTCATGTGGATGCTAAGTACAAAAGGAGGAGTTGGCTTCCCAGTCTGCTTCTGTCTCCCATCACCTGCCTGCCTCTGCGGAAAGCAAACACAGCCAAGGGAGTTTAGAAACTATTTTAGACCAACTGCAAATGTTAATAGATGCTTTCATGATGCTTTTGAGATAATAAATTGGTGCATCTCCCCCACTATCACTGACATGTTAAACTTGCTGTTTGCAGAACAAAACTGTAATACACCTGGATAAGAAAATACATGGAGGGTTTTGATTTTGGCAATTTTCAGTTGCACTGCTGCCCAACAGAACCAAACAATTTAGTTTGGAGGGGACAGTTTCTTTTTTTTTAATCCACTTCATCATACAGCAAAGCTGCATTTTTCCATCTCAATGCTCTCTTTCTCAAAACCAACATGTTGGAAGTGTGAAGCAAGATTGGAAAAGTGTCAGAGAAATTAAATCCCCAAACAGGGCTCATGAAATATGCTATGAGATTATGGGTTCTGTAGTTGTTCCTTTTTTTAGAAATTTTACGGTGATAGAAATGGCACTGTAGACCTCTGTGTGGTTTACTGCACTACTTCATGTAGCTGGGAGTGTCACTTCTGTCAGGTGAGTAATGGATATTCTCTGTATGGAAAATTGCATTTAAAAATATAACAGTTCTGTCCATTTAGGCAAACAAAAATTCTGGCTAAATCCAAGTGTCATCAGAGAAGGTTCACACTGTATGAAAAATACGTAACCTTTCCTTTGATCTGCAGTTGTCCCAGTATTTCTGGTGCCAATAATCAAAAATACCTTCAATTTTTCTATGTTCAAGTAAATGTTCTGTTTGCTTATTTCAAGGAATAATTATTTAATAATGTATTTAGTCTGTCTATGGAAATAGACTAAATGTGGGTTCTTACAAAGACAGTTCTGTAGTAGAGATTAGAACAATTCTTTCCAGTTAATGGCTATCAAGTCCCTTGCCAATTTTTTGTTAATGTGTCTTTGAGGTGGTACCAAAGAGCCATTGGCTGTATCAGTACTATGAATTTTTATGGTTTGAAAGTTAAAATAAACATGAGGATACAACCTTGAACTTACGCCATTTATTTAGTTGTGATTCCAGCCCAAACTATACATGAGCTTTGCTGTAGCTTAAGTTTGCATTTAGATCTCCCTTGTTCTTAGGTTTGTCTTGTTTAGGATAGGCAAGGGGTGCAAGTCCTGCATTAGAATTGTTTTCTTTCCTCCAATGAAGGTATTATTAGGGATGGTCTGTCATTCCATTTGGAGGTTTTGTGGGCTGCATCATTAGAGAAAGAAAACTCATATTTATTTAGTAAAGATTTAGTTCTTCACTGAACTGATTGTAAAAACTGGCTTCTGTCTTAATAGATCCATTTCTGGTCTGTGTGGCAGCAGTTCCGTTACTTTGGCAGGATTTTGCAAGGCACCATTGTTGACCAAAGACATTGCAGCTCCAGGGTGAAAGATCACTTCCCTGTTTTTTCATCCCAGCAGGGCTGTTAAAGGTCTGATTTCAGTATCTTGAGCAAGTACTGGTGGTGAAGTACGTGATAAAGCATGGCTTGACTTTGAGATGCCCAGTTTGGTGTGGAGACCTTCAAGGGAGCTGGTCCCTAAATCACTGATGCTCAAAGAGAGAACGATGCCATTTTTGTGAAATCACTGTCACCATGGAGCAGATCTCTGCAGTGAGTTTGCTAACAGGAGTAGTGCTTAATTCCTTACCTCATGGCACTTTTCCCCATGTAGTTGAGTGGCTGGTGGTTTTATTATCCTTTACCTCCCAGAAAGAATAAAGATACTGAGAAACTAAATTTCTGCAAGCAACAATGAATCAGAAACAATTCGTTTCATTTGGAAAACTTTATTTGAAAGTATTACCAAAATATTTGGCAACATTCAGTACAGGTGTGTTAATAATGTGCTTCTAGACTGGTCTCTTCATTAATGAAAAGAGTCAATCGCTGAAGCTGTCCAATAATCCACTTTTAAATATGCTAAAAATTTCTATATGGCTTTTAAGTGGAAGTGTTGGGTTTGGTTTCTTCTCTGCACTTCATGCAAGTTTTTCCATCTTTCAATAGCTTGGTATAAAGTTGTTCCTGACTGTGTTTTGCTGCTGCCTCTGGGTACATGATATTCCAGCAGTACCACCTTGGACCGACTTGCCCATGGTTTAGCAAACACAGCACTGGCTACAGCTGTGTTTTCCATCCTCATTTACTTTCTGGTGTGTTTTAGGTTTGGGTTCTTTTCTCTGTGTGATACAAGGGCATCTGGATGTCCAGGTTGAAAGTAATTTGAGTTAGTTCATCTACTTGGGAGAGGAGCCCTGCTGTGGAGTGCTGATGGCAAAATGCTGTTCTGCATTTCTCCTAGTTACAGTTTCACTGGCCTCCTTTATATTGCTGTATGTCTAAAAAAGTTTATTGGATACAAAACCATAAATCCTAGGAAGGGACAGACTGCAGCTACAGCATCTGTACTGTGTCTGCAGTGGCAGCTTCAGAAAACACAAGGATGCAGATCTTTCAGCCTGCAATTATTTCCATGCTCCCAGCAGCTTCCCTGTGAGTAGCAGTTGGTCTCAGACTTTACTCCTTGCAATTGTTTGTGCTGCCCTTGGCCTCGTTAGATCACTGAGCACAAGCACTGAGACACCCATTCCCAAGGCTTTTAGCACGAAACATCCATGACATTCTCCCTGTAAAATTAAGGGGTCTTACGCTGCTTCCTTTGAAAACAAAGGCAAAACCCCTGAGTCTTCACTGGGACCACGACTGAGCTCAGTAGTAGGATCTGAACATCATTTTGTAGTGTAACAAACAGTCACTTCGGCTCTTCCTTGATGCTGTTTGTCTCAAATGTACAGTAAATTAAAATTTGTATTAGATGTAGGGATGGGTCATGTCTGTTCCTGCTCCCTAAACAGCCATTCCCCAGGATGAGTATTGCATACACTGCACAAAATCAAGCTGTGATTCTGCCTTCTTATAAACTCTTTGAGTATTCTCCTTTTGTCAAAAATATCTATGCAGATATTTTAAATAGAAGCTTGATATATTAAATATATATTTTTTTAATTTGTTGATTTGGGTAGGGGTGGGCGTTGTATGAAAACATCAGAGGGAGAAGAGATCAAGTGACACTAAGCCAGCCCTGCCATACAATCTATTCCCTTCCAAACACCTTCTGAGAGGAGAAGGAAAAAAATAAGGATAGGTAGGAGAAAGCAAATCAATTAATTTTCCTTTTCATCCCTTTTAAGTTAAAAATGCATCTTTCTTTCTCATTGTCATTAAGCAGGCTGAGCATTCTTTTCTTCTCTTTTATACACATATACACATATATATATGTATGTATATATATATACACACACATATATATATTTAAAATGCTGTCTTAAATAAATAGGGTATAGCTGTAAATAAGATAGCTGAGTAGTAGCTGTTCAGGCATTCCTGTTCAGCTTTAGTAATTTATTGGCTATCAGGAGTCAAATGTGCAAAATCCTTTGTTGGGAAACTCCAAAACTGATTTCTTGTTTTGTTTTGCAGCTGGACTTGTAAATACAAAAGAAAAACTGTAGGACTGATTTAATGTCCAATTTAAACTGGGCAGTTGCCAGCTTTCCCCATTTTTGTATGTACTGTAGATTAGTGTGTGTCTGTGTTAACTGTAGTGGGGTTTTGTCTGACAAGCCTGGAATTTATACTTTGAAATAAAACTACTGGGTTTTTAACATTTTGAGTCATCTGTGCTTAATTTCTGTCACCTCAGGAGGCAACTCTCTCAAAAAAGAGCCCAAAGCCTGCTCCTTTTCTTCAGAGGTGTTGCCACCTTGCTCAAGTAACATTGAGCAGCAAGGGTTTGCCTCTTGGTCAGTCCCAGCAAGCCAACAGCATGGTGTTCCCCTCACAGAAGGAAAAAACCAAAGCAATGCTCTAACTTCAGGAAAGTCACCATCCGTGCATTTCTGCAATGCTTGGACAGACAGAATCAAGTGGCTTGCACCCCAAAGTTGCCCCAGACGGATACAGGAATGGAAATCCTGTTGCTGGTGCTAGTCTCCTTGCCCTCCAGGAGGCCGGGTTTGACTTGTGAAACAATGGTCATTCTTTCAGCAACAGGCTTTGGACAAAGTGCCGGAGTTTTTCAGAGCACCCTTCAAGCATGAGGGCTGACTCACCCGGCCAGGGAGCAGCTGCTGTGCACAGCACTAAGTGCATCACTCGGGGATAATGAAATCAGGATTAATAAAAGCATGTTTCAGTGCAGGCATCATGAAGGGCTCTCCCCACCCAGCTCTTTCTCAAGGGCAGAAGCCAGGAACAGCACCATGACAGATGTTGTGCAACTCATTTGGGACCAATAAACAGCTGGACTAGAAGGCAGTCTGGGAAAATCTGCCTCTTGGACCCAACTCTGCTGCCAAATGGTAGAGAACTCAAAGTACTTAGAACATGGAGTTACTGACATGCCTACCCTGAATTAGTGCTGAGCCTGTACTTCAAGGGCATATAATTAATTTGTGATGGTAATAATCAGTTTCCTTGCACTTACTAAAATTTGCTTCAAGTCACTGACCAGAAGATGATGGACTCTTGTGAAGTGATGCCTCAGCACAAGCCCACTTGAAAGTCCTGAGTTTCTCAAGCTACCTATTTAGACTGAGTATATGTACTGCACGTAGCATAGAACCTGTGTTTTATCATCAAATACAGCAAAACTACTCTGCTCAAGCACTGCTGTAATTGCAGTTCCTGCAGAAGTAAAGCAAAGTGAGAATGTGAACCTGCAAGAACACTTGCTGTTTGCTGCACGGTGGCTCTGGCACACACTCCATGGTAGGTCTGCAAAGAAGTGCTACAGCCCCAGAGCAGAATGTACAAACAGAAAAGTCCATTTCTGCACACCACTGATGCCTCTACTAAGGAAACTGAAAAATACCCCAGCAGCTGCCTGAGAAGCAAATCTGAGCCAGCAGCACAGCACCAGGACACTGCCAAAGGAGTGCTGTTGGTTTCTCCCTGGAAGTACTGTGCAGTCTGGCCTGGGCAGGCACTGGTAAGACCTTACCCAGGTGTCTCCTGCCACAGAGCAGAGGGGGCTGTGCCAGACTGTGGTCCCTGTAAGAGCTGAGGCCGTGCAGGGTATGACCAGTAGAACCAGGAGGGGTGAGTTTGCTACTGATTTCAGAAAAGGAGGATGGTAAAACATGTGAAAGTTTGCATTAGATGTGACAATTTTGATGGTCCTGCTAAGAGGAGTAATTTCCTCTAGGCATTGACTGAACAGGATTTTTCATTATGGCAAGAGAGATTTATCCCAACCACCTCCCACCTCCATCTCTGCACCAAGTAAGTCCCTCTTCAGCCAAACCTGGAAACCTGATGTTAAAGAGTCAGAAGCCACAGGACTTGGAAAAACCTGGAAGCAGGGTATGAAAAAGGGGGCAGCTTCTGCCACAAATCCTCTGCTTAGAGCATGCCTTCCTTTTTTTTTTTTTTTTTTTCCCCCAAGTGGGATCTGCAGAAGGAAGTAAGATACTCAAAGAGACCTTTAAACTTCACACAGCCATCTGAGACTGAAGCTGTCAGTTCTTTTGCACCTGCCTACAGGGCCATGCAGCCCTATCAAAGCCTTCTCTTCTGGTCACTGATGCAGCTGTACAGGGAAGAGGAACTGGCTGCTGTGGTCAGGACTGGCAGATCAACCCTGGCTGGCCTGCCAACAAAGGAAGCACATAGGACAGCACAGCAAGAGGAAGGGCAAAAAAAAATAGTCACAGGCACATGGATTGGAGTCCTAAGGCTCACAAGGTCCCACTGATGTAAATACTTATAGAAAGGGACTCTCAAAAGTAGAGCTCTGTTCTCCCACAACTCTGGCTTGGAGCACAAAGCAGGACACGCCTCAGGGTAGGTGGCTCAAGGTGAGAGAAGGCAGAGCTGCCATTTCCAGGCATATTTGCCATGTCATGGGCACTTCACATGTACCACATAGCTCCTCTCCCTGCACATGGAAGCATCTAGCTGGGTGAAGAACACTGTTCACTGCAGTAATCCACTGGCAATTTCCTGGTTCCTGGGGACCAACTTTTAAACAGTATATAAACTTGTCTGAAAAAGCAGTAAATACATCCCGCAGTGTTGCTGCATTGTCTAGGAGTGACAGTGAAGTCAAGCCATCCTCCAGCCCCTCTGTGCTTCCAGTTTCAAGCAAGCAGCTGATTCTTGGGCCTCTGTTGCTGGCAGCTCAGATCCTTGCTCTGCTCTTTGTGACCCAGCTCCATTCTTTACGTGTTATCCTTAATGCTTGTTGCAGCCTGTTCGATCCAGGTCAATTCAATCCAATCTGTGGCAGTGGCTCCACCACCATATGGAGAAGGTCTCTGCACACAGCATCTCACACCTACCTCCTTCTACCTCAGCAAACAAATCACTTCAGTACCTTCATGGATTTTTCATCATCAACAGCTTTGCTGTAACTTCTGGTCTCCCTCTTCCCTTGGCAAAAATCAGCCTACAGTCACAGCCAAATAGTTAGGGTAGAACCTCACCCATATTGCAGTAACTCACTCCCTTCCCCATCACAGAAGCTAAACTCTAGAGGCTTCATTAAAACCTCACACTGCTCGTCATTCTTCACCTTCGTAACACAGGGCAGTGCTGTGCACTGTTTAGCTTGGACCATCAAGGACATGAGGAAAGAGCTGTTTATTTTTTTTGACTTAATTATACATAAAGCATCTAGCACAAAACAGCCCAGTGACTCGACTCCTTGGCATAAACACAGGTAACTAAGGGTCATGTGCACAGCCCTGGTGCTCACAGCCATCTGTCACATTCCCCTGCCCCAGCCAAGGGAGCGAGCAAAGATGTTACCGAGCAACTGCATGGGCTGATCCCTTCCAAGAGAGAGATCCCTTGTAAGAGATCCATTGTGTCACACTGCTGTCTCTGCAGCCTAGGGCAGGGGCATTTCCAAAGCATCAGGCTGCTTCCCTTCACCCTCTTTTGCAGCCTGACATTGCCAGCTGCTTTGGCCACTCAAAGGAAGTCTTGACAATGCCACTGAAAGTCACATCCTGTACACTCCAGACTGATCTGCCATGGAGAACACACCCTTGACTTTCTCTGCTAGTGACATTCCTGGATGGGAAGCGACTTGCAGCACACTACTGAGACAAAAGGCAGACATCAAGCCAGCACTGAGGTAAGGCCATCACGGCCCAAAGCAGCCACCTGGCTTGGCTCAGCCCTGAAGACAGGTCCCATGTTGCTACTAGAAACAGATCACTCTCACTGGTGGCACTGCTCCTCACTCCTGCTCTGGGAACAGCTGTGATGATTGCTCAGATCAACAGAAAGCTGAGCCACTTGCTTCTCATCAATCCTAGTCAGAGGAAGGGCCACCCAAACAGCTCAGAAGAAAGGAATGTGCATTGGGCTGCAGTGGGGCAGCCAGTATCAGTACAGAGTGCCCAGCAGGCAGGACATGGGAAGGCAGGTAAGGCACAGGGATGTGGACATCCAGGTCGATTTATTACATACAAGAAATAAAATTTCCATTAAAAAAAACTCCACTTGTGGCTCTTGATGCTGGTTTTACAGGATTGGCCTCATGGTGACAAAATCGAAGTTGTATGACTCCGGCAGGCCCTGGTGCCGTGTGCGGTTGAACCGTCTCCAGGTGAAGACAGGGAGACCGCCCTGCACCGGAGGGCCATTGATGGCAGAGGCTGTGAACGCTGCAGCCAGGCGGAAATCTGACACCTGGAACAAAGGACAGGAACCCGGGGCAAAAGGGCAGCGTGAGGTTTGACACGTCCCCATCCCAGACAGCAGGAACAGCTCCAGGAGATTTGATAACAGTAAGGTGAGGGAAGCGAGCAGAGGGAAACACACACATGCAGCAATTCCTCCCCTTCGCAGAGGCATCTCCGGCCATGCAGCAGCCAGTGCTGAATGACAGCAGCAAAGCACAAGCCCACACTTGCCCTCTAGCCCTTGCACTAGCCAGGCTGAAAGAGCCAGTTCGTGCATCTGCCCGCAGGGCAAGCCTCCCTGGGTTTATGGGGCTACAGCAGGAAGATGAGGGTGTCTGGTCTAAACTCTGCTGCATGTTGAGCACTTGGGCCATCCTCTGGGGCATATCAGGGTAATTCAGGAATGGGGAAAGGCAGCACAGAGTTAATATTGCTACCCAGACTCTGCCCTGTTCCTTCATTGTCTCCAAAGAGGTTCCCAGCCTGCTCTACCTTTCCAAACTAAGACCCTAAAATTGCCTGTAGGGTTTACAGCTAAAACAGGTTTGGCCTCCGCTCTGGGTTATTTCTTTCAACACCCTGTTCCACCCCCAGCCCAGCCCATTCCCCTTGCCTAACCATCTGGCTAAGACACCACAGCATGCACTGATCACTCACTTACCAGACCCCTCTACACACCCCTTTTCTGCATTCCTCTTATATTACCCAGCTCTGGGAGCCTCCCACTACTGTCCACTGCAACAGGCAGCTGGCTGGACGCAGCAATGGAGATACCAAAATAACCTCCCCAGGCCCATCCTAGCAACCAAACTCGTAATCCAGAAATGCAGCAGGCTGGGCCCCACAGGATAAAACACTGTACAACTTCTCAGCACACCAGGGCTGCACAGTTGCTTACTTGGGCATTGCTCTTCACAGTGAAAATACCATATAACCTGCCTAAAATAAATGCTGCTGTCTCCAGGACAGTGGGTCTAAGGATTTTCCCACACCCCCCCTAAAATGCAAAACTTCACCAAACTTCTCAGAAAGCAGTTTTGCAGAGAGGTGGAGCCCCAGAGCAGAGTGGCTTACTAGAGGAGCTAGGCTGCTGTAAATGTAAAGCTAAATTGAGACCGCAACCACATTCCTGTGGGCTCTGGGAGGCACCCACACAGTCCTCATGAACAGGAGGCTGAGGCTGTACAACAGTCTCCTTCCCTGAGTGAGCTGAAGACTCATTTCCTGCTGTAAGGCTTTAGGGTTTAACCCCTGAACACCACAGGATCCCATGGATGTAGTTGTTTCATACACCTCCCCCCCAAATCCTCTGCCACTGTGCCAGGACTGATGTCAGGGACAGGAAATGAGACTGCAGAGAATTCCCATCTGAGGATGTGCCCAAGCACTGGGACAGCATGAAAAGAGGGAACAGACATGCCTGGCCATGCTTGCTCTAGTGCAGGGAAACATGCTACAGGTCTGACAGGAGCTCAAACAGTCTGCAGCAAACATTCAGCAGATGTTGAAATTGAGGTAATTTACCTTGGAGTCATAGCAGCCTGCAGGCACTGGTAAAGAAGGAT
Organism: Corvus moneduloides; assembly: GCF_009650955.1. Taxonomy (NCBI): domain Eukaryota; kingdom Metazoa; phylum Chordata; class Aves; order Passeriformes; family Corvidae; genus Corvus; species Corvus moneduloides. The sequence continues at coordinate 26,033,346 of NC_045479.1, read as the reverse complement.
TCAGGTCTTCCCGGCAGCAAATGGTGTTGCAAGGATTGTGTTCAGCATAAGGATCACGCTGATAGTCTGGGGTGAAGTGTGGTGGGAAGGGCAGGAAGGAAGGAAGGAAACAAAAGAAGTTAGTCCCCTAACAAGAAGGTGATGCTGAGTACTGGAGCCACTAAAAGCTGGGTAATTGCACTCTGTCACATTGCTCTTGTGCTTCTCCCCAGGTACAAGTCAGTGCTCAAGACAGGACATTAAGTAGACAAGCTCCTAATCCAAGACCATACAGCTACTTCTGCATGCCAGGGGCACCACTGCCAACCTCTAACCACAAGCATCTGCAATTCCACCTGATGAAATTCCACATGATGAAAGCTTGTAGAAACTTTGTCACGAGAGAAAAGCAGAAGAGAAAGGGAAGTGGCAGGTAGGGTGGGGAGAGGGGGAAATGCAGCAATGAGAGCCTTTTTTTTCCTGCTCTGGATTAAAATAAGTGTCAAGGACCAAAACCTTCGAACACCCACTGCAGTAGCTGCAAGCCAGGAGGGGAAGGTGGACAAGTCTCAGCATCTACGAGCTCACTGCTACTCACAGTCCAGACAGGAACGATACCCCACCCTGGGAGAGGCCTCCCAAACCTCAAGCCCAGTAATCAGCAAGCTCCCTATAATTGGGACTGAAAATACAGCATCTACAGCTATCAGTACTGTGAGATGGGTTTAGCCAGAAGTTAATTAAGCTGGGTTTAATCCAGTTAAGGAGAACCCTATCAGGGAAAAACTACAGAGCATTACCTACTGTCCTGGTTAAACCCCTGCTGGCAACTAAGTACCACACAACACTGCTCATCCACTTCCCTCCAAACCCCACCCCTCATGGGATGGGGAGCAGAATCAGAAAAAGGTAAAAACCAGGGGTTGAGATAACAACAATTTTAATAACTGAAATAAAGTTAATAATAAAAATTTAAAAGGGGAGGGAGGGAGGAATAAACCTCAAGAGAAACAAGTGATTCACAATACAATTGCTCACCACTTGCTGACCAATGCCATGCCCATCCCTGAGCAGTAATCAGCCCCTTCCAACAAATTCTCCCCAGTTTACACAATAAGCATGAGGTACAATGGTATGGAATACCCCTTTGGCCACTTCAGGTCAGATGTCCTGGCCATGCTCTCCCAGCTTCCTGTGCACCTGCTCGCTGGCAGAGCATGGGAAACTGAAAAGTCCTTGACTTATCAACAACTAAAACATCAGTGTGTTAAATAATGCTTAAACTATCAACATTATTCTCACACTAAATCCAAAATACAGTACTGTATTAACCACTAGGAAAATTAACTCTATCCCGCCTGCAAAAGACCATTTGCCTGACCATGGAAAAAGACCTTAAGTTTTACAGTAAATTCTCTGGTCTGATCTCATCTAACTGTTGCTTAGGATTTAAGGCTTTCAAGATTGACAGGCTGTAGGTGTATTAGGTGATAGCAGCCCATAAAGACTCTTGGAGTACTCTCTCTTGGAGTCAGAAGATTTCTGGAAAAGTCAAACGGCAAGCCCAAGGAGGCCCTGTTCTTGATAGAGCAATTTTAGCCCAGTTTCCTACCTCGAAAATAAGCTTGTGTTACCTTTTTGCTTTGTGCGTATTCTGCGTTTAGGGCAATATAACTGATCTGTAGGAGAGGCTGCAGCTTCCCACTATAATCCAAGAAATAAAAGTAACACTGCTCATGAAGATCAGCTCCACAGTACACAAGCATGTGTCTTACTGTTGTATCTCATGATGTACTTCATGCTTTCCAAGTTGGTCACCTTGCCCTGGTCTCGACGGAAGATTTTTGCTCTTGGAGCAAGCTCGTAGGAGAAATCCATGCCATACTTGACAACGTATGATGCATACCCACTGAGATTGTAAATCTTTTCATGGAAAGGGATATTGTACGAAGGCCAGTAACCTGCCAGAGACAAACCCCAATCTGTTAATCACTTAGAAAAGCTGGATGCTCTTGCTTATATCAGAAAAGAAAATCAGTGATTTTCCATGTTGCATTACTTTAGCAGCATGTCGAGGAACAACACAGAAAACTGGTTTGAACACAGTAAGGCAACAGTCACTTGCAGCATGACCAGGGTTGACTCCCAGTGCAACACCACTGGAGACTGTGTGTACCCAGGCAACCCGCCCCCAGACTTCCACCCTCAGGACTCATCCTGCAAAACAGCTGAGATCAGACTTGCAGGAGCCTGAGGTGAACATGCAGCGTGGCCACAGCCCTCTTGCAGACGTTTCCCTGTTGAATCTCAAAGGACTACAAGATCATTTATCTCCACCAAACTTCAGAGGGGTTTGAATTCAAACCTTGAGAGGTTTGAATTCACTCTGGTTTTGCCCCCTTCCATCTCACCAAAGCAGAGTAACACACCATGCTGAGATGTCAGGGATGGACTGACACACACAAACACACTCGGACCACAGAGCTACTTGGAGTGAACAGCAGGCATGCCAGCACACACACGCTTTGTGCAGTGGGGATTGCACAGAGTGATAAGAAAGAAGGGGGATTGCTGCACAGTTGCCAGTAGCTGCCTTTGAAGGTTAAGTGATTCATCAGCAGAGCAGAGCCCTGCTCTAACTTCTCCAAAAGCAATCCTGCAGTTTTGTTAACTCTGAAGAGCAAAGGATGCCAGGCAGAATTCCAGAGAAGAGTTTTAGGTAGGTGACATAAAACTGCCTGAAACAAGACCACTGTAGAAAGCTATTGTAAAGAGCCCAGAGACCTTCCAGGTCAGAATCTGGGTATAGGAAGTCCTGGAATAAGTAAGAATAGATACCTATACCTTAACATTTAACTTTTTCTGGTTTTTAGGCAGCAAGTATATAACATGAGCTAGGCCCAAGAGTAGCACACTTTCAAATTGTCTCCAAAGCACTAACATTCCCTGTTCATTCTCAAATCACACACATCGGGATCTGGCTTAGAGATTTACTATCTAGGCACTGGTAAATGCAGGGCTCCACATATTAACATCAGCCCAGCACAATGTGAGAAGTCTGGCTGTAAGGTGCTCAAGGAACTCACTGGGAGCATTACACACAAATACAAACCAGACTTCCTGAAGGACAGATACGCAGACAGCATAAGCTATAGAACACTGCCGGAGTGGAGGCCTCACCAGCTTGGGTCCTGCCTAGGATAGGGAAGACAGGAATACCCTGTCTGCTGGCATTTGCTTACGTGACCTAGAGCCTACCTGAAGGAAATAGGTTGTGTACAGGCTATGTTGTAATACAGGCGTCCTTCAGAAATTAGCAACTTTCCAGCCTCTAATGATGCAGGCCAGAGGATACAGATACATCAGCTTCCGTTTAGTTGTGATTCAAAAAGGTGCTATTGTCTCACATGAATGCAGTGCGTACAGATGACTTCCTTCTCCCACCTGGAAAAACTTTTTGTTAAAATTGCTAAAACAGAGGAAGCTATTGAACTTCTCCTCCAGCAAGAGCTCTTCTGTGTCTCAGGCTCTGCAAGACTGCAAATCCCATGCAGAGAGTGCAGCAGTCAACCTAAGCCAGGCTTTATGCAAGGGCTGATGTAAGCAGTGAAACCTGGTAGGGTGCACAGCAACAAAAAAACAAGTCAAGAGAGACTGTAAGGTTGAAAGTGGGGGAAGGGGGATGACATGAAGGCAGCAAAAATTCCCTGAATCAAAATGTTTTCCTCCTCTGCCCATTCAGAGCAAAAGGTATCAGTAATATTGAGAGAGAGAGCAATGAGAATATTGCACGTATGGTGGAAGACACTCAGATCCCAGGTTTTGCTCTGATGTGTTGCTTTTGATGCATTACTCATTCATCATCAAGAAACATGAACTGCAGCCTGCTCCTGTGACCTGTTCTTTCACCAAAGACAGTGTTGTCCTCCTTCACCTCTTCTAAAGGATTCCTGCATTTTTGTTGTCAATATACAGAAAGCACCTGGACATCTTTGCCTGGAAAGGACAATATAAGAGGTGCCTGGTTTTGAGAACTCACCTGCACTGGCCTACAAAACAAGATGACAGAAGCCATAAAGAAAAAGACTTTCGATTTTCAAACCTGTATAAGGAAATGCTTCCTTTTTCCTCAGTACAAGGCTTACTACAGCAATACCTGCCTTTGTTCACCTGAGATTTCAATTCTCGTTCTGTTGTTTCTAGGTTTATGTTTCAAAGAGATTTAAAAAGGCAGTGCTGATGGCAAACTCACTCTGACCAAACCAGAGTGCCCAAATTGCATTATCTTTGGACACCAGCAACATAGCAATGATGGAGTGTGCCAGGGTCAGCTATTCTACAAACACTAGGCCAGCACTGATCTTGAGAAAGGTAAACCTCCTTCACTTGAGCTGCTCCAAGCATCTGGGAACAGGGCAGGGGCCTTGATGGGACTTGTCTGGTGTCCTGCATGGCATGGAGGACAGATCTGCTGCTTACAGGAGCAGTGTCGTCTTACAGCAGCTGAGGTCTCCAATGCTGCACTTCAGCAGCTTAGCCCACCTTGTGTGCTGAGGGCTGTTCTATTGTTTAAGCTCCCAGAGACTGACTGCTCTGATATCCAACACACACAAGGTACCTTTAGGTATCTGGGAAAAGACACACTGTAGGTGTGAAGTAACGTGTAACCTCTAATATGTGCTACCACCTTTAAGAACAGAGTGGCTACAACATCTCAGAGGGAAGAAGTGGTCACGGTGTGCCCAAGCCCAGGAGGTGGGCTCAGTCCTACAGGGAATGCCACACAGCTGCTCCAAAATCATTGCTGAAAAGGAACTCGGGGTACCTGCCAAGCCCGGCCTCTCTGCACAGGTATAACACTGCCATGACAGGGTTGCAATATTTCCAGTGCCAGAGCTAGAGGGTCTCCATCAACTTCTTTATCTGCACCCCACACACAACACAGCTCTGAGAAGCCCAAGGCAAAGGAAGCCAAAAGAGCCAGATATGCGTAAGGGAGAGACATGGGACTTTTCCAAATTATCAGTATCTTATAAAACCATACTGACAATGTGGCAGTGCCTGGAATAAGCCAGAACTTTCCAAGAAGCTAGACACAAGCAAAAATTTCAAAGAGAAACAACCCCAGCTGCTAATATAGACAAATTTCCCATCGTTTTGATGATGAGCAATTCATCAATTTATCCCCTCAGCATGTGATTAAAGGAAGGAGCACAAAGCACCAGACACACTTAAGGCTCAGGCTTTTTGTTGCTGACGTAAGTGTCTAGTAAACACTTGTGAATTAAACCTGACAGTGAGTGTTTTGCTTCACCAAGATTTTTGTTTGTTTTCCATCAAGTTACTGCTAGTCTTGCTAGGGAATTAAAGAACCTTTTAAAGAGCAAATATTTATCAGAAAACAGAGATCCAGAAAAGTTCAGGAGATGAATTTAACATAGAACTTCTTCGGTATTCAAAAGTTCATCTTCTTGCAGGGTGACCCACTCAACAACCATTTCAAATAGCATTACAGTTATTTAGTACTGCTCCAAACAGATCTCACATTTTCCCTCATCAGTCTCTACAACAGGGCAAAATATTACCAGAAAAAAGGCAAGGAGGCAAGCAAGCAAGGAGACAAAGTCTATTTTTCCCTCCTCTGCTTCTAGGAGACACAGATGCTCACTGCATTGCTGCCAGAGCGTACCAGATAAATGAATACATTGCAATTGACCCAGCTATAGAGAGGGCTGCTCACACAAAGCTTCCTTACTTTAAACTCAGGACTAGTGTTCAACAAACCCTTCCCTGGTACAAAACACAATTCTTAGTTGGCATCAAGAGATGGTTTTCCTAAGCCAGTAACTACTGTAGGAGCTATTACCTTTCCGGAGAACATTTGTTTGATCAGAATATTCCACAAGGGTTGGGATCTGCTCAACAATGTACAGTGCACCATCATCAAGGCTCCTCTGCAGCTTGACCTTCTTCAGGTCTAGAACCATGTACTGATTGTTGTAGGTTCCTGGGTATGAGAGCAGAGAGAGTTACATGTCCTGCCAAGGGAAGGAAACGAGTACAAGAGGTAGAGGGAACACATCTCTTTTCCTAAGATGCATATGAAGGCGTACTTACCAGAGTTGCACTTCGAGAAGGTCTCTGCCCAAGTTTTGCCATCCTTTGCCATCATGTTGGCAATGCGGACCCTCTGCCAAGCTAACAAGGATTCAGGCACCACTTGCTTAATGAGGGTTTGGTTGAAAACACTGTTGGTAGTCTGCAACATTACCAAGCCGCTGCCTAGTATGTAAAAGTCATCCAGGGACACCAAAAAGCCTTAAACAGGAATAACACAAAACTTGTTATCTTTGTGAAGCTTTGATATACTCATAGAACAAAACAGAGAGACAAGCCATGAGGATATGGATGAGTCAATGCATGTGTGTGTGAAATCAAACTGTACAAAGATTAAAGATGAGGTGGTAACTTCTGCAAGGGCTTTAGTCCCACCTGTCAACAGAGTTTGAAATCAGAAACTGTCACACTTTCAAGACACCTAATTCTTTGTCTAAAGCATTTGCTTTGTATTTGTATGCTAAGCTTGGAAGCTGCTCCATAAGTCAACCTATGTCTTATTCTTATGCTGAGGATTACAGACACTAAATGCCTATTGTTTCTAACAAAGAAATGAACTAAAAAAACCATAAAAATTCAACAATGAAAACCAAAGCAAAGTACAAACTCCACAAAGACATTTTCATTAACCGGTTTCAGTTTTAGATTTTTACTCTGTAAAGACAACAGAAATTAATTTAATTAATTTGAATTAATCCCCTTAATTAACCTCTTCTGTATTAAATCAAGCCGAAAAACCTTTCTTCTAGTTTAATCTTTTCCCATCTAAGTATTCTTAAAAGCATCTCCAACAAATGGGTCTCTCTTAAATCATAAACTACATCCTGTATATGAGGAGAAGCTCTACCTATTCCTCCTTCTGACATATTGTCACTGGGTTTTTTCATGCCTGCCAGCTCTGCAAAGTGAATACAGCGATGGATCTGTGGGCAGGATTCCCTTCCAGGTTACATGCCAACAGAAGTACTAAGTCCAGTTGCAAATCCTTCGCCAGGAGGTGGCATACAGAGCTGCAAAGGTCAGCTGTGCCTTGGATAGTGTGGGGACTACTTGTACAGCAGAAATAACCTGGCTTTTAGATTACTCAGCAGACACGTGGCTGCCAGGTTAGGGAAGAACAGTTGTTAACGGAGCTCCTGGTGGGGAAGTCATACAGAACCTAAACTCTTGTTAGGAAGTTTTTAATCGTATCAGTCTTCAAAGAGTACAAAATGCTAAAATGCTGTGCAACACCATAATAGCCAAGTTCCTCTATGAAATCTCCCACAGCAAGCTTTATTAATGCAATCTGCAAACAAAGGTCACCAACCTATGAAAGCAAGAAAGACAACCCAGCTCTGCCTCCTATTCCTGTGCTTTTATCAAAAGGCAGACCACCTTCAAGCAAAAGTAATGTTTAAGGGCTCTATTTCAGCAAAATTTCTTTCAAGTAGCAAGTTCTCAAATTAGAACAGATCCAGGAAAATACACTGTGTGGTCACCTGTTCTCTAAAAAAATATCAGTATAGAATAGACTGAGCACCCTGGCAGCTGGTGTTTTACTCATTGGAAGAGAGTCAATACATTATGTACATTATCAGCAGAGATCTCTCTCAAGTAAGTAAATACAAGAGAAACATCCTAAACTTGGCTCTGACAGTCTATTTTATACAAAGACATGGGATACTCTAGCAATAATCTGCTGCATAACAAGTCAAGTGGTGCTTGCCCAAACAGAGACAATAATTGAAATTGTTAAAACAACTGTGATATGAATTGAGCATCAATTCCTGTGGGTGACGATGCCAAGTGCCCCACTTCAAAACAAAGTAGTTTCTTTCTTCGATTTCAATTAATAGCTGACATAGAACAGAAAAACTTGACTCAAAGCAAGTGCTAACACAAGGAATGATGCTGAATTAACTGAAGGCTGAACTCCACAATTCAAATAAACAGCAAAGCTCAGCTAAGCTGAAAAGAAGGGGATTTCCTTCTGGGCCTTAGTATTTACCAAGTTTTATCCTGCAATGTTTTATAACACAACATGCCCTCCATGATACACCATTACTAGCCCAATTATTCCAAGATGGCATTTACCATTTTGATTTAAGGCACAGGCAACTCTGAAACAAAGGGAAGCTAAAACACAAGCAACAGGTTACCCACAGTAAAGACATCCACAAAAATAAAACCTGGGAAGAGAAGTCTAGAGATATCAGCAGACCTTTGACGTCCTCTTTTGCCATTCTTCTAAGTGCGTATGAGAATCTGTTGTACTTGAAGGTATTATCTCACTGTACATTTCTTCTTTTTTTTTTCCCTGTAAAACCATCTCTGTAAACCCACACTCCGTTTTTGTCAGAACACTCAGTTAATTTTTTTTTTTTAACCCCTTCCTCCAATGAACCTGACAACTCCTACATAGAAACAAGCAAAAGTACTTCTGATAGCATCTTCTGGATCTGAGCCATTTAGATTCAGTTTCCAAATGCCACTGGAAAACTGAAGTTTCCAAAGTCTGGAGTTTCACTCATCATGACATTAATCAGCCAAGCAAAGCAAAGCATTTTTGCAATCTGAGCCACAGTGTTCTCCAGAAAGCACATCAAAGAACATGTGGGTGGCAGCACGTTCCCTGCTGCTATTGTTCCAAAAGAGGTAGACTGCTGCTTTCTGAACCAGACGGCATCAGCTTTTTTGGTGCTTTAAAAGGTCATTGTGCTCATTCAAGTGCAGAAAGGGTCAGCTTTACAGGCTGAAGTCAAAGCTATGAGGTCTAGCACACCGCTCAGGGATGGGAGTAGCTCCTGGCTGAGATGCCCAATGCTCTGGTGTATAAACACACTTGAACACGGGAAAGTAGAGGTATTCTCTGGATTAGTGGAGAACCAGTAGCTGCTTCTCATGTCAAGACCCATCAGCTGCCTTCCTTCCACTTGCACACCTCTCCTAGGCACTAAGAAATAGCACATCCCACACTACAGTTCTGATCTCATGTCCAAAGTTCACCAGACACTTTCCTTTGCTTCCCTCCAGGTTTTAAACAGATGTTGGAGGAAGCAGGGAAGCAGGAAATGGTCTGGCAATACCTCATGAGCAAGATGGATCCCTGAGAACAAGGGCTACCACCCCTTCCATGGTTTGCTCCTCCCAGCTCTTCCTCAAGCTGTGGGGAAGGAGAACGCTGCACTAACACCAGATTATTTCAAAGCAAGGGACACAAACTACCTCTCTCTCCTGCCTTAGCAGCACATGTATAGTCATCCATCAAGACAACCTGTGCCACCTCACTCCCATATCACAGCCTAGCTCAACCAAGAAAGATCCCAATAGCAGACCAGAGGAGGAAAGGTAGAAGTAAAATTCTTCAACTCGTCTTCTTCAGCTATTTTGTTTAAACTGCTAAAATCAAATTAACATACTTTAAAACACCATGGGTCAGCACAGAGAAGATAGTTCAGTATCCAAACCAGAGTGCTTGGTCACAATGGCACATTCCTGTTCTTAAATGGAGTTCAAAAGAGCTCCATCCAAATAGATGGACATCCTGGAAGCTGCAACCTCCCTGCTATCCAAAGAAAATGGCAGATTTTACCTGTTAGTTTGGCTCATTTCTTTGAATGCCTCAATGGGCAGTGTAAAGAAGTGACTGGAGGCAGGGGGAAAGGGACACAGAGGGAGGAGAGGTGCAGGTTTCTGTCTGATCCATCACTAGATACGTGGTATAAAACAGCACCTACCTTGTCTCTATCATCACTTTCTTACTCCCCCAAATGAGCACATCTTCACTCAACATTTGAGAGGAACAGTAACATTCTCTGTACAATTTCTCTCTGCTGTGCATTGACTCACCAGCCACAGGAAGTACTTATGTCCAGAGCTTGAAAAAGACAATGAAACTCAAGCTTTCAGTTCAGAGACATTCCTCCTTTCCAAAGTTCACAGAACTGTCCTACGTGCAGCTCTGCAGACAAAGACTATGAGAAGAGGTCAAGTGAGGATTAAGGTGATTCAGTGCAGAAATGAGCAGCAAGTGAAGAAATGCTGCAAAAACAGAGATTACAACTCCAGTTAATTCCCATTTGACTGTGCCTCTGCAGAACTACTGCTACTCCAAAGGAGAGAAAGCAGCAAAGAGAAGATATGCTCTTAACAATGGACATTTGAACATGGTGGCAGAACAGATAACTGCTGGGGAAGCTGGGATGGACTCTGTAATTCCTGCCTGTCCTCCTACCTGCTCAGTCACAACACGAGCAAGGAAGTACAAGGCCCTCCAGCTGTACCACAATGCACACCCCAACACAAATCACGGTTAATCAATAGCCTCAGAACCTCTAAACTGAGTCAATACTAATTTTTGCAGTCTAGTTTTATTGAAATTCAATAAATAAATAAATAATATGGATAATTTTACTCTGTGACCCCAGGAGAAATCATGGATTTGGCACATTCCTTCTCAGAAGACAAAGGACTCCTTAACGTTTTCTGACACAGCTTTTGGACAGCAGCATAGTTTTACTTTATATCCAATCTTGTTGGATGACAAGAATCTTTGAATAACTCAGTTAAGTGCCACTGAAGGCCTGGAAGGGCACCTGTCTTTTAATGCGCTCTGTTTCCTCCAGAAGTTAATACTTCTATGTTCATAGAATCATGTTACTATTCAGGAGAGATTACTAGGTTGCCCTTTCTTACTGGTTCTTAGTGTCCATCAGGACAGAGAATAAGAGCGGGAATATTTATGCAGGGAGACATTAAAATTGTCAAGTTGAACCATGGCCAGGACCTGCAGATTCCAGAGTCAGATGCTCTGAAAATATCCTCTCTCATCATAACAGGGAGCAGAGGAATTTGGCAGTTGCCGCCTTCCTACGTGATGTCCCTAGCGCATTACTAAGCCAGTGCTTACTCATCCCATGGAAAATTGCAAGTCTGTGAACTACACTCACAGCTAATGCAATTTGCTGCAGTCAATGGACTATGCTTGTCTAGTGCTTGTGATAGCACCCTGTAATCAGGCAGCCAAGTGAGCACACTTTGCATACCACAAGCCTCTCAAACTTCACTGTAGCCACGGGAACTATGCTTTGCAACAGTTCTCACTCAGTTTTGTTGGTACACCTTCCCACATCACCATGTCAGAGTCCACATGGCAATAGGAGGCTTTAAAAAATAAGCCATCTCTGCAGACCTCAACACTCTCAGGAAAGCACACTGGGATCTTGTTCACTAATGAACAGACCATAACCATTTCAGCAAAGCAGTAGCTGATTTTCAGGTATCCTGCCACACAGTATGCTTTATCAGTCTGAATATTTGTATTTCCTTATACAAAGAATCCACAAAAGGAACAACCGGAAGACATCACCACAGACACCCACTAAAAATAAAATAATAAATACTCTGTGTGGTTGATCTTGATCCCCAGTTTTGAATCTGCAGCACAATGCAGCACACAACAGTTGCTAAACAGAGCCACACTCTTGTGAAGGGTAGTGCCATCATCAGTATTTCAGCTGAGAGACATGAGAGCCAGAATAACCTTGTGAACATTCACGTGATGAACAGAGATCAGAAGCCCTTGCTTTCTTACCAAATTACAGAGGCTTGCAAGATTTCTTGCAACAAGTGAGTGAAATTCCTCCAAGGCAATCACAGATAACCCAAGCTCTTGAAAGACTGTACACCTAACAAACATTCAGACTACCTCTACCCCTCCCTCAAATTAAAAATCTCAGTTGTCAGAAAATGTTGCATTCCTGAGGAGGATCACTGAGGAGGATCAGAACCCCAAAGAAAAAGGCTTGTTTTCAATGTGAAATGAATGCAACTGCTTTTCAAAACATTTTCCCAGTCACAGTCTCAGGAGTCCCTGCCATGAAAGACCCCTGCAGTAAGGCACCGTAACTCAATAAAGCATGTTTTGAAATCATCAACCAACAAAACTTCATGAGAATGAGATAGTCTCCTACAGTACTTACTTCACTTAAAATGTTTTATGGAGATTCTTGCGTGTTTAGGTATTTTTGAACTTGAAATTTCACCTCTAAAAATTTATGCCATGTCAACTCTAAGAGGGAGTCATAGATTTGGTTTTTCACATTCCTATTTCTTGGTGCTCTTCTGTAGCAATAGTACATATTTTGCCACCGAAACATTACTTTCTGGCAGTTTCTAACATTTGGCCTAATGTTCCCAAAAGAGACTCTAAATATTTTGGCTGGCTATATTACTGACACACCAAATAAGCATTAAAAAATATTTTTACAACAGCTTATAGAGAAGCTGGAAGAGGAAGATGGAACAACAAAACAACTAAAGGCTTCTGAACCCAACATCAAAGAAGCCAATAGACTTTTGAACAGCAAGTGTTTGATACTCAGTAATAATCCCATTACACCACGAGTCATGTCACATTGGTGAACAGAAGTGCTCAAAATTGTTATTACCAAACATGCAAATGCTACAGGCAAGGTGAGGAGTTCAACACTTGAGATGACTGCAGACTACACAAGCAGAATTCCAAGCAGCATGTTTGTGCCAGAGGTAAAATATTTAACCAGTGCTATTCAGAGCACTGAAGGTGATTAATCAACAACAAAAGACAACAACAACAATATCATGTTCAAGACAGAAAATTCAAGGTGGCATTTTGTCCTCTTGGTGGCTGAAAGTTTCAAGGTATATTGAAGCCAGTGCTTGTTGAGTTACCATCCTTTTCACAGCCAAGACAGCCACAAGACAGTAAGGTGGTCCATTCCAAATTGAATATCTACATTGTTTTGGTTTTTTTGACTTTACCTGGGTAACTACTGAATGAGACACGGCTGGTGCTGGTGTATGGATCAACTATATTGAAGTTCCAATGCTTATATATTCTCAGTGTGGCTGCATAAGTAAACCAGCTGGAATGGGCAAAATATATATTCTCATATCCAGGCAGAACCTGGAAAACAGAAGCAGAAAGATGAATAATTTCAGACCCCACAGTATTCTGCATTTTTTCTACTTGATAGAAACTAGGAGAACTACTTGATTTAAGTAGTTTGATTAATTGCATTGTTGAAGAAAGAGCAGATTCTTTTGTTTTTAACTGTGTACTATATGAATTTCTGAAACCTCTGGAAACAATTCTTGCCGACGCGTTATGTTCAAAATAAAACACCTTGGGGTTATTTGGGATACCTGCATCACATGGTATGTTTTTTCTCCCCAGTTTCATTTTGAATATTTGTATTCACACATTCAGATCAGATCTTTGCAAACATATCCAACATGAATTTAAAACATGCTGTTTCTGTGATAATTCCCCTAGTTCACTTTGAGGTGAAGTACAGAAGCACTTACAAATGCAAGTAAATTCAGTTTGAAAAGGTAAATATATATATTGATAGTACATCTCTTCAAAATATTTCCCTGGTTCTATGATCTGTTGTTAGCTCAGAAACCTCTTGCTGTAGGCAAATGCTTCAATTAATGTTTCTCAATTTAAGATGAATATTGTTGCTCTGCAATACATGGAGCCTCCAGATGCTGCTTAAATCCTTAATAATTTTAACTGAAAAATGTAATTGCCACCATGATGCATCAGTCACTTATCTTAAAAATGTGGGAGATTTTTCTGTCATCATCCCATTGGAAAGACATTCAAGGGCATCACTGACTATTAACAGAAAACATTACCCACTTGCACCCATTTGTTTTTATGTTAGCACCGTCCTTTAGTTTAAGTAATCTTTTTCCTTTTCTCCCTGTTTGCCCAATGTATTTGTATTCACTCACAATACCCCTTTTCAGACTTCACTTCTCTAGGTGAAATGAGTTACTCTCTTCCAGTCTCCTCTCCATGGTAGTACCTCATTCCCTAGTAATTCTAGCAGCTTTTCACCATCCATCTCTGTGGTTTTGGTTTGGTCTTTTCCCTCCCCTTGAACACAAGTGAGAAAAACTGGATTCAAAATCCTACGGAGGCACAAATGTCAACTGCATAAATGCAACTTGATCATTGACAGAAGTCTCTTCATGCATATGCAACACGAACAGGGAAGACTCCAGAAATGTACACTCATGGCACTGCAAATCAACAGAGTCACTGGAGATTAAGTTCTGGTGCTCACCTTGATCAGTGCAGAGCAGTGTCCCATGTCCCACTGGTATCTCCCATGGCCTCCTGGCTCCACATCGCATTGTCCACCCCGTGCAGAATAATCAAATAATGCAGGAATAAGGTCCAACAGGTCTCCAACTGCATTCAGAAACTGGACATCAAAGTTGCTCAGTGGCTGAGGAAAGAAGAAGAGAAAAAATGCTTTGAGACAGAAAAGCATCAAGACAACTTCAGTGGTTAGAATTTTTCTTTTGCTCCCAAAGGAAGCTCTTGTATGGTCTATGAAATGCCTACTGACAAGGCCCAGATGCTCACACTCAGTATGGCCCCAGGCACTGAGGAAACTTTCAGGGTCTGGTCCTTGTGGTGGCATTACCAATGCTATGATTTCTGAGGCAAAAAGGAAGACATAACTGTAGCTTATGAAACCTTAGTGTGTGTTTGCAAGCAGCATACCCATCAGTCTGCTGTTACTGGTACACTGAGCTAAGATTTAATTTTTTTTGTTTATCTAGATGTCTTTGAAGAGTCTTCCACTAATGCTCTTGGGAGCTCTCAGATTTTTATAAACACTGCAATTTAAGACATCCTCAGGACTGACGAGGAAGAAACGAATGAGGGAAACAATGTTAACAATACCAGTCAAACTAGCTGAAAAAGGTAAGTCAGTCAAAAGGCACTCTGCTATGTGCTTTTGAAAACTCCACATGGTTGGAGCTATCCAGGGTTAACAGGGTTAACTACACTCAGCTGGTTCTGCAACACACTCTTTAGAACCTCCTCTTACTTTGCCTCATCAAAATAAGAGCTTAATAGTGGTTTAACCTCAACCTTCAAATACCGTTTTCTAAATCTTTCCTGTTCTTGATTTCACCATGCCTTTACTTAAGGCAAGGCTTAAGGAAAAGGAGTCAGAACACACATCACTTTAGGGCTGTGAATAGTAATTTTATAATGCCACAGAACCATATGGCAAAGAAACACATTGCTTGCAATATAAATCACTGTTACTAAACCATATAGCTGACCTCTCTACAACCCCAATGAAGGGGGACAAGGAAAAATTAAAGAGCATCAAATCCATTTACTTTTTGTTCAGAAGGCTGAATTCTGTGTTATCCATCTGCTGTTTTGGCAGAGAGAATAACCAACAGGAAAACCAGAAATAATGTAAACACCAGTCCATGTATCCCATGGGAAGGAATTAAACCTTCCCACAATGCTTACAAAGACAAGCAAGAGAAATAAGCCATTCTGACAACTAAACCCATTTGTGGCAGAAGGCCCCAACAGGGGCTATAGTCTGAGGAAGAAATCCAAAACAAACTTTCATGTATGTCACATTGCTTTAGTTCACCATGTTTTTGCTGTAGGATCCAAACAGGAAGCAACATCAAGAGACATGTCTTTGGATAGTTTTAAGCAACTTAGAGGTACGAATCAGTTACAAACCAGTCACAACTTCTATTTCATTGGAAACCATGTAGAGAGACTTGGCACTGTTTAAGCACCATTTTTCCCCATCCAGCTGCACTGAAAACCCACCACAAAATAAGAAAAAGCCATTTTCCAATGTCTGATTCACATGGGCATCCCTGTACAGTACCACCAGGAAGGGAGCAAACTGGCTTGCATATCAGATTGCTAAGCTAGCCCCAAGACATTTTAATTGTACTTAACATCCATTTGCTACCACTCCATATTCTCCTTTGTAAAATCTGCCTTCACTGTAGGATCTTCAGGCAGCTACATTGATACTGCTACAGCATCAGTCAGAATTGCCTGTGTATTTTTTAAGTTTCACACTTCTATGCTTTCTTACTTTCTTAACTTCTGTAACTATTAGGAAGTCCATTCAAATTAGAACAAAAGTGCCAAGCAATGAAGCTTTCATTGGGCACGGAAAGGTGCTCAGTGAGCAGGAGGAAAGACCCACTCAAACAAAGCATAGGTTATGCAAATTCCTAAGGCACTGGGTGAGATTAGGCTGCCAGCTGCCAAAGCCAGCCAAAGTATCAGAGATGAAAAAGACGGACTAGGTTGTTAAGCACCCCCTAGGCTTCTGTTTTCATTCCCTTTTTGAGGGTCAAGCCAATTTCACTTCAGTTTACTTCCAAAAATTCATTATTCTCTTTTAATAAACCTGGTTTTGTGTTTAAAACTGTCTGATGTGACATCACATAAGCACAGTGCTTCTCTGGAGCCTCAATAAAACAATGTATTCAAACAGAAGACACAGGAATCTGCACTGCAAGACAAATCTGGGAATTTCAGGAGTGGTCTGAGGCATCTGCCACAACAAGGCTGAGAACCCTATTTTTGGAAAAACTACAGCTGATGTCCAGGATACATAGAGAAATCTTCTCTGTGAGGAGTAAATCAGTGTCCACTAGCAAGAATTAGACCCAAAAAACTGCATCATAACAAGTGCATGATATAGGGTATATTACAGTTTTTTGTAATCGCCTTCTCTCATCTCACACAGCAATGCCAGGAAAACTCCTTATATACATGGTTTACATCCTGAAGAAGAATGAATAAACTAAACTGACAAGCAGAGAGGTGGTAAAGCCACAGCAAAAGTCCTTTTGCTACAATGTGTGGCTCCTCTAGGTACTGTCCTGAACAGCAAAACAAAAAATCAATTTGAGTTTGAGTTACATCACAAGTAGGGAGAAATAAACTTACAAAGGGCAGCAGAAAGGACAGAACCAGCCTTAAAGCCTTCTTTACACGGGACATTAAAATAGGCAAGTTATTCTGTAACAATTGTTTTCCAGTAACTTTTCCAAGCCTGAGCACTCTCAGTACAAAATAAGGAAGTACAAATAGGGAGTTATCCTGGAGTCATTCTAGTATTTAAAACCCTGACACCTCCTTATTCAAGAGTAATATCCCTGCATAGACAAGCCCAAGATTAATCACAGCGTTGGTAGAGCATTAGGCAAATGAAAAGGCTTTATGTTCTTTGAGTGCCCCTCCCTCAGAAATTGTCTTGACAAAAGGGTTGGGTTTGTTTACTGGATATAAAATGTTGCTAAACCAGATGGAACAATGTTACACTTTAAGATGAAGATGTATTCAAATTTTGACATCACTCTTAATGATACCTGTAAATATCAAATTCAAAATACAGAAGTTTACAATGTACATTGCCTTCATGCAGGTCTTAATGGAAGCACCTACCCAAAATAGTCCTCAGGAGGACAGACTCCATGCAATAAAAACACCAAAGTTTAGAACAAGATGCTACAAAGCATTTGCTTCATAAAGAATAAAAAAAAAAATACTAGTACTGATATCAAACCATTCAAAGTCCAAATTTTCTTTCTGCAACAAGGCTCAGTTACTAGTGGCAGACACAACGGTTCTACAATATTCAAGTGAAGCAGATCTGAAGTTTAGGGGAAAGCAGAAAACCAGAACACTTCAGAGTGACTTGTGTGCACATAATCCAACTCTCACTTAAGAAGTATCTGGATCTGGTTTCAAACTACCATCCATAGCAGCAGACAACAGAAAGACCTGTCACGTGGCTTCCTCAAAGTGCACATCAACTAATCCACCAAACGTAAAACTCCAACCACTTGCAAGTTTGAAAAGGTTATGTGTAGTGCTGATGAGTAAACTTGAAACATGAAATGTGTAAAATTAAAAGCAGATTAGCCATGAAACAGCTTGTTTCCATTCTCCTGAAAAGGAAACAGTTCTATACAACTTTGCCCAGTGCTCAGTGTTACAATCCACAGACTCTGCAAACATAGCTCCTTTTCTTCATCCCCTTTATCTCTTTTAGCCTTTTCTTGCCAACCAAACAACTTCTCAGTGTTCAGGAGAGCATTTTGTCCACGTATGATCATTCATGCTGCAGGGGAACATAAGAACTTCAAAACCCATCTCCTCCTCCCCTTCTCTTTCTCACGTCTCTGGTATTTTGGAAGGGGAAAAGCTTCCCAGCCTTTCTTCTACAGCATTTATTCTTATTTTAAGCTTAAGACAGTGGGAACAATTGCCCTCTACATATAGAGAATAATCAGTTGAATTCAGAAGTCACACAGCTTTCCCAACAGCAAGTAGAACATCAGAACATCACGCAACAAAACAAAGACTGTCACATGTTGGGTCTTGGCTTGATTTTGTTTGGGTTTTGGGGGGTTTCTTTTGTTTTGTTTGGGTGTGGGTAAAAAAAGGAAAAGAAAAACAGCAAATTCACACAGCAGGTATTTTTAGTATTTCTGATGTTCATTACCATCATGAATTCAAACTACTGAACTAGTAGAGATCAAAAGATCAACTTGCTCCCGATGATGATAATCCAAAGACAATAAACACATGGAAAGGATTTTTTTTTCAATTAAACAAAACAGTATCTACCAAAGGAAAGAGGTAAGAAGAGACTTTCAAAGCACTAAGGAAAACGTGCAATAGGAATGAGATTTGTTTTTAAAAACATGCAGAATTTGTTACAGAGACTTTCAGTAAGAAATGTCTTTGATTGTTTTATTTTAAGGTGAGAACTGAGTAACAGAAAAGTAAATACTTGGTGCTGGAGTTGTTGTCCAAAAAAATATCAAAACAATTGGGTTAATTGAACCAAAGTACAATACTTAAAAATAAGAAAAAAATCATCAATTAGGTGGATTTATTTACCTATCTTTGGATGGTGGATTTCTCTAATCCCAAGGAATAAGGAAGATACTGGTGGTGGTTTTGCTTGTTTGTTTGGTTTCTGAGTTTAGTTGGGGCTTTTAAGTGCTAATAGTTTACAGAAGCTGGGCTGATTCTCAGATAAATGCATGTGTCAAAGCCTGGAACTTTGCATCTGCACCTGTTTTTATTACCCATGTAAGCTCAGAGCGATAGTCTTCCAGCTCTGCTTCCTGAAGGAGATCCTAACAGCAGTTAAGTATGTGTACACAGTTGTAGCCTAATCTCCCAAAAGTACTTAAGAAGTATCATGGTATCCAACAAAATGAACTTCCTGTACTTTTACAGAACTGTCAGGTATCATTTTGATGCCAAGGAAAACCAAGGACCTAGCTGCAAGAGCAGCTGTCCAAAACGTACTCAAAGGTAAGGACTGATGCTAACTTACTGGCTGTGGCAAAGAGAGGAAACAGCAGCACCACTGCAAGTAAGAAATACACACAAGGTGAACATTTCTGCTTTGAATAAAAGTATATGCATCTCAACATCGGTAATAATGTCCAAAGCTAAAATTGTGACTGGCATGGAAAACAGCCAAAATTAATCCCACCAATTGCTGCAAGCACATTTGAGAAAAGAAAAAAAAAAAAAAAATTTCCTGCATATAATTCAAGAATGGAGGACACAAATATTTCTGCCTGAACCACATATCTAAACTTTCACTAAATGCACCATTTTTTTACAGACATGCCGGGGAGATCTCTAAAAACAGGATAAAAATTATTCAGACACTTCAGAGGTCAGTGCTTCTTAGTATCAAATGCACAGTTAAATAAGCAAGCATCAGGGAACACACCGTGCAGGCAGGACATGCCTATTACAAAGAAATAACTCCGACACAAACCAGCACTTTTCCCTTCCCCCCACATGAATCTAAAAGATTCTGAAGCAGCAAAAAAAACCAACAACCTGGTGAGCTTGACAGGGCTCTTCAGATACAGGAGTTATGAAAGGCAATTAGTGTGCTCTTTTCCTAGAAAGTCAAGGTTTCTAGTGTTTTCCCCTACAAACTCAAGTCCCTCAAGATGGATTACTATTATGAACACATTTCTTTTTTTCCAGTTTGAGCTGGCTCCCCATTCATGAAAGCCCCAAAGTGACTTCTATACAAGAAAGATGTACACTTTACTAAAATGCAATTGTTTATAATTCAGGACTTCCAACTTCTCAAAATTCTTGGTATGGTTAACCCAGGTAAAACAGTCAACTACAATTATTCAAGTCCTTCCTCTCACACTGAAAAGCCTATTAGGTATTAGACCTTTGGACAGCATTATAATTGCCATACCTCTACTGGAGTTAAAGGAGTTCTGCTATTATACAAGCTGACGATCTGGAATACAATTCTAATTGCAATTGAAGAAAAATTAGAAAAACAAACAAAAAAACAAAAAAAAAAGGCAACGAAACCACCACCAAACAAAACCCCCAAACCTATTCCATCTGACCTGCCACAGACCATATCTTTTGTAACCATAAATTTTTGAGACTTAAAGACAGAAAAGGAGAAGTCATTTAGTAAAGTAAAACATACACTAAAACAGAAAGGCTTTTAAGATTTGAAATCTAATGCTTGGAAATAAGAATGAAAGCTTTAATGCATTCCCTACATGCTGATTCATGCTGTTACAGGCACTCTTTATACCTAAAGGGTCATTTGCTTAATAACAATTGTAAAGTGACACCAACGAGCACTTCAGAAGTGTCTGTCCTTCCAACATTCACAGGGATGCAAAAGCCACCCCCAACATAATCAGCACGCGAATGTCCAGGGTTCCAAGTCCCTTATGAAGAATCTGTGGTTACATGACCTGAATGCTCAGTCACAGTATCTACACTGAAGAGTCACTAAAGATTTTGCAGAATGGCATGCAGAATGAGTACTTGCTACTAAGTATCCTACTTTTGTTTTTTATTTTTAGAAAGCAGATCCCCTTCTCTCATGTTTGTCCACTGACATCCCAGCCCCAGCTACTGAAAAAGAGGTGCAGTAGTCTTACTGTTCGCTTATGAAGTTTAGCCCACTCGAGGGCTCCCATGTACAGACCATCCAACTGTGCAATAATATAGCCAGCATGTCTCCAAAATGGGTCATCCTTATTATTTCTGATTTGTTGTCTTGTCCATTGATCTTGCTTCCTGCAGAGGAACAAACAGGTTGGGGTTTTCTTGGGTTTTTTTGAGTATAATTGATAATGCAGGGAAGGGACAAATACATTATGACCCAGATGGTCCAGTTTTACTAGAGATTTGAGGCAAATCATGCTTTGGAAATCCTGAAGATATAAACATTATATCCTCCAAGTGTAAATGTTCAGACTTAGGCAAAATACCCTACAATCATGTGCCTCTACCAGATTTTAGTGTCAAAGAAAGAGTTGGACTCCCTGTTTGTGGGGGACTTTGCTATAGCAGATCTAGCATTCCCATACAGTCAGTAAAGGGAAACAAGCATTTGATAGGTCAGATGAACCATTCCCTTTTAAATGCCTATTTAAGACTAAAAATAGATTGACATTTGAAGAGCCTCCTTCTCTCCCCCAGGTTCAAGTGCAATGAAGGCTTTCTGCTGGTAGTGCTCAAATGCTGCCTGAGAACCACGTCTATGCTCCTCTGAGTAACAGGTGGGAGGCCAAACAACTGTACCCTGTGCCAGATCCAGTCAAGAGCCAAATCACCCAGGTTTAGAGCATGAGGCAAGACAAGTTGAACAGACCCTAGGGTAAGAGCCAGCAACATTGTAAGGATGTCTCAGAATTTGCTTTTGCTATGCACAAAGGGCCACAAAAGAACCACAGGAAATGAGGACTAGATGCTGGCCTCTTCCATCCTCCTGTATCTATCCATTCAGCACTATGTAAAGTAGCAAAATAGGACAAACCTGTAAAGGAAACAAACTCTTCCAGCAGTATATGAGTGATAAAACCAACCAGAGTTAGCTTTCTAGAAGCAACAAGATGCAAGAAGTATGTCCAAGGAAATAGGGATGTGATCAGAGCATTTAGGGCTAAGGACTTCCAAGATAACACAGCAACCCACATTGCAAAACTGCTATGAAGTAAAGCAGTAATGCAGGAGTTGAGGATAGAGGCAATAGAAAAACAATACAAGGCCACCTAGTATTGTCCCCCTTCATCCAACAATGCATCTTGGGAAATACAGCTGCCATGCTGTGTCTTTCTAGAAAAAAACACATACACATTGATACGGTAGCTATCCCACTTCTCTCCCTAGGAAGTGCAGAGCAATGCTGAATAATGATAGCAAGGGAGCACTAAGATTTTTTGTTCTATTTTTTGGATAAGCTAAAACCAATCAACTTTATACATGCACACCAATAACAGAATTAGTCAGATATATAACCCCTTATGGAAAGGGCAAGACAAGGCAAAGACGGAAAAAACCAGTCCCCATAAGTGACCATTTCACAAAAGTATTTGTGATGGAAAAAACCACAGGTCTAAGGAGATTAAAATAATTGGTAATCACAGCTGAGTTTCCCAGTACCTGACCTGGTTCTTCTCCTACTTCTAGTTTCCCCACCAGTGTAGCTGCACTATTCAAGCAGAATTACTTTTGATTTTTACAGCTAAAGAGAAAAGTGAATCAGGACTTTTGTGATTATAACAGAATTTATATTAGTAGTAGAATAAAATATTAACCTAACAGAAGAAGGAAAGGATACACAATGCTAAAAAGATTAAGGTGCCAGGAGACCGCCATTCAGTGTGACATTGAAAATATCAGCTTTTCAAAAAAATAGTTTTACTAGAATGACCTTCAGAATTCATTGACATTATCCACGCCCTCCGGCGGCAACGGTTTTAAACATTTCTTTGAAACAATCAGAATTAGGGAAGGGTATATGCACTTCTTCGTGTATATTTAGAATTTCTTTTAATAATAATGGCATTCAATCAGACGGAAGGGAAGCATACATTTTCCTCAGCCCATAAGGAAGAGAATAAAAAAAGCTTGAAAATTCTGTCATCCTCCAACCCCAAGTCTTAACTGATTTATTTTTAGCAAATAAATACATACCCCATAAAATTCTGAACTCCACTTCGAATGGTGGGAGTCTTAATTAGCTGTGGATACATATTTGCAGCATGGTCATACATCTGCCTGAAAGAACAAGAGTAACAGGAGTTATTCCTCTGCATCTTCTATTTACCAACCAGTTAATCAACATGCCTTGACAGACAAGCAACACAGTACACAAAGTAAGCTTTTCCTACTCACAGAAAATACTCCAGTGCATGACAAATAGCAAAAGTAACACAAAAGGATTGTTAAAAGTTGACTTAAAATAAATTACTTTGCTAATGCCTACTCAAACTGCTGCACAATGGAAAGAAGACAAGCAAGAATGAGACTGAACTACTTCACAGCAAAATTTCACATTCAGGGAATATGTGTAGGCCAGAAGCATCTTGAAAGCATTAGCACATTCATTTAAGCACAACAAAAATAGTTTTCTGGAGAGCTATTCTATTCGGAATCAAAAAACCCACAGAGGTGAAGGTAATATTATTTGCTGATTCAGTTAATCTCACTCTTCAGAGAGAGAATTTCAGCATATCTAGCAGGTTTTACTTGCCATTAACCATGTTCCTTTCTGCTTAAGCTAAATATCTCCATTTCTAAGTGTGTGTAAGATGATCCTACATGTTACCACAGGAACTCCCACTCATGGCAGCCCTAAATAGATTCAGCTTTTACGGAGACCAAAATTCTTGTGATTTTTCCTGTTGTTGAATTCAGTTAGCTGTTTTATCCACATTAACTATTAGAAACAGAAGTTCAAAGGGTTTTGTTGCTTGGTTGGTTAGGGCTTTCTTGTTTGTTTTCTTGAAGTGAAGTTCTGCAAGATGAAATCAACTGTCAGAAATGATCACAAGCCCAAAATTCAAGTCACCCTTCCATTTTAGGTGAAATGTAACTGTCTGATCCAAGCCAAAACAAAACTTCAACATTTCTTGATGTGAGTCAAACTCAACCAACATTTTTTTCAGTCGCTGATTAAATTTTTTAAAACAAAGGGACATCAGCAGAGAATTGTTTCTCTGAGGTCTGGAGCTGAGAGATAGAATTACATCAGTCATCAGTACACTTATCTCCTACCAAGCGCTGAGAGAAAGAAAACAGCACTGAGAAACAGATACTAGCCTCAAGGAAAGCACATGCCAGCAGAACAGAATTCCTATAGTGAAACTTATGAGGGCAGCTTTCTCCAGGAGGGATGCAGACAGGAGTTCTTCCCAGTTTCCCACAGGGCATAATTAGAGAATGTAAACAGATGATGGAACGGTTTGCTGATGATTAAAGAATCATTCACTGACCTTCTCCCCTCTTTCTGTCCCACTCCCAGACAACTGAATGAACTTGATACCATGATCCTGCTGCTTCTTATCTCAGCTCTGGTACCATTCTGACAATCAAATCCAATTGTCTCACACATTCAGGCATAATACTAACCCAGCAAAAATGTGGTTTATTTTTATTTGTAGTTTGAATTAGGTTGTGGAAGGGAGGTGCTGGGACAAGTGGGGAGCATTCAACAGCTTTGCACCATTACATTTTTCACAAAACTGCAGCTCCAGCACTAATTTTAGTTCTAGAGCTTCCTGTCTCCCATGTAACTCAAGACTACAAAAATAATAATCATAACCTACTTCTTGAAGACAGCAAGAAAGTTGGAGAAACATATCAATATTCTCCACCCCTGCATATTCACAGAGAATTTGGCAAACAAAAATCCCAAGAAATTTTAGGAAGGGAACTAGAGCATGACATACTCCATACTAGAAATCACAGCTCTCGTGTCACTAAAGAGGAGCAAATAGCATGAGTTGGTCCATCTGGCAGATAATCATTTAGGGATTAGAGCCAGATGAGGAAGATAAAATCCAGCTAGAATCCTGGCCTAACCACTGCCTAGGCCAGGACAAATGATCAGGCTTCCAGACTCAACCATCAGCTCTACTCTCTATTTTGCACTCAAAGATTATGCAACACAAGGCAGATTTTACAGCAGTAGTATCTTTAAGCTGTCATGACTGATGCAGAGACTGGGTTAGTTCAGAATCATGTGACTGAAAACACCTTCTTTAATGGCTTTCACTCTTTTACTTGCTAACAGAGGACAGACAATTCCTGGAATTGATTTTTTTTTTAATGACCAAGGTTATCAAGAATTTTTCCCCCAGTTACTCTCTCTGGCATTTTTTGCTTTAACAAAGCTTCTATGTGCATGGCTTGTGCGTTTTGTAAGGGCATTATTCTCTGAATTAAACTGGATCACTACAGTAAGGCTTTGCAATTACATCTAAGGCCAAACACAAGGCAATTGCAAATCCGGGACAAGAATTCCAAGTCTAAAACCAGAAAAGCAGAGTCCTCCTTCTTTAAATTAGTGAGGAAGATGACAGAACTCAGGTCAGTTGAGGCTTTATGAGGAAAGAGTAAAATTAATGTTGCTTCAGATTTTAGGCACCTGGCATGTCCCAATTGGAACTGATTTAAAACAATGTCACAGATTTGGATATGCTCTGCCACTAAGTCAAGTCAGGCCTCTGTTAGAAATGGGGAAAGGAATTTCATACCTAAGAAAGCCAGAGCAAATAACTTGGCTGGATGATATGACTGGACTTTACAGAAAGGTGAGAGATTTGGGATAAAAGTGTCTGGATCTCCAGACGCTACGGGCACTAGGATTCAATTTGTCCAACATCTAACTATGCATTTTAAAAACATACAGATACTCTTATACTCTGAATCAAGTGTCAACACTAGAAAGATGAAGCACGTTGTAGAGAAGACTTACATTTCCATCACTGGAGAACTGGTCTGACTATTGCTTTTTCTACCACTGACCTATACCATTAGAGCTGAGATTAATTCTTCCCCAGTAATCCAAGATAAAACAGTTCTAGCATGTTTCATATTTTGATTTTTTTAAAATCTGGTTATTTTACAGTCTGTTTAGGTTCCTACTATAGGCAAGGCATATACTTTTAAGAGAGATACTTTGTCACTCTTTTGCTTACACGTTAAGGGCCTACCTGTGTCTGGAAACTCTCCTTTATGCCCTAGGAGTAATGTGAGATCTGAGCTAGCTGAGAATTCCTGAAGGTCTCCAAATTGCAGGCACTGTCAAGTTGGAGCTCCTGCTCATCCAACAGCTTCTGCAGGAAGCTGTACTTCAACATGGGTTCAGACACCAACATCTCCTTCCTATCAGTTCATCACGTTGGAGCTCTTCTAGTAGGACTTCTAGGATTTCTGCAAAGAGCCACTCTGGGTCTGCTTCATGGAGTCTTTACTGCATATGGATGCAAGACAGCTGGAGACCTTGGAGTTGTTCAGACTAGAGGTAGCCATGTACTAAAAGGCTCTTCAATTACCAAGCACACCAGTGTTTTCACATTGGAAGGCTCTGCCTGAACCACCTGAGGTGCTTGTACAGGTAAGTCACACAAGAGTCTTCACTCCAGCAGCTAAGTGGCTGACAATGCAAATAAAGCCTTCCCCAAAGCTAAACACATACCTACACTCTCCCTTGTTCTTACCAAGAACTTCAAAAAGAAGGATGAGCTGTGGGCACCGATGTGTGCAAAAGTAGAATGAGAGTGTTTAGGGACACCTTCTCTAAGGAAAGTCGTGATGGTGCTAGAGTTTCCCTGAAGACAGCCTAAATGGGCCAGGCAGCCTGATGGGAATAAAGCTACAGATTGAGAAAGGCTATCTCCCAGTTTTACTTCAGAAGACTTGTTTAACTGTCCCATAGATAGAACATCTATCTGCCAGCATGTTAATTAGGATTCTCTACGTTCTAGGCAAGATGAAGGAGAAATAGAGTTCTGAGTGCAATCTTAACATCTGCAGCCTTAGTGGGTTCTCACTTCTGCAATTTAGGAAATTGCAAACACAGTCTATAAAAGGATTCATTAGTTGCAGTTTGCCAAATAAAAACCCACCGAGGTCATGCAGCTAAAACCTCAAATAATAGGTTCTCTCTCTTATCAAGGGTCAAGAGAGTACATCCCTATTTCATCTCTGCTCCTTATGTGAAACATTTTCAAAAGGTATTCTCAGCTTCTGGAGAAGCCCTCTTTATCCAAAATAGCTTTACACAACCTGACAGAAAAAACTTATATTTGCAACCCCCAGTGAGAAATACGCTTGCACTGCAGTTACAGATGGGCAATGGGGCAAAGAAATAGCCAAAAAAATTCGATTCAGATGGTATCTATAATATTTGATACTAATTCTATTCATAGCAAGCATTTTCAGGTTTTGTCAGAGAATTCTCTGTGGATTTTATCAAAAAGTTTCCCCAGAAAAAAAGGCTTCGGCTACTTCTGGTTTTGCATCTTAACCCACTCTCACACTTAATCTCCTTTAAAACAGTTGAATTTCCCACTTTGCTTAAAAGCCTAAGTCTCAAGCCCTACTTTTCCACTTTAATACAAACACTCAGCTTCACTTCTGTTCGTTACTAGTTCTTCTATATCCAGTTCTTTACAAAGGGCCACTTAGTGCTGGAGCTGCTAGCCCTAGAGTAAGAGCAGCCAGGGCTAGGAACCAACCTCACCTCAGTAAGCATATGACCTGGAGAAGGCAAAAGCCTTGAGCAGAATAACTTGGATAATTTCACTCCCATGAATCTTCACTTAACACGCATTTTGGTAAAAAAAAAAAAAAAAAAAAAAAAAAGGGAGAAAATCTCCTTCCTTTAAAATTTAGCCTAGAATAAGACAGCAGATAAATCCCTGTAGACACTTTCACATTCAAACCACATTTAAAGGAACAGACATATACTATAGTTTGCTTAAAACCCAGGAAGACACATAAATCTATTGTGGAGGCAGAAGAGGAACAGGGTTTGAGTTGTTCCTGCTAGAGCACTATTTGCCATCTAATCAAGCTTAGCACAGACTGGGCTACCTGTAGTATGACAAAAGCTTAACCACCTATTGATTAATATACCTAGGTAAAGCCTTAGGAAAAAAAACCTGTTGAACAATACCCAATTTGAACAATATTCTAAATGTAATGCTAGCATTCCCCAGATTCAGGGACAGTTTACATAAACTGACTGAATAGTGCAAGGCAGTAACCTCTCACACCGAATAATCCAACAATATACATTCAGATCTTTCATGTACTTCATTTCCTTTCCCATCTTGGAGTACAGGCTGTGCACTATGAACTTTAAGACTCCTTTCCTCTCACAGAAGTGTTTTGTTATTGACAAGTATTACTTTATTGAATTTCCCTTATACACTTCCAGAGACCTAGGTGCCTCATCAACAAACCCCACTAGAGAGTCACATTTATCATATGCTCAGAGAACTATCCATAAATATTAACTGATCTTAAAATATCTTACTAATTAAATGAATATCATCTTGTCCAGCAGCTGTATCTGACAAATGGTCAGCAGACAACCTTCCCTTGGTAGCCTGTTCAACTTAGCCTATGGGTATTTATTTCAGTGTTCTGAAAGCAAAGTTTGTGAAGCCAAAAAGTCACATCACAAGCAGCCATCACAAACCTCTCCCAACCATTTCCCAGCCAGGCATCAGAATTTTGGAATTTTTCTTTTCCTATGACTATGCTGATAGAACAAAAGATGGAGCTTGTTCAGTAACAAGTCACATGTCATGTTCTCAGCTATATCACTAGCTTTAGAGAGTCATAGAATCTCTTAGGCTGGAAAAGACCCTTAAGATCATCAAGTCCAACTTAGATCTGCCATCTTCTAGCAGAGAGTATTTCATAGTGTCATTCTGTCTTCCAACTTGGTCAAGGAAAGAACAAAGTTTGGTTAATTTTTTTGGTTGGCTATTGTTTTTGGTTGGCTACTGTTTGGGGTTATGGACTTTTTTGTTTATTTTAGAAAAAAAACCCTGCACTGGATTTGTAACAAGTACAAAATTCTGTCACTTTTCATAGATGTGCAGTGTGGGAAAGGCGCAGCCCCTCAGGGCTTTCAGGACAACACTCACCCTTCTAGACATACCCCAGTCTGCCTTCAGGCCTACAGTGTATATTTTATTTAAGTTGGTCAAGACAACTCTCCATGCTGTCAAGTTTCACTATCTGCTCCCCGGCAGTTTCTTGACAGTATTTGCTAAAAAAGGTCCTTAAGGAAGCCCTGCAGACCTTGCAACCAACATTTCTCCCTGATCTGCTCTCAACTGCCTCATCAGTCATCTAACTACTGGCTGGGGAAATAACTACACTTTTTGCTACTCCTTATGCACTTCTTTACACATACATTATTTTGTGATTACAATACTTAACCAGTAATACAAATATAGAACTCATCTATCTCACCAAAGTGTTGGGAGAGCCTGCAGGATGAGAAGGGGAGAGCACATCCTGATCCCATAATGAAGAAGCTATACTTCGTACCTGCTACTAATTAAAAGAACAGCATACAGCTGAAAAATGTTTAAATGGACAGGAATTTAGGGCAATGAAAGCAAACAAAAAAACCTCACAAATACAGATATCCACTGGAAGTGTCGTGAATTGAGTTGCTTCCTGAGGTACTTACGGAGCTGTGAGATAGCCTTCCAAGAAGCCAGCAACATACATAATATCTTCATTGCTTAAGGTCTGAGTGCCATAGCCTGCTCTGATCTCCAGAACTCCCCAGCCTGTAGTCTGTAGACTGTTGTTGTAGAAGCCATAAGCATCTCCACTCCTGTCCAGCATATTCCTGACCTGAAGTATTTTTTCAGCTCTATTCCAGTACACAGTTGCATAGCGGAGTTCTGTGGTGGAGAAGAAAGAGGATAAGGGAAACAAACATAAGTAAATGTTTCCTGTGCAATACTGAAATGTCAAGACAGTATTTTAGCAATTTAGAAAGTTAATTTTATAGCTTTCCATCAGGCTTAGTTCTACTACAGAGATCAACACTAATGTTAATGTACCAAAAAAGGGCATGAGAACTAACTGGAGTTTTACAAAAGCTCACAGTTAAACATTCTCGTGTTATTCTTCTGGAAGTTATCTACAACTCTTTCAGTGTACAGCTCCAACATAGCTGAGTGTTAACACAAAACTCTGAAAAGTATTTCCTTACCTGGCCCAGAAGACAATCTATACAAATCTTACTGAAATCTACTTTAGGAAACAGCATGCCTTAGCAACTGCAAAGGATTATAAACTACTGTTGACTTAATTTTCCACTTAAAGATTCAAAAACTAGCAAAAGTTTTCTACATTGACTATCTGGGCAACTAATCCTGGAGGTGGCATAACAGAAGCACTAGGACTCAGTGGGTCACAATCTTAAAGACAAAAGCGTAAGAGGTATGCAGTCCTTTACAAGATACACAATGTCTGCCATCCATCTGAGATAGAATCGATCCCAAGCATGAAATGACAGGAAGGAAGGGCGTTAGATTGCTCAGAGTTCCATGTGGACCGCTGTTTTAAGAAACATTCTTGATTACTTGTGTTTCAATCCTGCAAAACCGAAGAACAAAGAGCAAGGTAAACTGCTTTCTGAAAAAAAAAGAACCAAACCACCAAACAAACAACAACAAAATCAATAAAGTTCCACATCCTACAATTCTAATTGAATCTTCCCTAAGATGGGCTGTGATTACATCAGCTCTCTATTCATGAGTGATCAAATCAGTACTACAGTACTGTAAGTGAGAAGAGTTTAAAAAAATCAAATGTCAGACTTCTCAGAATTATTTGAAAAGATTTTAAGGGATAAATTCCTCAACAGCCCTTCTGAATGGCTGCACAGCCCTCTGGCACATCATCAGCAGACCTGTCAAGGGTACACTCTGCCCCATCATTGAGGTCATCAAGGAAGGTGCTGACCAGTATGAAGCACTGGTATATACCACTTGTTACCAACCTCCAGCTAGGCTTCGTACACTGTGCACTAGATCAGTCTTCATGATGTACTGGAGACACTTCTCATGGGAACAGAAAATGCATTGTCAGAACCAGAATTTTAGTAGTGAAAGAACTCTGCTTTTTCGACATTCTATGAACACAAGTTGTTACTTGAGTCTATTTAGAGATGAAGTAACTTCAGGGACTTGGAACACAGTGTTTAAAAACATGTTTTTCATCTGCCAGGTACTGAGGCTATTTAAAGGACTGAGACATGATGGACTTCCAGTAACTCTTCAAGCAGCTATGAGCTTAGTCTTCTGCTGTCTCCTTAACTATCTTCTAGCAATAGATGCAGTCATTTCTACTTAAGGTTAAAGGTAGACATGAGAATCACACAGACTGAAAAAACCATAAACAGACGCATAGGCTGATAAGGATCATCACTGATGAAAGCCAAAGGCCACCTTACAAAGCTAGAGCTTACATACCAAAAAAGTCAGGGAAAAGGAGCTTCTGTGAGAGAGTGATGCAAGGGGTCAGAGCAGAACACATCTTGCCTGTCTAGCAGTAAATGGGAAGGCTGATTCCAACCAAGACAGCCATTGCAGGGTAGAGGAGAGACAGGCTACTTGCACAGTAAACAAAGATGTTGAGGAATGTGTAAAAAGAGCAAGAACAAAGTAAGACAAAACATTACCATCTTTCCTTCTCTTTGGGAGGCTGTGGAGATGTGGCTGGAAGTCAAGAGGAACCAGGGCAGCTGGGTATTGCTGTTAGTGCCTGCAAACTAAATAGGTATGTCAGATGTAATGTGTCTGCCTAAAGCAAAATAGCTGTTGCTTTCCTTTGGAAAAGAAAGTGGATGCCAAAGCCAGACAGACCTATCTGACACAGGTACTCTTACACGGCAGGCTGGGTTTCTTTGTTTTATGCTCTGCCAGAGCATGAACATGCAGAGCTGTTTTCAAAAGTCAGAACAAACTTTTCAATTACCCCTGAAGTCTGCCCTGCTCCAGCTTCCCTACATGACAAATTTAAACTGAAGAAAACCAGGACTCGAAGAGGATGGGAGGGAAGGGGAAATACTAAATAAGAGGATAATTTGCAACAAACCTTGAGAGACCTGTAAAGGAATAGTATTGAGGTAGTTGTTATAGGCATAGTTTAACAACAATGCTGGAAAACACTATTTCCCATTACTGCTTTTTCTTTTCATTGGCTCATCATCTCATTTCACTTTGCAGTTGGAGCTAAAACTACAAGCTTATAAACCTGTGTACACTACAAGGTAATCAAAGCATTTCATACCACCTAATCTGTTACAATTTTATTCTGTGTTCATCTAAACAAGAAGGACTGCCTTTACCAAGAAAGCCATCCAGAAATGAAGCATAACATGGAATACAGATATACAAGAAGCACCTGCACATTTTCAAATACTCCTGTTTGAATTCTGAAAAAAACAGGAGCCTTCCTATTGAATAATACTGGAATTTTTACATTTATTTTTGGAGGGTGAGGCAGGGGTCCTAGCACCTCTTATCTCAGTAGTCATATTGGTCAGCTCTTGCATATAAAACAATTGCAAGGTCTTCATGAACCTACAAATCATCCTTTCATCACAGTTAAGACTTCCAAGTGCTCAGCCTATTAGGACTCTGACAAACAGAAAAGACTGTGCCTGATCTGTAACTATTCCACAGCAGTGTGTCTTAGAATAACCTCAGTAACACACCAAAGCACACACCATCTACTGTGATGAACGAGTCAAAATCCCAGGGGATAGGGCAGGCCAGTGGAATCACCCTTCCTCTCCATCAGCCAGCCAGAAGAACTGCACAGCATCAGCAGTGCAGAGTTTCACCACAACCACCGGTGCGGTGGAAAAGAGACAAGCAGAAGTGCAATGACAGAACAAGCCTGGAAAAAACCAGTTCCTTCTCCCTTCTGCAGACAGTACGGACTGGGAGGAGCCCTCCTCCAAACTGCCTGCTTATAAAGACACATCAATCCTTCTGCCAAAGATAGATCCAGAAACAGGGACTATAGTTGAGGAAGTGCTGGAATTTCTACAGCAAGTGAGAAGTATCTGCTTTTTGTCAAAATTATTCCCTAAATAATGAGAAAAGGAACATATTTCAGCCATGAATAGGAGGTGGTAGTGGTCCCTTTGGGTTTCAAGCTGAAATGCCAAATCTGTTCTCTGCCTCTTGGGCTCAATATAGGTACTTCCAAAGTTTTAATATAACTGCTCATTGTCTTTTATTTGGTGGCAGCAGGAGAGAAGAAATACATACATGTTCATTAGAATATGAAACAAGCAATTAAAAGAAATACTAAGAGGATTGACACATGATGAAACACAAGGAAAGCAGATGCTGAAGAGGACATGAAAGAATGGCAGTAATTTGCAATAAAAGAATTGACAGAGAAGATGAGGAATTAAAGAAAAGCAGTACAGAGATGACCCAAGACCATCCAACAAGCTAATATCACTAATATTTATTAAATAAATTACAGCTACAAAAATAACACCTGACATGCCTTAAGAACGCCAGTAAAATTTGTTTGGCAATGTGCAACAGCTGCTTTTCCTTTTGCTTTCCCGGGTATAAGAAGTTTTTAAAACATACATGTATCAAGTTAGGTTCTTGGACTTCATAATTGAAGAAATTAGTAGAACTCTTTCCCTTGCAGAGGAAAGAACTACAGGGTCTGGAGGTGAGAAATAGCATTCGTATTTTTCCTTAGTCTGAGAAACAAACCAACTCACAAGCAATGGAACACTGGTTAGTTCACATGTAACAACCTCAATTAACAATTGTGAGCATCTCCTACTAATATGAAAACGACTGGTTTCCTTTACTACTAATTTTACTAATTTAATTTAACTACTAGTTTTTATCTATGGCTTTCCAAATGTGAAGCTATTTTTTGTAGAGGTGTTCTCCATAGATTCTGCCTATAAACTTTCCACTAAATAGGGAAGATATCATTTCACTGAAAATTAGTTTTGCATCACTTCAAAATACAAAAAAAAATCTAAAACAAAATTGCACATTTGATTTCAGTATACCCTCCCCTGCAACTAATGTTCAGTAGTAAAGATTATATTATCACAGCATTGTTGGGGTGGCTCAGCCCGCTCTCGGGCTGAAACCATCAAATGTCAGTCAAAGCAGGGCCATCCACTGGGTGGATTTCCCCACCCAGGACAGTGGATCGGAAGGCGGACCAGACGAGATCACTGAGGTCTAGGTTACCTCCCCCTGGGTGGTTCCCAATTTTAAGTTACCTCCCCCTGTTCCAGAAAGTTCTCCCAATCGTAGTTATTAATTGGCTCCCTGTTGTGACTCCTGCCTCCCTGTTTTCCCCATTTGTTCTGAAAAATTGTATCCTCCCCTCTGCTTGTACCCCATTGGTTGTTTTCTCTTTCCCCGCCTTGCTCCACCCCCCCATAAAAGGGTGTGCCCGCTTCTTCTCGACGCTTTTTTCTGGTTCCTGGACCTTCCCGCAAATAAACCTGTTGGAACCCATACCAGAGGCCCCTCCCGCCTTCTTTGCTTCCGGACTAACGCAGGCCTAGTCCATCGGCTGCCCGACGTGCTTCCTCTGAGGAGGAGCCAGGGTACGCACCCATCCCACGCTGATTCCACTGAGCCGTCCAGCGAGGACACTGTGGAGCCCAACGCTGCGTCCCCTCTGTCCGAGGGCACGCCGGGGCTTGTGGTGACAAGCCCCCTGGTTGCGTTACAGGATAGCATTTAAATATTTCAGGTCAATCATAACAAGGATGTTTCTGTTCAATTTTTTAATTTGAAAGAGCTTGACCTATTTTTCCATTAAAAATTTTACAGAATCATAGAATGTTAAGGGTTGGAAGTGACATTAGAGACTATCTAGTTCCAACCTCCCCACCATAGCCAGGGTCACCTTTCACTAGGCCAGGTTGCTCAGGGCCCCATCCAACCTGGCCTTGAACATTTCCAGGGATAGGACATCCACAACTGATTTGGGTAACCTGTGCCAGTGCTCATCACCCTTGCAATAAAGAATTTCTTCCTGTATCTAATCTCAACCTGCCCTCTCTCATTTTAAAACCATTGCCCCTTGTCCTGTCACTACACGCCCATATGAAAAGTACAAAATGCCCGTATAAAATCTCCCTCCTCTTTATATGCCCCCTCCAGCTACTGGAAGGTTGCAGTGAGCTCTCTCCAGAGTGTTCTCCAGACTGAACAACCCCAGCTCCCTCAGTCTGTGTTCGTAGGAGAGGTGCTCCATCCCTCTGATCATCTTTGTGGCACTCCTCTGATCCTGCCTATCTATGTGTTTGTTTTTTTTAGAAGCATCCTTTTATCTTTTTCAAAAAGGTGTAACTCTAAAGAACAAGTGAGATTTCAATATACAGTTATGACTGGAATCTATTACAAAACAAATGTTAAGCATTTCAGGGCTTCTTTAGAGATTATCTTAAACCACACAAGAAATTAACCCGAAGCCCAGTAATTTTCAAATAAAGGAGTAAATACTTTCTTGATCTGCCTGAATAGAAGCCATTTGCGTTTTCTATTCCACTGGCCTTAATTTATCCTATTTCCTCAAATACTTCAGGTCTAAGTAATTTTTCAATTTGCTTCCAACAGGCCTGTCATTATTTGAAGCCTAATCCCCTGGTTTGTGCTTACATCCGAGAAAAGCAATACTCAAAGGTGAACTATCAATTAAGGGTTTCAGTCTTGTATGGTTTTCATGTTCACAAGGACACTTACTAGTAAAGTTTAGCAAATGCAGCAGATTTGCCAAAACAGTTACAGGTACCCACTATAGGTCACCTAGAGAAAGAAAAATAACCATTCAACAAATAGCTTCACTAATCTGAGAGCACCTCAATTTAAGTCATATTAGAGAACATTCTCTAGAAACAGTTTCCAGAGCGTATGATGGAGAACCTTCAAGGCATTCAGAACACTAAAGAACAACGAACCAATTTTTAAAAAGACGGAATCTAGACAATTCACAATGTTGAAAGCCATTTACTCCATTAAAACAGCCTAAAGGCACTTCTATTTGCTCCTTTGTAGTTTTCTACCAGAACTCAATTATGATGTTAGAAATCAGTTGGGCATTAGCTGCAACTACCTCATACCCTAAACTTCCTGTCATTAATTCATAATTCGTATGTGCATAATTCACAGCTGACCCTTCCTTTGGTTCTCTTAACTGAAGTTTTTGCCAATCCAGGTAAAGTTTTAAACTCGTGTCTGCAAGATGAGGTAGGACTGCCCACAAAATTATATACTCACAACATTTTGCACTCATTGAAACAACTCTTAGGTGAATTTCTCCTTGGTTTGTGGCACTTAATACATTAACTGGGAAATTCATGTAAGATAAGCACCAAATCCAGCCCTTAAAACCTTCAGAACTTACTGAAAGCAGCACAAGAGCAAGATACTGTGTCCCTGCCCGAGGCAGCATGGTTGGAACAAGATGATCCTCAAGGTCCCTTCCAACTCAAACCGTTCTGGGATTCCGTGTGAGTTCTGAAGCACAGACCGTGACCTACACCCACAAGGTAGCACTAAAACTGTTAGTCACAAGCTGCAGCATGCTGTAGGCCACAGCACCACAACGGAGTCTCCATTCGGAACGATTCCCGTGCCTGCATATGACACTGAAAACCAGCACGGCTGGGAGCTCAAGGCAACTTCCCACCTGTTGGATCCTCAGTTTGGTTCCCGGCACCCCTCCTGGGAACGGGGAAGATGTTTAGAAAGCGCCGGCACCGAACACCCACGAGGCGGCACGGCCGCGCCGGCCCAGCCGCCGGGGCACGAGGTGCTCCCGGAGGAGCCCCTGGGGGGGCCAGACCCAGCCCGGCCTGCGGGGTCCCGCCGTGAGGAGCGGGGTTCCGGCAGCCTCGCACCCGCGTTCCAGGCAGCGCGGGGCGGAGGCGCAGCTGCCCCAGGTGGGGCGCGGAGCCCGGCGGTCCCCCGGGAGAGCCGCGCTGCCGCAGCCGCAGCAGAGCCCGGGCCGGGCTACCCCTCCCGACTGCCTGGCAAGCTCGGGGCTGGGGGCACTCGCAGGGCAGCGCCGGTACCTCCTTTCGTCCCGCCCACGACGGCGACGGGGCTTTTGGCTGACCGCCCCCCGCGACCCCGCTCGCCTCACCTGCGCGGCCGCCCGCCGCCGCCCACAGGAGGACGAGCGCCCAGCAGCAGCGGCACGCACCACCACCACCCGCCCGGGCCATGCCACCGCTCCCCCGCACCTCCTCCGAGCGCCGGGAGGCGGCGGGACTTTAAGAAGTTCCCTCGCTCAGGGCAGGTCTCGCCGCTGCCCCCGCCTCCTCCGGCGCCCGCCCCGGCCGCGGCGCCCCGTGCTGGAGGTTACGGCTGCCGGGGAACGGTTGTTCCCCGCGCCGGCCGCCGGGATGTACCCCGGCAGCGGCGGCATCTTTCCTGCCCCGATACGGGTTTGGAGACCCCAAGGCCTGACTGAGGTGTGGGAGTCACTCCTGGCCGAGGTCCGGCGTCGCAGGGTAGTGAGAACGGACCCCCAGGCTGGTGCCTGTGGGACCCCTGGACTTCCCGAGGGTGATTAACCTAAAAGGGGGAAGGTTTATCAGGAAAGGCCTCCGAAAAGCAACCAGAGTTGGACGATGCCTTGTCGAGCGATGCGTTTTTCATCACAGGAAGGGCAGCTTTCGGCCCTGTTGGGAACAGCAACTGCTGTGTGTCCCAGCAGAAGAAATGAGGGACAGTCCTTTTCCTGGGGTTTACAGATAAAGACAACTGTCCATGGGGTTTTCCTTTGCACCCGTGATTCAGACCATTTTGAGGCACTGCATTTTTGTCTCAACCAGTGTTGGATAGTCTATCTGAAAACGGCCATTATTTGGACTTAGTGTTTCAGTAATTGTTTAAGACAGTTTGAATTTGATACCGGTGCCTGTAATAGCCTCATATAACAGGGTCACATGCCAACCAGTTCAGGCCAAGTAGCAAGCCTTGGCCCCAAGCCCAGGGTAAGAGCACTGTATCTCCAGGCTGCAGGCATCCTTCCATAACTGTCACTGCTTTGTTCTAGGCTATTTTTCACTTAGAGATAAGGAAAAAAACAGACATTCATACCAGAAACCAGGATTTTTAAAAAGAGTAGTCAAAGTTGATTTTATTGTGATGTGTAGGTAACAGATATGTGCAAGGATAGAACCATGTGAAAAACAAGTCTACCAGAAGATGGGTCCATCAACTCATTGCTAAGGTTAACTATTTATCTTCACAAAATGATACGAAATTTATTACCTGAAGAACACTGGAAAGAGAAGGGCTGCTGAAAACTAAGCACTGTTTAAAATAATTTTCTTAATCAATGTCAGCAGACATTTGCTCTAAAATAATTTGTATCTCAGTGGTGTCAAAGATGAAACCCATAAAACTCCTCTTTAAAAAGAGTAGTTATGTCACTTGTTATCACTTCAAAGATCAGAACAGCTCTTATTGGGGTAATCATAGTGGTTGTCTTCAGGCTTGATGAGTTCAGCACTTGTCACTACAACACAGCTACACTTGCTGAGTGTTTCAGCTACAGCAACTTGAACAGCCCAGCAGTGCCCAGCAGCGCAGCAGTTGCACCCAAGAATGCAGACAAAGCTTGTTATTGGCACCATGAGGTAGGAGATAGCAGACGTTATATTTTTATTGTACTCATACTCTTTTTAATGCATACCAATTTTAGAAGATATGGGTTGGGTTTTTTTCCTATGCTTATCCCAATGGATGTTTCCGTGGGGACACAAAGGATGGTATGGTATTAATGGCAGGTTGAGTTTCAGATTGGTTATATATAATGTGAAAGCTATGGCTGTTGGGTACACATTTTCTGCTATTTGTCTGTATCATGTTCCTGAATGTAGGAATTTACATTTATTAGGTAAGAGTATAAGCCCTACAGCACCTCATTATTTAATTTTTCCAGTAATCTTTGCACTTCAGATCTGTCTATTTACATCTACATTGTTCTTTCGGTGTGTGTTTTCTTACAAAGCCAGCTTATCTTAACAAAGGAAAAGGCAACTGGATTGCTCTTTTAAAATTCTTTTTATGTTGTCTAGTTGAACAAAAATGCTGTTCAAAACTATAAAAGAATGATTTTGCACCAATGTTAATGGTTTGAATACTGACCAATATTTGACAATGGTGGAAGTAGTTCTGCTTTGAAAGCCAACAATGCACAAAAGGCCCTTGCAAAAGTAGATGTTATTCACTCAGTACATGTTATTTCTTCATATGAATGCTGATTTTCTTTTACATGCGGCCCCTGTGCTTTTGTTGCTTTTTAAAACTGTTTATTAGTATCAGTGCCATGGTGTCAGTTGAAGAACAAGTCATCTGAGTAAAACCTGCTTGACTGTAAAACTGCTTCCAAAAGTTGAATTGAAAAGGTCTGAGGTTAAGAGGTTCAGATAATTTTATTTCCTTAATTTCTTTCTCACTTCTGGTTTGGGTGCAGAAGCAGAAGTGGTGAAAAGATATGAAAGTGTCTTGTTTTGCAAGAATGGCAGTTTCCTTTTTCAGGCCCAGGAGATTCAGATAAGCTTTAGAAACCATACTTCTGGAATAATCTCCCAATGTAAATAACAGAAGTGTCGTCTCTTGAACAAAGTCAGCTTGATTAAAGAAAATACATGAAACAGAGGAAAACAGCAGAAGAAACAAAATAGCAACATATCCAGGTTTTACATATGATATATTTAATTATATTTTCAAATATATTACACCAAATCTTTCTTCAGATAAAAGTTACAAATTAAATACAACATCTAAAAATCATAACAAATTAAGGTTTTGCTGTGAATATTTTCAGAAGTGGATTATTGAACAGGCTATCACAGTTAAAAAAACCTAACTAAAACAAACCCGCCCACACTATTTTCCAGACTCAAGGGCAAACATTTTCATTTACCTCAAATCACGCTGCATGTGTCCTAACAAAGTCATCCAGCAATTTCAATGTTACAGTGAAGAGATGTTCGATTTACTGATAGCAGGTCGGACAGTAGAAAGGACGCTTGAAAAGGTGTTTTCTTTCTCCTCTAGTTGAGATTATAAGCCGCCAGCCTCCACATGAAGTTGTCCAGAGAGTTGCTTCAGCTTTTTGAGTCATACTAGACATCCAGTTTTAAATATATGTGGTAAAATTCTCTTTGCTGACCAGTTGCAGGTATTCCAGGGTACCTGATCGGTAGCTGGCTACCCGCGAAAGCTCCCGCGCCTTGGATCCTTCATTTTCCCTTTTCTGAAGACTATTGGTTATCATCTCTGCTAAATCATCTTGCAACCGCTGCTGATTCTCCCTAAAACCAACGGGATGGGAAAAAAAAAAAAAAAAATCAGTGATTCACACGTTTTTAGTGGTCCCTCAGGTCCCCAGAGATTTTTAAACATTTTAATCCATCTTTATCTTAATGACATTCACACACTACTGATAAAAAGTGTGGGCAGGACCAAATTCAGATTCTGAATTTGGGAAGAGAAGTCAGGATTTTCATGTGAGTTTTCCAGATAGTATGGATCAGTGTCTTTGCACAAGAGCTCTGTAAGTGTGTCATTATTGACCTTAAAAAGTCATGATCACTTGCGCAAAAAGGAAGACACGAATTAGATTCAATCCCAATCAAAATAGTTTTTAGCTCTCAACACCATTACTGACACCAGGACTTTAACTATTCAACTTCAGGTTGCCTTCAGTAATAGAGTTGCCATTGTTTCAGAAATTTCTTCAGTGTATTTGGGTTTTGCTGGAGTACCCCACATATGACAATTTTTAAGGGGCAATCTTATATGAGGAAGTGAAAACAAAAACATCACTGTGATCCAGCTCAAGAGATACTTTCCATAGCTGAATTCCAGAACACTAACAATTCAATAATTCTGATAGTCTCGACAGATCATATTAATTTTAAAAAAGGAGTTCTAAGTTTACAAGGGAGAGGTACCATAAGAGGTAGTCTTGACAGTATTTCCAGCTCAACCCAATCACTTGTACTTTCCATTTAAAAAATAACAAAGTTCATGAGATTCTGTAGCAGATTAAAAATTTGATTATGTTTGTTTTGCAAATGCCCTGAGAAAACCCTCATATTCCGCCTTATCTCCTCTTTTCTCTTACACAGTAGGAATAAATGGACAGGGAATTTTATTTGTGCAAAGGACACATTGTGTAAGACTCAAAACATACAGTAGAAGCAATCTGTAACATTTACTCATGCATTTCAGGACAAGGGATCCCAATGTATCTGGCAAACACCAATTTGCAATATCATCACTTCAATTTGTAATGAAACAATGTCCTTTCAGAGTAGACGGCAGCAAATTCCCACTTAGTGAAGAGTGACTGTACAAAGGTGTTTGGAGCAGAAAGTGAGGAACTTCCACATTTAGTGAGTTTGCAGGAAATAAAGAGGTACTCATATACAAAATATACACTAAAAAAATGTAACAAGTTATCCTGACTTCAATTTTGCATAGTTGCTCAAAAACACCACTTCCACTATTGCTGTATTTTATTCAATTCTAATGGAAAATGATGGCTCTGTTCCAGAACATCCACCTCATATTTTTTTTACTGATAACTTCTCTAAGTGTTGGAAAGGAAGCTCTTGTTTAATTTCTAAAGATTTTATTCCTGTGCAGTACTACAGTAACTTTGTCCTCTTTTAGCAGAATAGTAGTTGAAATCCTGCAAGTTTCATTTCTCTTACAAATTCCTCCACAAGAGCTCACAGGCATAACATGGTATTACAGAGAGCTGCACATTCAGTTGTGGTTATCCTCAGTGACAGGTGCCACTAGGACTAAATTTGGGGGAATATTAATGTTTTACATTTTCCTGTCCATCTGTTGCTCTTACCACAACTTCTCCTGTAAGTCTTACACTGCTTCCAAGGCAAAGAACCTGCTAAACATTTTATATAGACAAATAACCTTCAGCACACACATAGTCCCATGTAATGAATATTTATGTGTTTATGTGCACATATGCTATTAAGTCTCTAACTACTGGAGACAAGTTCAATGATATAAAAAATCCACAAGTGCCAAGGAGGAACACTAAAGGCTAAAGCACAAAGAATGGGAACTTCTCCTCCCTTTTCACATATAAAGACCATCTTACACAGAAGGAGGTGTTGGGAGATGGTATTTCTTGTCCTCAGTACCCGTCAACCAGTAGGTAATTTCTGTTCCTCTGCCCTAAATATGTATGACAAAGAAGAGAAAGCACAGTGTTGGGATTAGCATGCAATTTCCTGTAGTTAATTTACTTAAGTAATACTCTATTGCACATTGCCATGTTTGCCTTTGCCTATTTTCAGTAACTGATGCTGACAGCAAAGGATTACAAATCAGAAGTGAGAAGGAGAAGAATGGGGGACATGAAGCTGCACACTCACTTCTTTGTTCCATGACCTGAAACACAAGTTGTGGGAGAGGTGAGCTGTGCTGCCTGCCATCAACTCCCAAGGACAGAAAAGTGGAATAGATTGAAATAAATGGATTGGTAGATACTGGAGCATTACCAAATCAACACTAGGTTCAGCTTCTCTTTCAGCAGATGACTTTACAATCTTCTGTTCCAAATGGTATGTTTCATTTATTCTCCACATCTTTATGTTGCTTTAATTTATGAGTTAGGGAGCTCTTCATCCCGAACCACCAGAGACTGTGATACCAACTGATCAGTAATCCTTGTTCCCCAGCTCTTAATTAGGTTCTGGGGTACTCTCAGCTATACAATACTTTTTACTATCCGTCTTCTCTGTGTTCATGCATGCACATGGTAAAGGTTACCTTCAAGTATGTTTCTCCTCTCTCTTCGTACTGGAATTGGCAGTCTGTTCTTTTCAGGATGTTAATTGTGGAACCGCTTACATGAATCCTTAAAGCTAAAAAAATAAAGAGACAATGAAAGCTCAGCCTGGAAACACATCACATACTCGTATTAGGTATATGTGAAAACTGGTGCAATAGCAGAAGCTCCTTCAATTGTTATCATCATAAATTCTGAGAGCCAAATTAAATGAGAAGCAATTACACTGCTGTATGAAAAATTGGACTCCACTACAGAGCATATCCAGGCAGGTATAGGTGGTACAGCCATTCATCTGAAATACAGGTGACAGTGGTATCTGTAGTAGTTAGAGGTCAAAACAGAAAAGAGTAATTGTGAGTGACCTATATAGAGAATGCTCACATGAAGACACTGGGCAGCAGGAAGAAAAACTGGCTCTTGCCACAGTTCCCTAATGGTGAAGTTGATAACATAATTGCTTTAACTTAAAATACGCAGTCAGTATATTTACACAACAAAGCTGTAATACAATTCTAGGTCAAACTGAAATCTGTGGTTCATAGAGTAAAATTAAATTCCAGACACATAAGTATCATATCTTCCAGAGGAACTCAGGCAGTGAGCCAGCCTACAAACTCCCTGTTACCAGCACTGAAGCATAAACAAGGAACAACTCTTCATTGCCCAGTGAAGTGCCCACTGTCACTTTGGACAATTAAATAATTGGTAATCAAAACAAATAGGGCTTCTTTATCTTTAAAACTTCTGCAAGCTGATAATAAATTGTTCTCGGCTGAAAACAGACACTTGATCACAAATTAACCAATAGCCTTTGGTCCTGTTACACTGAGAGCTAAAATTAAATCCTTACGCAAGCCTGTGGATTCCATCCGCGAAGCTGTGTTTACTGTATCTCCAAACAAACAGTAACGAGGCATTTTTATTCCAACCACACCAGCCGCACATGGACCTAAAAATGGGATGCAGAGAGATAAAAAGGGTGAACCAAGAGACTTGATTTATTTGGCAGGTGTCTCACTGTTGCAGAGCAGTGCAATTCCTGGGGGAACTCTGCGTTCCTCACCAACGGCAATACTTTCTACCTCACTTCCCACAGTATCTTGTGGTCTCCCACTACAAACCAAGCCTAGCTCTGTTATTCTTGCATAATCCAATAAGAGCATAAAAAGGACACAGCTGCACAGTGTTAATTGTATTTAAGCACGATCTCTGTGCAGAAAAAAAGAAGTACATTTATTAACTGTCAGGAAGCAAGAGAAAAATAGAATAAGCTTCATTATGCAGGGGTGCATAGTGGTGCCTCAAGAGGCTTCCCAGTGCCTCAGTCACTTTCTTGGATATGTTCCTCCCCTGGCAGCTGGTGTTGAGGAACTTCCCAAAGTTGTTGAGCTATCTGGAGTTC
This sequence comes from Corvus moneduloides, assembly GCF_009650955.1. Taxonomy (NCBI): domain Eukaryota; kingdom Metazoa; phylum Chordata; class Aves; order Passeriformes; family Corvidae; genus Corvus; species Corvus moneduloides. The sequence continues at coordinate 25,989,298 of NC_045479.1, read as the reverse complement.
CCCTTTGACAAAAAGTATTTTTACAGATAAATTAAAACATTAAGTCCTACACAGACTCAACAAAACTTTTTGCCTCCAAAAGCACAAAATACAGGCTTGCATTTTTTGTCTAGATAAGCATAGCTGGCCATGACTGATCTCTGCTTCAGTCAGAGAGAAATAATCTGTGAAGGCTTATTTGATACAACTGGTTTAATCACACCAGGAACAGTGGCTGTTGCTCATCCTAGCTACTGACTTAAGCTGTGAATTAATGGCTATGGGCTATTTCACTACAGCAGGAGCAAAACAGTGACTTATTTACTTCTGTTACTCTTCCTCTATGAACATTTTTTTTCAACCTGATTCTTCATGAGGAGAGCAGTTGTCTATGGCATATATCCCAGATCTTGTATAGGTGTTAATTCTGTTCAAAACCAGGTAACAACATTGTCACTGTTGATCTAGCACTACTGTGTACCAGAGTGAATTCCAATGCGAATCCAAACAGGCAGCCCTGGCAGATGTCTTAGTTCAAAAGATCCCATGAAGCTGAGGATGTCCAGAGCCATCATGGAGATGTCCACTGCGTGCCGGTTGCCATTCCTGTTTGGTAAACCACTCACCACCATGTAAGCATCACCAATGGTCTCCACCTGTGGAAATAAAATCAGAACTCACTATTTGCAGACATAGAAAAGTACATCTTCAGTTAGAAGCAGAAAGATTTTATCAGATCCTTTTGTTCATGACTAAATATTTCTCCCCCAGAGAGCAGGATTGATTCGTTTAAGGTAGCTGACACCATTTGGGTATATGAGTGTTTATAACTATACCCAGCATTCCAATTAATGAATGTGTGACCACCTACTGTAGGAAATTTGGTATAAGTAGGCACAGTGAAAGCATATTGAAACAAAGTAATCCTGACCTGTTTTTCTCTCTTTTGCTTTGCTTAGAAGGCAGATTTCCTTAGCCACCACATCATGCAATTCGGTTTGTGTGTCCACTGGGTGTAAATGAGCAAAAGTACAGAGATAATCACCTTGTACACATCATGATGGTCAAGAATGTGGTCAAAGTTCTTGTAGATATCGTTGAGCATATCTACCACCTCCATAGGGGTGCTGTATTTGCAGAGCGTGGTGAAGCCAACAATGTCACTGAAGTAGATAGTGACTTCTTCAAACAGCTCTGGCTCTACCAGGCCAGTCTCCTTCAAAGATTTTACTACTGGCCTGTGGAAATAGAGAAGGCAGGAAGACAGAGGAGTAGTGTTTACTATTAAAGGTATTTTTTCATGCAACCCAATCACAGTATTGCTTTCTGTGTAAGAAACATCAAATAGTTTGCTGAAAACTGCCATTGCAATCGCATTTTAGATGCCCATAATGCTTTTCAGTCAGGGACCTCAAAGCACTTACTAATGGTAATTAATGCACTACAGACTTTCAAAATCCAAGTGTGTGAATAACCATGAGGAAACTGAGACACAGGCAACTGAGCTTCTTGGTTAAGGTCAGAAACAGGGATATTGAGTAAAATTTAAAACTGAAATTCTGAACTTCCTGACATGTAGACCTAAATTCTACCCATACAATAAGTAAGACCAGACAGTTTTTTCTGTTTTCTCAGCATAGAAGTAATTTCATTATAATAATTACATCAACTCATCTTGATTTCAGATGAGGTATCATAGTCTGATAATTTTATGGAAGAAAAATTCAATACCATGACAGTCAATGCCTATTCAAGAGGTACCTTCATTTTCTTGCAATTCTAAATCCAGAAAAATACCTGTTCCTAGTGGTGGTATTAGAAGAGAATAACTGAAAGAGACACAGAAAATTATAGGTTTTGCACAATGCTGTGTTCCATCTACAATGAAACAGTAATAGAGCGGTAGGAACAACAAAGAGTGGAAGGAGACATGAATTCCTTGTCGTACTGTCTATACAGCCAGATCATTCCTGATTTTCCCCAAAACTGGATTGAACAAGCACTTTGTTTTTTGTGATGAGTCATAAAATCAATACCCTGACTACTGAAATATCCTTGAAGCTAGTAATGACATACCAGGATAGTTCTATTATTCCAAATATGTGCAATACCGAAATTACTGGTATTACCAATATTATAATACCAATAATACTTGTCCTATAGCATGCTCTGAAGAATCCATCTAACCCAGTATGACCCAGCCAACCTCAGCCCCTCTGTTGCATTGCTAAACTCCAGCCTGAAGTTGGACTGCACTCCTGCTCTTCAGCTGAAGACACTCCTTCTACCTAGCAAGGTGCTGGAGCAGAGCAGAGCTCTGTGATGTGGGATCACTGTAGGTCTGTGTTCCCAGGAAGGCAGTGAAAGAGAGGCTTGTGCTGGAAAGGGGGAAACCTGTGCGTGAAGAAATGTTGAGGAAGATAATGGGTCCCAATACCATCTTGGCATGACACTCCACCATAGGGTGGAGAGCTCAGGGACAGCTGCTTCTTATTTCCTTTCTGGCAGGATTAGATTAGATGGAAAGAAAATAGAACATAAACATTAATCCTATCCCCTACTCTGCAAGAATCGGGTGTATGTAAATAAAATGGCAGCGAAAATCCTCCTGGCCAGTTACCTTGGAAGTAACATGAAATTAAGCCTGTCTGCTCTGTCTCGCTCTGCTTTGTACAGCTCTGTCCTTTCCTCCACCAGGTGTTCCAAGTTCCGCGAGTACAGCTGTAGACGCCGGATCAGGGTATCCATGTAGCTTTCATTGGTCTGGCCATGGAAATTACTGCAAATAACAGAATTACACAGGAATCAAGAAGAAAGATGTACATTGTTGAGAGCAGCTAAAAGGAGGCAAAAAAGCAGCAACAGAAAACTTCTTCAGTGTTTGACTTCCCTATAGTTAGAATGCAAAGCGCCTCAAGTGCATCATTCTTTTGCTTGCTTGGAGGCCTTATGTAGATGAATTGAAAGTCTGTAATCCACACTTGTCAGTTGGAGCTGGTAATTCTTAAGGCAGCCTTCAATCACCTAACCCTGCTAATATTGTCAATTCCAGATTACCTTGGGTAATCCAGGAACATACATTTGTAAAAAGTAACTGACAAACTCAAATTCTGAGAGGAAGCTAAAAATAGTAGGTAGAAAATTGCATATAATGTTTAGATGGGGACTTCAGCCAGAAGAATTAAGACAATTTGAGGCTGTCTGATTAGAAGACTGAAGAATACAGTGGAACAATGGACAGCCCCATGGCTAGTTTTACTCACAAAATCCTGCAGACTAAAGCCTACTAACCCCTGGAAGCAGAAGTGTGGTAACATGAGCTGCTCAAACTTGTTTGTCCGGGCAGCCTGCACTCACCAAAGCAGTCTGAAAGTAATTGGGACCAGGCTGACTGGAAGAGTCAGATTAGTATTGCATCCAACTGGCCTTCAAAATTACTCTTTAAACAAATTTTATGTCAGGGATGCATCATCTTAGACCTACATGAAAAGAACACTATATTGTGTGTGACAAGAGGCAACCTTTTTGCTTTTGTAGGATGGAGGTTTAGGAGCTGAACCAGGAGGCCTCTCTATTCAGCTGCAGAAAGGTTATTCAGCTGATACATTCAGTTATGCATATTAGAGTTGTCTTGCCCATGTAAAGTGTAAAATGATGCTGTTGGGGTTTGTTCATGGGGAGAACCTTAAAAACTGGGGAGCAATTTCCTAGGAGAAGTGATTAAAAGCTCACTGTTTGGTCATTGAAATAATTAATTCAGACCAAATTCTGCAGGAACAATGCAGCATTGTGCAGGTGAAAGGCCTGTGTAACCCCACAGGGTTTATCCAGCTATGACCCTTATTATTTTCCCAGAACTTTGTACTACCAAAGCCCTGTAATTAATACTTCTTGTGAGTTACAACTCAAAATTTCTAGTCAGCTTAATTTGGGACCATCCAAACTTTCAAATCATCCTTCAAACATCTATGTGCATTCATTTACCAAAATGTAGATTACATGAGTCACTATACAACTCTTGACTAGAGAGAGGGAGTGAATTACTTGATTGGTTTAAATCCCTAATTATCCAGCTTGCTAGTTCCATAATGTACCAATTTGAGGTAAGGTGATCATCTCACCCTCACTCAGTACATTGTACACAGGTGTATGTATACATATGTACATGCTCCCCTACTTTTCTGCCAAAGAATAAAACAGCATCTAAGTGAAGACACTAGGGTTTTCCACTGACTGAATCATAATCACATCAATTTACACACTTAAAAATATGAGCTTTCTAATACAGGAGGAGTTTGGAGCATCTTAAAAAACAAAGCCCCTGCTTCTCACCTGAATATTTTAGCCAGAGTACTCTCAATTTTCTTAAAGTCAGGCCTTTTCTCTGGATCTTCCTCCCAGCAGCTCTTCACTAGTGTATATACCTTCAAAAAAATTTAAGGAAAAGTCCACCTGAGATATAGACAGAGAGTAGTGCTAAACCGCACTAGTTCGTTACAGAATTTCCAGTTACTCTTGACCAGCAACATACTAAATTGTGTGACTAATTGTCTTGAACCTATGGTTAGAACACTCATTGCAGGCATCTTAACTCTGTGATGAGTAGTGACATGATCTTAACTTGAATTTGCAATACACAAATGAAAGGCAAGTAAATGGATCCAGTCTTGCAGATTGGTGTCAGACACAGTTACTGACATGGTGGTAAATGCTGTGTTAATTATATTTCCAATATCCTGAGTTTGGGATTTTTCTGAAACTGGTGATTCAGCCAAAAAGAATGGGATTCATTGCTGGATATGTGAATATCAACAATACAGACATTTTCACCTGAGCAAGAAGCCATAGGGGCTATATTAGTGGAGAGGGGTATACTTGAGGTGTAATTCATCCCATCTCAAGGATATCTAAAATAGGTGAGAAGAGTGTCACCATATAAATCTCTGTTTCTTTCCAGTGAAATAATTTCCATGAGTCATATTTCACATTGCTGGTAACAACTATAGAATGCAATTTCTTCCCACAAAGTTAGGGCATTTGGCATAAAACACATAGCTTTCACCTTTCCATGATCATGGGCTCTAGTTTGGCCAGGACTTCCACCCTTCACCCAGAAAATGACTTAGTTAATTATTAGCTTACTTCCAGCTGTCTTTCTCCCACTGTTTCCAAGGTCAGGTCTGGTCGGAAAGGCTTCACTTCTTTGCCTCTCTCCACTCTGTAAAGTTTCTCTAATACACGAAAAAGAACAAAGCTTTAAACAAAAAAGCGTAAGGACATTGATTGTGTATAGCAGTCTCTGATGTTACAAGGCACTGTACAAACAGAAGTCTTGAAGACAGTTGCCTCATTTTGTTAGAATTTCAGCTTTGGAGCTTTTCTTAATGTATGGCACAAGACCAAAACAGGCTGGCTTGAAGGCCCCTGAAAGCAAAATGAGTAGAAATGTACATGAGTATTTATTGGTTACGGTAGACATGGTTATGGCATCTTCCCAAATGAATGTTGGGCATTACTAGTGTGCCTCTCAGCATGAAGTATAATTATAGTAACAAACAATGTGAAAAGCCCATTGCAACTTGATCAAAAGTGTGGAGACATACACCGCTCATTAGAGCAGTTCAAATCATCCTGCAGATGCTTAACTTCCTTAAAATGAAGCTGTTAATATAAATGGGTTAAAAGCATTGCATTTGTTAACTCATTTGTACTCTTAGTCATTAAATGCATTCTATGAAAGTTATTTGGACTCTGAACACATCAAAATCAGGCTGCATTTGCACAACTCAATTTAAGCACAGTAAGAGAGCACTAAAGCAAAAATATCTTCCTTTGTCTTTCTCCTGCAGACTTCAAGAATTCTGGGGGAAGGGGTGGGGGGTGGTAAAAAAAAGAAGCAATTTTTTACCTCTGGATAAAAGGAAATTGAAAGGGATCTGTGGATCAGAACAGATTATTTATTAATAATGTCTGATTATATTTGGGATACAATTTTACTGAAGGAAGTATACATCATTCATGTGTAATTATATGAGGAAGGTTTGTAATTGCACTGGTCTACAGCAGCTACAGATGCCTAAACATACCCAATGTGCATGATCACCTTAAAATGATGCAGCAGCATCCAACTTTTTGGTACAGAAATTACAGACTAGAGATGGAGCAGAAAAGTTGAGTCTCCCAAATGCAATAGAGTGGAGAGACTGCTGAGAAGTCTTCTGTGGGCTAAGAGACAGGAAAGTCTGTGTAGGGCTCACGTACGCAGGAGGAATGTTCTGGATTTCCATGCTGGACACAAAACTGAGAGAGGAAGTAACAGCACCTATTAGCAATACTGCAATTAGTCAGTAGCAGAAAGTAGTGGAACAAGGAGGCAGCCTGAATTGAGCATTGGTACATGGCAAGGTTTCACAGTCTTGAGCAGTGAATGAGTTGTTTCTGCAGAAGAGTGGAGTAACCAGACGGAGAACAGCTTCTTGCAGGGATGTCAGTGAAGCAGATGATGACCTAGTTACTTCTACACATTAGAAATCCAGTTCTGTATACCTGTCATGGGACTTCTTTTCTCTCATTAGCAGCAAAATTACTGTACATTAAGTTGATTGATACATATTTTCACGTTGAGTAAATTGGCTCACTGAGTAACTGAAAGTAGAGTTTAGTTTTTCTAAGTTGGTGGATGGAGCTCAGGTGTGGGGTTTTTAAAAGTCTTTTAAAATCTGAACACAGTCCTTGCTGCTGTCATTTAAGCCTGGAGAAGCAGTTATATCAGCTGTCCTGAAATATCAATATCAAGTCTTCTAATTTGCAGAGACTAACTTCTGATAGCCTAGCCACTGAAGGAGTTTCTCTGGTGACTTAAAAACAAAATTAATGTAACAGACAACAGGGACATTTCTTTGTCCATTACCATTGACTCTAATTTGGTTATTTTTTCTCTCTTTTTATCTTGGATGTTTGTAAATTAATGGTCACCCCGAGTTTGAGCTACTGTCTTCCAAAGTTAGATGATGCCACAAACAAAATGCAGAGGTGTTTGAATAAGTATGGTTCACTGTCTTGCTCATCTTGGCTAATGAATGAATCAGGCATTTAAATGAAGAGCCACTTCAGAAATATGTAATAAAATTAATTCCTTTCTGTTACATGAAATTTGATGAACTGATGAACACATTTTACTCAACTTGCGTAATCAAAAGTCAAGAATAATACCAGAAGCCATTAGATCAGCAATATATATCTTAGACATCTACTAATGCTTTTATGGAAAAAAAAAAAAGTTTTGTGGAGAAAACAATCTCCTCACTGAATGGAAAATTTTAAATTTCAGCTGAAATTTACAAAGCAGATTATTTTTTTAAGTTACAGTGGACCCAGACTTACTAGGTTTCACACCTAGTTAATTTATTGTCTTACCTCACATGCTGGTATGTGACCATCTCCAACATCAGCACTTAGATGCTGTCAGGTACCTAGCTTAGGTGCTACAAATTCTTTGAGTTGCATGGATTAACCTAACGCCATTTGAAAGGGACAGTCTTTGCAAAAGGACAGAATACAGTGTTAAGAAACAGGTAAAAGATAAAACAAGGAACCAGGTTCTCACTGTGACAGCCAGGGTCAAACACAGAGCAATGAGGATGCCACCACATCTCAGAAAAGCCAAGAAACACTATGTCTGAGGCTAACTTAATAACCATTAACACAACACAAAAAGACTGTAACTGCTCAAAAAGCAGTTAAAAGAATGTAGTTTGCTATGGTTTTGCTTCACAAGTCAAAATGAGCAAGGTAGGGCATTGCACCTTCCTTTCTCCATGTTGGCAATATTTGTAAAATTCTTGCATTCATGAGGATTGTGTCTGCCTCTTCCCAAGAAAAAGGAATAGAAAGGCCTTATTTTCTCTACCTTTTATTAAGCATGGAATCTTGAAGAGTTTCTTGTAAGGGGAACAGGCATTTCTAATCTCTTTTAAATCTACATTTATGTTATAGAGTTGGTGATGTGAAAAACTGTGTTTCCTGAAATATGAACAGATTTGTGATAATGTAGGATGATGAACATGCCCCAGAAATTATTCTCGAATGTAACTCAGTAAAAGAGCTATTAGGCTGTCGAGCTTCTGCTCTAGATGTTTTAACAAATGTGAGGCGGATCCAACAGAATGACTCAGAGATAAAGGCAACGTCTAAATTTGTTGTTAGTAACTATTGTTAGTCACTAGGAAAATCCCAAACCCACACATGTTTCTGTGTCAGTTCTAGTATATAATAATGTCTGGATTCTGGGAATTGGGATTGACTGGGCTGGATATTGTCTTGGTTTTAGCTAGGGTAGTTAATTTCTTCTCAGAAACGGTTACAGTGTTGTGTTTTGGGTTTGGAGTAAGAATGGTGTTGATAACACACTAATGTTTTGGTTTTTTGATAAGCTGTGTTTCTCCTAAGTCAAGGACTTTTTTTTAACTTGTCTCAGGCTCTGCCAGTGAGGGGGTACACAAAAGAAACTGGGAGAGAGCATAGCTGGGATAGGTGACCCACACTGACCAAAGGGATATTCCATACCAAAGAATGTCATGCCTGGCATATAAACTGGGGGGAGTTACCTGAAAGGGAAGATTATCTGGGTTCAGGAAGGGGGTTTGGGTATTGGTTAGCTGATAGTGAGCAATTTCATTGTTCGTCGCTTGTTTTTCCCTTTTTATTATCATTATCACTATCGTTTATCATTAATATTGTATTTTACTTTATTTTCAATTATTAAACTGTTCTTATCTCAACCTATTAGTCTTACTTTGATTCTCCTCCTCATTCCACCAGGGGGAAGGAGGGTAGAGAGGCGGGGTTGAGCAAGCGACTGCATGGTGCTTAATTCCCAGCTGGGCTTAAAACCAGAACAGCCACTCAAAAACAATGTCAAAAAATGGACAATACAGGGTGTAATGGATGCACTACAGGAGGAGATGATTTTTGTGACAGAAGTTAAATTGCTAAAGTTAATTATAACCAGCTTGAATAAAGTCTGAATTGCCAGTTTTTAAATGCCAGCTGTTCTTATGTCATGCAACTGAGTTTTTGTTATTCTGTGTTGACAATGCTGATTTATTCTGCCTAAAATGAGTGGCATATTACATGTTGTTTACAAGTCAAAATAGAAAAACCTTTGAGGCCTTTAAATGTTACAGTAAGTCCGGACAACATTGTATAATGTTAACTTCTGTAATGCTGTGCTCCAGGTGAGAAGGGAAGAGAAAGGGCAAGAAAACTCAATGCAAACTTTATTTACAGAAAAAGTAGGGACACTTGCCCCCACAGTGAGATCCTTCAAACAGGCTCTTCATTCACCATGCAGGGAAAGGAGCAGCTGTTCAAACAGGTATGAGAGACAGTGCCTTTCACAAAACATGGAGAATAGGTCACTTACAGCTCCAACCGTCCCAGAAGGCTGCAGTAGAGGAGAAATCTGTGGAATTACCTCTGTTGTCCTGGCAATGTGTGGTGTAGAATGTCTCTTTGCGTAGGATGATTTCTTGGGCAATGATCCCATAGCTGTATACATCACCCTTCTGAGATACATCGGCGTGACGGAGATGCTCAGGAGCTGTCCACAGGTCTGAAGATCCAGATGGCAATGGGGGATGATGTAAAGGGGGAAGGGAGAGAAGTAATTGAAAAAAGGGTGATCCTTCTCAGAGCATCCACTGGCTCTAATGATATTTCCTTTTACTCTTTTCATATCCAATCCAGAGCCCACTGGTATTGTGTATTTCCTACTTTAGCATTTTTCTTGAGAAGCTGACATCAGTACAGGTTAGATAAACCTCTGAGGTAGTTTTCAATTTGCTGGGATTTGCTGACCCTGCTACTTTCCACTGTAGATGCAGACTCTTACACCTTCAGAAAAGTTATGTCTATTGGCAATGAACTTGCTTTTCTTAGCTACATTTCACAGGCTTCTTAGAAATAGCCGATGTATCTATATAAGACCAAGGAATGCCAGTGCTATAATAAAAAAACCCTGAGCCATAAACTATTGAGCTAGGAGATGCAAGGAGTTTTTTATGCACAGTGTCTGATGAAAAGACTGCCATATTTCCCAATGGCCTTGATATCATGAAGCTATTGAAACAATTCTCAAGTGCTTTTGAGCCTGACATAATATTACCTGCTCATAACTTTCTTTCTTGAAAGAACTTGCTTTCTTCTCAGAACTTGCTTTCTACAGAAATTATTAATCTGTATTTCTCGTGCAATGAGCACCATTGTACCTCAAAACCAGAATGCTACCATGGTACAACAGCTGTGACATGCTGGTGACATACCGTAACAGTGACCTGAACACAGTGACCCTGAAGACAGTGTTATGATATCAGGCTGTAACATCCAGCCACAATGAATCTGTAGATCTCTTGTGAAACAGTGAGTTTCAAGGACATAGACTGAGTAACCAGAAATTCTGAGGCTGCTTATAAGCAATAGAAGATAAATACATTACAATGTAATAATAATATAAAATTAAATAAGAAACTTTTAAAATTAAGAATGAATAGAACATTTATGTTCAGTGCACTTTTCTTAGTCCTTTTTTATGTTCTTATTGCTCCTCTTGAGTATGTTTGTGTCTGAACGTAAAAACTTTCTCCAAACCAGTTGCAACCAGTTTCTTCTCAGGTCATATGCTGCAGTTACAGCACAGTGCCGTGCTTATTGTACCCCAAGCTCTACTCTACAGATTCATATGACATAATTTCAGATGGGCTCATCTTTTCACTCCAGATCAAGTAAGAAGGAAAAGATGAGTAGAAAGGAGTGTTCTATTTTACAGAAATATTCTATGAATGTGAGGTGAATAAAAAATGTAAAGAAAAGCTATTAATATTATTCCAATCTGCTTGAGCATATATTACTAGATTCCTACCTAAGGAAAGAAAAGCGAGTTATCATTGCATATCAACACAGATTTCTTCAAGAGTTATCAGAGTCATGCTTGTTAATGTTTAAATGATACCACAGAGCACCATAGTAACACATGTATCTAATCAATTACGAGATTTATGGTAAATTAACTGCTTTTTTTCTTCACACAATTTCAGTATTACTGCTGAAGAGAGCTGTTTGCATGAAGGACTTGGATACTGAAAATGTTTCTTATACTGCAGTCACAGGTGAAATCTCTGTTTTCTAAACTAAAAGTTGAATATTCATCTTTCCTTCCTTCTCACACTAATTTCTTTCTCTACCTGCTAGTAATTCTTTCGTTGTGTTATTTAAGTTAAAACAATATAATGGCTGCTATAATATGAATCAAAGTCGCATTGTTTTGTACTGTGTAGAAGATGTAATTAGACCCTACTGGTCTATGAAGATAAGAAAATTCCATTGAGTTGGAAACCATGAAGGAGAGTCCAGTTAGGCATTTTTTACCTTTCCTTGGAGGCAGAATTGAATTACAGCCAAAATCAGTGATCTTCACTACCATGCGATTGTCTACTACACAGTTTGTGGATTTGAGTCGACCATGGACTTCAGTTTTGCTTGAGTGCAGGTAAGACATCCCCTGTGGTTGACAATAAAAGACAAAGAAAGCAAACTACATGTGAGACACTCAGATGTTACCAGACTCAACAAGAATGTGAATATTAGCATAATATCTGTGCAAGTAATTAAATGGACTTCATCTGCAATGTATATGTATAAATCACATTTCCCTTTCATATTATTATTTTACAAAGGAGACTTTCCAAGACATTAGGAACAGTCAGTATTACAAAATAAGGAAATGGATCCTGTCATGGAAGGCCATCCTTCCTTTTAGTTAACAACATGGCATCTTGGGTTTTGTCAACATTAGAACACAATTAAGCAATTAAGGAAATGTATTTCCTCCCACAAAAGTTGTAATTTCACTTGCTATAAATGTTTTCCGGTAAATTAAATATAGATTTCTTGGAATGTCACACAAAGAAGTGCTTCCAACTACATTGGAATGTAGTTGGAACTACATGTTCATCCAACAGACACAACAGGTGTGAGAGGAATTGCTCCTTATGTCTGTGAAGATCGCCATACACCAGAGACGTTATTTGAAACATTGCAGCAGATCCTCTAACTGCAAAGCAGAGGGCTCAAGAGCAGAGTGTTAGATGATGTACAAGGGCTTAGATCAGACAGGGGATCAGACTAGACAGTCATAAAGGTCTCTGCTGACCTGACTGTTTATGGTTTTCTCTGTACAAGTCAATACATACCAGCTATCCATGAGCTAAACTTGAAGCGAGAATGAGGCCTGGCCAATGCAGTTTCACCTTTATTTCCTGAGATTCAGACTCTTGACTCACAACACACACAGGCATACAGAGATGTGTAGCTTGCCCCTTTTTACTCATGGCCTCTGAAATGATCAGATTTAGTCTAAGACACTTAAATATGGTGCAATACATAAGAAGGGGCTAGCACTGAGGCACAGCAGGACAAGACATTATTAAGTGGGCGTCAGCTCAAGAAGGGAGTAGGTATGCTAATTTGTACCCTCTTGCTATTATTTATTCTGTTTCATCTCACTCTTCTGAACTACTTAAACTCACACCTACTTATAGCCTACTGATGGTTGTTCTTCTTCCTATAGTCCTCTTTTCTTTGTGCTCAGTATATGAAGTGCAATCTATATCCTGTGGAAGCCAGAACGGGTATGTAATATCTGTTTAGTTTCTTCTCTGAATGATCTCCCACTTAGACTCCTACATGTATAGCTCATCCTTTTGTGTAACTGGTAGATAGAATTTAATCAGCGTTACAGCTCATGTGGTCATGAATACACTGTATGCCATGCTGGGTTTTCTTTTCAAATACTGGGTTACCCATAATTGGGAATGGATCAGCAAATGCTGAGATCACTGAGAGATCACAAGAGATCACTGAGACATGAGCTGAGTTTTAGGCAGAGCAGATGTATGTCTGAGACACAAGCAGCCTGCAAAAGATGCAATCTCTGAAGAATGTTGTTGGACTGGTTATCCTGTACCTATCTAGACCATGCCAAATTTACAGAGTGTGCGCACACTATACCCAAGGAACACATTTCTTGATTAGGCAGATTTTAGCATGCAGCCCTGATGACGCTACCCAGGATGTTTTGCCTGTTTAGGCCCTATTTTTGTTTTAGGCCCTATTTCCTCCAGCAGCGTCTTCTTCCAGCTCCTGTTTTCATTGGCCACAAAATATTCCCATTGCAGAAGTCCCAGTTAGTATCAGGATCAAATGACAGGCAAAGGTAATTTAGATTTCCTTATCCCAAGGCTTTCTTGTTAACAATTTCTGGAGGCAAAGGTCTTATAGACATACCTGATAAAATTTTCCTCTTTCCTTCCCACTATCCTATGCACCTACCTGAAAACACAGAACCCATTAAGAACCCACAATGTGATTTTCAAAATTTATAATGACTTTCAGTACAATAGTTTCAAATACTTGAGGATTCTTGTAATCTCTGCTCTGGAGCTCCGAACCTTTAGTTCTGACTGACAATCCTTTTTCTGGCACAATGCAAGAATATTACAATCCCTTGCACAATATCCTGCAGCAGCCACTTATTTAATAAATAGCATTGCAACTACAGTGCATGCACTAGTAACTACAAGGCTTGATTACTGCAATTCCCTCTCAGCGGACCTTTCATCAGAGTTCTTTGGTCACATGTAGCCAAATCCATGTAGCTACAAGGTGGTCCTATCAATCCTAGAGGCAGCTACGATAGCAAAAAAAAAAGGGGGAGGGGGAAGTAAATGGAGTAGATTTAGGGCTTCCTCTTTGGCCACCCCACCTTCTCTATTGAACTAGAGACCGCTCCAAGAATAGTCATCACTTTGCTGCTTGTACCAGGGAATACAAGTGATCCAGCCTTTGTTCAGAAAAAGACGCAGCAGCTTCTTGTGCCAGATGAAGAGCAGGCATAGTATGAGGACTGTTTGGGCCATAGTAAAAGCAGAGTGTATGAAAATGGTGGCATGGAGAGGGAGAAGCATCTCAAAAGGAAGGCAAAGAAACTGCTGCACCTGGTCATAGGTATTTTAACAGCCTGGAGAGCTGTGGCTGATCTTGAAAAGGATAGATACTGAGAGAGGAATTGGAGCTGAGAGGCCATGAAATGACTTCTTTAAAAAGAAAAGCAATTCAAGTAAATATAGACAGGATGCTTGGAGGTTTAGAAGATGCGGTTTGGAAAAAGCAATACAAGAATTTCATGGAAATGTCTAGGTCCCAGAAGCTTCACCACAGTATCAAATCAAGGAATAGGAGAGGTTGGCAGATCATCCAAATGACAGTAATTTTCCTCATATTCCTAGGTACATACAAGTTTTCATGAAGAGTTTGTGAACCATCTCTACTAACTAGCTAATAATGCTGAGGAGCCATTCCACATAATGGATGCTGTGTGCCAATCCAGCCTCAAGTGCCACGTCCCCTTTACCAATGGTGCAGCAAATGACTGGCTGTGAATTCTCAGTACGAGTGCAGTCATTGGGCATTTGGTCACTTTTTCAGGGGGACTGGGATTTCTCTCTCCTCATAAACAGAGACAGTACTAATCCTTATTTTCTAAAGAAACATCTGAAGGTGAACTGCAAATAGTTAAAAAATACCCTGGGTTTTGATATGTTTTAAGGAGGAAGGAAAACTCCTCTGCTGCTATTTAAAATGAAACTTAATGCTGAACATTAACTGAACTTGAAAGTCATTAACAAGGCCAACAAACTGTGACAATTTGGATTAAGGGGGCTTTAATAAAGCACAAGATTTTCAATATCTCTTTAGAACAGACACAGTGGAGTCATTCATTGTGGAGACCAAATCTGAACTGGTGCATGTAGGGAAATAGGACCGTCCACCTGCAAACCAGCAATAGGAAGAGAAGAGCAGCCAAGCACTAGCAAAAAGAAGTGATTCTCTACATTATCTGTAGAGGTATAATGAATTATTACACCAGTGAATTACAAAGGCTCCTTAACTACTAACTGAACAGTTACAAGTCTCTAATGCAGAATAGAATTTCCTTTACTATGCATATTGATTTTTCCTACCACAAGGACCTAAAAGGCAAAGATCTGTTGAAAGCTACTGAAAACCAGCTTGGTTTCTATACAAGATTAATTTCTTCCCTCTCAAACTGCTTGAAATGGATAGCTGTAGTGAGAAACTAGACTTTCTCACTCTAGTGAGAAAATCAGGATGGTACATAAACAGATTGTTTAGAAAAAGTTGCTCCCATCTCTGGATACATATTAGAATAATTCCATGATTTGAAAAAATACAGTTTTGCTTTGTATGCTTTACCTGAGGCCACAAAGCAGTGTGTTTTGAGGAGCTTGTGACTGCATAAGCCCTAGTTATTAAAACCATTGGTCAGCAGATTGTAACCCTCTGATCTTTGGGCCACATTTCTTTGGGGTATACTTTATTTGTTTATTTATAAATAGCCCAAAGCCAGTTCTGGTCCCTATTTCCTCCTTCAGTCTGAAAGCCAGTGGCTTCTCCTGCCTCAGATACCTGTCCCCAGAGGAGAAAAGACTGGAAAGGCATACAGCTCTAAGAAAGAAGAAGACCTTGAGAGCGACACTCCTCTGAGGATCAGTTTTGTAAGACAGGACAGGTTGATTAACATTGCACCATCAGCAGTCCACTTACCTTGGCAATATCATACATGACGGAGATTTTAAATTCCCAGTCCATGAACGTGCCATCAGGGTAGGATATTTTATCATTTAAAACATCCTGTGAAGAGAAGTTTTTCAGGGAAAAAGCAGAAGATGAGATATGGGTATCCAAGTTGCACACCTTTCAACCAGCAACTTTGTTTTTTATAGAGAGTACATGCACTAGAACAGAAGTTGAATCAAAAAACCAGGGAATATTAAATATATATTAAGTTTACACAGAGCTAGGAAAGAGGGTTTTGTGCAATTAAGAATAGGTTGTGAATTTGGTCTTGAAAACAAGTCTTTAATAACACAAAATAGCTGAGAAACAAATGGTCAAGTTGTGCAAGAGGAAGGGAGAGGATTTTCCATGTTTTGTGCTCACAGTCCATTTCCCACCAATTTACTCCTAGCTTTACAAGTTCAAAGTAAACTGTTGCTTTATCTATGCCTGCCAGTCGTTTGCAGTTCTTTCAGCCAGGATGACATCCATTGCCAGAAGTAAACTTCCATGAGTATGCCAGTTTACCAGAAAATAACTTAGAGAGAACAATTATTTTGCTGCCTTGCTGTGAGTTTGTTCCAGAGACCACTGCTACTGATGACAGTCTTTGTATGATCACAGAAGCAGAGACAATATACACCCACAGAAGAGCTGATGATTATCACTTCATTATTAGCACTGAAATAATATTGGTAGTAATAAACAATAAGTCTTTCCATAATTTTGCCAGCATCAATTTACTACAATTTATCAATGTTTCTTTTTATAAACAAAAATTAAGGGTTGTTGTCCCGTATAATGCAGAACTTGCCATTTTTCTCCCTTACTAATATGGAATATATACTTTTTTCTGTCCTCACACACTCTGTGGTACATAAGCACATCAGCAGAGACAACAGTTACAGCTTGGAAAATAAAGAAAAAGTTATATCCTATATGCTTCCAATAGGGGAGACAATACAAATACTGGCTGTTGCTGTGACCTGGGCCTGTACTTTTTCTTGGCTCCACCTCACCTCATCCTCTTGCTGCTGAGAACCATTAAAGTGACACAGCAGCACCTGGGGAGGGATGGAGAGAACCAAGCAAGGGAGAGGAAACCACCACTTGCTCAGTCCATGACTGCTGCATGAGGGCCAAAGACACAGAGATGGGGATTTCTTTTCTTTGAAATTTGATAATTTTGGGGTAGAAGGAGACCTTTAAAACTCTTTACCCTCAGAGAACCTCTTTCGCAGTACTCAATCACCCCAAAGATCATGGTGTCTATCTTCACGGTGCCATAGAACTTGGTCAGGTTGTAATAATCAATCTGTAGGAGCTAGAGCAGAAACAGTTCATCTGTTTTTAAAAGCAATCATTTTTCATACAGAAACACAGGTCATGGATATTTGTGTGATATGGTTTTTTTATCTCAGGCCCTGATAAGATGTATGAGTTTCCCTTAAACCAGAGTGTATTAAGGCACTGAGCGAAGTACTTGAAGACATTTGTCATTCCAGAGCCTTCTGGATTAGGGAGATAAGAATGGCTGCTGTTGGATACTGCAAGCTAATTCCAGAGCCCATTATAGTATCTATTATTGCCTCTCTATCAAACCTCCCAGCTGACCAGAATAGCCATTGTGAGTGACAGAATGTTGTGAATCAGTCAGTAAATGAGCAAATAATAAAAATTTAATGATGCTGCATGATATTATGGACTTCGTCCATTTAAATAGACAACTGTAGTTTACTTTGAGGTATTTTTAGAGTTTATTGAATTCACAATATAGCAGTGTTGTGTAAAAGGAAAGCCATTCAAAACAAGATGCAGTACTGCAGCCAAATTAATCTCCTGTGTTGAAAGAGTCTGTATGCAGAAGTCAGCAGAGAGTAACTTATATTTAAAGAGCGGCACTTGGCATTCAATAATAAGATTTAACTACAGCATTCTGCTACTGATGAATTAGCATGATATGAGCCAAAAGAGTCCAGTGCTTTTTAGCATCAGCTATAAAAATTGATTTAGTAAGGCCATATGACAGCACATGTATTTAGTAAGGCCATATGACAGCGCATGAATTACTTCATTCATCCTCAGCTTGACTGGCACACAGTTCAGACTCTGAAGTGGTGATGAGATCACATAACAAAGATAAAGTTCATCAAGCAATATCCTTTGAGGAACTCATTACCTGTCCACCTCACAAACATGCACAAACATATGGCTGTTGGAGTTGACAGTGGAAAGCAATGACTTCACTCATAGACTCCATCCCACCCTCCTGTGTGCAGTTCCTATGTGCAACAGTTACCTTGTTTAGTTCTATTTTTTGCTTCTCTGAGAAATTACCATCACTGTTTTTGAGATCCTTTAGGATCACCACCTGAAGGAAAAATACCAGTGCAGAAAAAAAATCATAGGTTTAGTACAACAGCAATTCATGTTTCTTTTCCAAGAAATGTCCATACAAAGAAATACTTCAGAAACACCTGCCTACTGCTTCACTGTTGGAGTTTCAGTTAATCAGCTAATAAGTACTGGAGCTATAGTTTCTTCAAAGGATTTAGATCTAATAACTGTGCAGATTTTAACTCAACAAGAATATTCCTCAGTCAGGCAGACAGCTCTACTGAATGCACAAGAATTGCCATGTAAATGGCCTGTCCTCCATTAACCTGTTCATCTCTTCAGTACCAAAATGTATCACATTTCTGGTCCGTGTTTATGCTTCTGTGCTCCTGGGCTAGAGGTTCATGGAGTCTAATATTTAGCCTTCTGTCAGTAAACAAAATACAAAGCAGCTGACAGGGAACAAATACCTTACCCCTTCCATAAGAACAAACCATTTTGCAAGGTCAGGGGAGGTGGAATGACCTCCCAAAAAGTGCCCTCCTAAAGGTGAGGAAGGGAGCATGGACACTGCAGTCAGGTTACCTTCTTGTCATACTTGCCCTGGCGCAGTCTCTGGGTGGTGTCACGTCTCTTATCTTCATCAATCTGAGAACAAAGAAGAATAATTAACTTGCAATTATCACATACTCCCCACTTGACAGGTCCAGAGAGATTAGTAATGTCTTTGTGTATCACACAGAGAAGCTTAAGCCTCTCTCTCTAGGGAGGGTCACTACATGCCACAGAAAGTGTGGGACATCCGTGCCACTCCCAGGCCCTCCACCTGCTGTTTTCATGCTCTTGGGCATTACAGAGGCATTACAAAGCACTGGGAAATCATTTGTAACAGAGACTGGAAGTCAATACCCAGCCCATTCCTCCATCACAAAATGAGCTTTACTGATGGGAACAGGTATATTCTATTAGTGAGCAATAGATGTGGAATACTCTCATTTTCTTCAATATAGCAAGTATGTTTAAAAAAAAAAAAAAAAGTTAACAGATCCTAGTCCTACCAGAGCCATAGGGTGCTGTAGTCAGAACATGTCAAAACCCCAGCATTGATGGTCTTTAGGAGACAGAATCCAAGACCCAGCTTTGGGCATTGTGCTTCTCTTACCTTCAAACTAACATGACTTGTCTCACTGGTCTCCAGAGGCAAGATTTCCTCAGGTGGTATATGGGACCATTTCTTCCACCGGCGCTCATTATCTCTCCTGTACTTCCTGAAGAACAAGAGAAGTGTTTTGGAATATCCTCCCAGTGAACCGAAACCCACAACAGGAGATTAGGACAGGGAAGCATCTAGTGTCAGGATGACACAAGGATGGTGTGTCAGGCTGATGAGACTTGAGCACAAGCCCTGTGGCTCTCATCCAGTTTGATTTGATACACTTTAATTCCCCTAGCTTTGGGAAAGCCTAAATGCTCATTCAGTTCTATAGCAGAACAGAACAGATTTAGCAGAACAACTGCTAGGCAACTGCCAGAGTCTCAGGGGTGATCAGAAGAATTCAAAGCATAAAGGGCCGCCTGGATTTTATATAGTTTTCTCCTCCATGTTATTGAATGTACTTGGAAGAGAGGTCCCACAAACAAATGCAAGCCAAAGGAAGTCCTGCCATCAACAGTGGATAGTTAGAAATGGTGTGAATGCAATGCCAGGAGAGGAGGTAACAACAGCGTTGAGATGAGGTGCCTTTTTGTGGGTGTCTCTTGTATTCTGCACATTTTGTAAAAATGAGGGAAGAGTCCTTGGAAACGGGAGAAAGAAACTGCTGTCTCCCCTGCAAAAATTCAGAGTGAGCACTGTCTTGTCTTAGAGAAAAGCTACAAGACAGCTAGTGCTCATCAACTTACCTCCTAACTTGTGCAAGTCCTTCCTCTACTAAAAAAACCCACAGGACTGACTGGAGAGTTTGCAGGAGAATCCTAACACACTGAGGACTGCTGGCAAAATCTCCAAATGACAGAACCCATACTATTGACTAATAACACAAATATTCCCTTTTTCGATACATTTTTAGCATATATTTGCATAAGAAAAGGTAGAGCAACAATTGCAGTAAGAACTGTTTTTCTCAGTTCTAACTTGTAGAAAGGATTAGGATTCACTACAGTTCAAACTGGTGTCAGCTGCTGATTAAGAACATTTCAAACTGAATTAAAATCTACTAGGTCTAATATTTAGTTATATGTTTTTCAGGATTTGGACTTTTCACTTTGCAGTCAGAACTACACAGATAGCTGTGGAATGGTTCAAGTGTCCTAGAAACTTAGGAGATAAAGAAGGAATAATGAGGCATTTTGTTGATTTTTGTAAGAGTTTCTCTTCTCCTTTGCTTGTTAGGGGATAATCTTTGGCAGGAATTATATTTGAGAAGTTTGCTATTATTTTGACACTAAAAGTACAAGTTTTATTCTAAAAATTCTCAGAAATCTCTATTTGATGCTTGAGAATATCACAATGATATGTATACAATAATAATCTAATCACCTAAACAGAATCTTTAGATTTTATGCATCTGCAAATACGGAAAAATATAGAATCTTTTACAAGTCCATACTTTTGTTTATTAATTTTCATAGGCATTGCAAACTTTACTGTCTGTTTATATGTTAGTGCTTAGATGTGACAATGATTAGCTCCTACATATTTTGAGTACAACTGTATGTATAAGAATTGTGTATCCTTATCTTTGATTTTTTTCTCGCTTTAGTTAGCAAGGCAGATCGGTCTACTTAAAATAATAAAGCCTGAGCAGCATCTGTTTCTAATAAACTTTTCTTGAGGTCTGATTTTCTTGCTTTTTCTGAAGTTCTCCGATATATAACAAAGATACAGAATGAAAATGGATGCACAATGAAAATGGTAAGATAATTTTTTTAAAGATTAAAGAAAATCATATACTTTGGAACTGTGGTGGGATTTCTTCCATCAAAAGAAGGTTTCTTCCATCAATGGTTTCTATTCTGCTCTTTCCATAATGATAAAGCTGGACTGTGTTATATGCATGAAATTCCAAGCTGTTAGAAAAATTGTTATGTAGGGTTAAAAATTGTTATGGACTGTGTTGAAGGAATGGATCCATGCAATGCAAACACCAAAACCTCATGGTGTTTTGACTCCTACAGTGACTCAAGAGAAATACCACCTTCTAGATTGAACTTTTATGTCACCAATACATTAAAGAAATATAAGTGAATCCCAAGAAAGCCAAAGATGTGTAGTAAAGTAGAAAAATTCTGAAGATTGGTCTGAGACTTCTGTTTCTGTGTATATATAGGAAACAGAGCTTTTTAGCTGATGCAGGAACACTGAGCCTTGCTGCATCTTCTCCCTTATTAACCCGTCATAACAACACTATGGATGCAAGCACTACTTGGCATATACCAAAGAGTTCACCCAGGGCCAACCTCATAGGTATGTAAGGTAAGCTAATGAATGGCTCTTCAAGGAGAGATCAGAGGCATTGTCCTAGTTGGAAAACTGTTCAAGGACAAACAAACAGAAAGCCAAAGGGTTTGGTACCTTAGAATCAGCAAAGAGATGATCAGAACCAGAATCACAATTCCCGTGAGTGTAAAGACAGCAATAGTCAATACGTGTGGGCCTGCAGAAAAGAAAAAATTAAATATAAATTACTTCATGGAGGATGCTGAAAAGCAACATTGTATTTAAGAAATTACCTTCACACATGTGCAAATCACAGTAGCTGACCAAGGATACTTTTTGGTCACATCCAAATTGAGAGGTTTTGGTAAAGTCCAGCACTGCCTTGGGATGACACACACTTGCCTCTTTCAATGCCAGATGAAGCATGACCCAGAGCAGTGCAGTCTTACATCCCCACCTGAGGCACAGGCAATCTGTAGGGCCACCCAGGCAGCGGTGCTACTGAGTGGACTGTACTCTTCAGTAGGAAATTAATATGCTATAGAGGGAAATTAATCTGGTGGCAGCACAAAGCCAGTGAAGTGTCCTTGGAAGCTGCCAGGTGCCAAATGGTTTGAAAATCATGTTGTTCAGGCATCTGAGGACTTAGACCCAAAAGCCACAGAGCACACAAGGGTTCTAATCCTGAGCAGGCAGACAGGATGAACAAGGCTGGGAACTGACTAAGGTTTTAATTTTGATTGCCTTACTGTGGAAAAGCAAACTGAAGCCTGTCTTCTATCTGTTCTTGGAGCTCCGGGGTACTGGGAAGGAAAGTTGGTGGCCATCAGCTTCCTTTGAAGAATAACAGGCCATTATCACAGAGCTTCAGCTGGTGGTCACATGTCTAGAGTGTACCTACTTTAATGACCAAGTGTCTCAGGCAAAAAGGGAGAGAAGAATCCAGTTTTGCAGATTGCCATCTTGATTAAGGACAGTAGAAGAGCTGAGTTATTCAGATTTACTGAGACTAATATACTTCTGTCTGTGCCCAGAAACAGAAATGAAGGCACACAGAAAAAAATGATCAAGTGTAAAAATTAGTAAATAAATAAAAAGCAAGTTTACGCACACTAGCTGCCTTCAGAATCAAGCAGCCAGTTGAGGAGGGATTTTCAACATACCAATTTTTGTGCCTGCATCTGACATAGGATTCAGTTTATGAACTCCTCCGGATTTTGGACCCAGATTTCTCCTTTGATTTTTCTTGTTTTGGGTATCACATCTACCCACCTTCTCTCAGTATGTTCATCAGTCTAAGGGCTTCATGGTAATTTAGTATTAATCTGATGCTCTCTGATGAAAACCATCAGTACTATAGTTTCCCTCCACAAGTTAAGTCACCACTATAAAGTGAGAGATAAATGAGAATGTGCAAAGAAATTTTGCATGAAAATTCTCTGAAACTTCAGGTTTGTGAATTGTGGCTTGCATCTTAACAGTGAACAGATTATAGTTTCCCATGAAAGCGCTGTGGGACCGTAATTTCCCTTTCCTGAGGTTCTGCTACCACCTTCTGGCTCTTAGTCTTACAACAGGCAGAGGGAGAGTGCATCACAAATTAACTGGTCCTCTGGAACCAGAAACGTTTGTGTATTGAAGATTGATCTTATCCATGTTTAGAATGAGGATTAAAACTTTATGAATAAGGGGGAAATATGAATGAACCCCCCTTTTTTTTCACAGAATACTAGGAGGAAGATAGGCAGCAGAACTGGGTCAAGCTGTTCTCAGTTACGGCTTAGGAAGGAATAGGGCTCGGATTGTCTGCTCTGTTCATCTACCTGGAGGAAAAAAGATATTCCAGGTTGGAAAGTTTTGACTGGCTTAAAAAAGGCACAGTGGTTACTTAAACTTTGACCATTCTCCTTTTGGGGGGGATATATTTATTTAGAATCACACTGAAGGAAGGTTTATTTTTAAAAAATGTTAAAAATAATCAAGTGCCTTTGGGAGGCAGTTTAGTTTAGTATGGCTTGGCCACAGTGTCAGGCTTCAGCTAAGCACTAGGTGTTAAACTACTGACATTTGTAGACATTGGTTTTCTGCCATTCTCTTCCCCCCCCCCCCACCCTTGTGCAGCAGCTTCAAACAAGGACATACTGAAGGGAATATTTGAAAGATATTTCGGATCCACCGAAAACACAGCATGTTGTGAGGCCCAAGGGATGGATGAGAATGGGACTGGAACAACACCGAAAAGACAGGAGCCAGAAAGCACAGAGCTCATGGAGCTGGTACAGGGAGACCCTGTGGCTGATGTGTGCAGTGTTGCAGTCTCTGCACAGACAGGACTCACAGTCATACCAAGAGAGACCAGAGATTTGACCAGAGATGAAAAATGAAAGCTTCACTGAAATCCCTCTGCTCTTCCCAGAACTAACTGGAATCTTATCAAAGCTGCTGCCTCCTCCTGGTAGCTCCCATGGGTACCTGGCAATGAACCACACTACTCCTGCCTCTCTTATGAGAGATAAGGCCTAATTTGAGCGCATCTGATTTACTTTACTGAAGAATAAAAATGTTTGAATCCATTTTACCACCTTACTGTGAAAGGACCCTTAGTTAGCAGAAGGTGTTTATCTCTCCAGTTATGCTTTACCTATTCCCTAATGGAGGCAAGCAGTACAGCAAATTAATGGGAAGCCTTTAGCGGAGACTTTTAACAGCAGCATCTCTGCATTCTCGCTGATGGAATGACTCAGGTGAACACTAACCCACTGTGCACTAACCCTTGCAATTACTGCCACTGCAATAATTTTTATTCTGCATATCACACCCTGAAGCATATGCCCTTCCCTTGCCAAGCACCATGTGGCAGCAGTCTTAAAGGGGGAAACAATCTCAGTCTGATCAGACTGACAAGGCTGTACTCTGCTATGCTGAATGACAAGGGGCTTTATCCATTCTATCCAGGAGTCACCAAAAACTCAAAAGGAGGTGGTGATTTCTGGGATTTTAAATTTAAAATTTGGGTGTAAAAAGAGCCATAACCTAGTTTCCCCTGGTCCTTCTTCAGAGAGTCAGCTCTTCTCAGAGACTTCTCCAGAGAAGAACCCTGAATCTACACAGTGCTGTGTCTTCTCCCCAGCTCCCTACAACAAGGATAAAGAGGCAAGCAGAAGCCACCATGCTCCATCAGAGATACAGAAATGCAGAGTCAGATAACTCATTATAATCTTAATTCTGCTGCCTTTCCTGAAGAGTCTTTCAAGCAATTCACACCACCACCATCTTCTAGTGAAGATTATTTGTTTGGGGGTGACTTCTTCTGAAACATCCCATGGTATTCCCCATAATCACTGGTACAGTATCAAGTTTACAAGAGACTTAGTATCACCACCTAAACAAAATAAAGGTTTCGAACTGGACTGGAGGCAGAGAACATGGAGGGATGAGGCAGGAGAAGGAAAGATCCTGCTCTGCACCCAGATCCTGGCATCACTGGCTGGGAGCAGTGTGATGGTAGCATGCTGGATCACACAGCAGGTAGATCTCAGGACTGTGTGACTTGTCTTCAAAGAGGTAGGTGGTAGGTTTAATGGGTGTCTCACCAGTGCCTGGAGTATCACTGGGCAGCTTGTGGTTCTTCCAGATGAAATCCGGACTGTTAGTTGCCTCACGTGTCTTGTTGTTTTGCGTGTTGAAATACAGAAGAGGTTTGAACTACAGATGTAGGAGGGAAGAAATGCAGTCAGCAGCCATGCTCTCTCTCTTTTGTCCTGTGCTTCAGACTACCCTTAATAAATGTATTGCCCAAACTCAAAATAATTTTCCTGCTACAGTGGTGCATTTCTCAGTGTAGCCATATGTTCGGCTGCCATATTCTTTCTCATTCATCCCCTCTCTCTGAAAATAAATTTACCAATCCCACGAAATACCAGCTGCACTTCACTTACTGAATCACCAGATTACATCAATCCTGTCAGTCTCCAGCACAACTCACATGACCCCCTTCTGGCACGCACAGCATACCTTGGCACCCTACCACTCCTGCTGTAGTTGTTTTCATCATTCTTATGCAATAGTGCAGGGCATTTTGTTTCTCCTTTCACACATAAGGTCGAACAGTTGCACTCGAGACATACATACATGATTTGCAGCCTGTGACGTGTACAGCAGGGTCAGATTGGTATCAATGTCTCCAAATTCATCTAGAGTTACAGGACCCACTACACCTGCAGACACGAGGAATTAGTCAGAAGGCTTGCATTTTCAGAAACACAAATATAGGGCAGGAAGGATGGGATAAATAAAAGGATTTCTGATACTTAGGATACTTTTCTTCTTCATGTATGTGCTAGATACATATCAGCTCAATGTGGCACTACTTCTTTAATACCACACTACATTTTCTCTACAAAATCCAATAAAATGTGTTGACCTGATTGCACTGAAGAAAAAAGTCTCCCTTTAGCTATAGGAAAATATATTTGTCAGATTTGTTCAGCATACCAAGAATGTCAGTCACCACCCTTGAAGAGACCACTTTAGAAGTGAGAAGCAAAATAGTCTGTTTCCACCTGCAGTTTGAATCTATCAGCAATAAAGGAAAGACAAGGATACTTTCATTCCCTTTACTCTTTTGAAAGCTCTAATAATAATGTTTTAACCATGTTCTTTTTGCCTTTAGCCTCCTACCTCTGTATGTCAGCAAATCTGCACATTGAGAAATTGCCTGTGTAGCACATTACAAGGATTTTAAGGTTGAACTTCCCAAATCCCTCAGCACAGCTTGACTTCGCTCCCATGAAGTCAGCTGCCTCAACATGAGCACAAGCTTAGCCAATATCCACTATTCCTGAAAGTCTCACCTTCATTTTTCCCTTTCTGTTTTCACAGGAGGGTTTTTTGATCAGCTTCAGATTGCTGAACCAAAATAATGCTGATACTGAACTTAGGAGAAATAGAACAAGTCATCATCAACAGCAACAAAAGGCCAATTACCTTCTCCCTTTTCACATCAAAAACTGATGCTTTTTCATGGTCCACCTTCTTAATATCAAAATAATTACTGTAAGAAATCCCTACTGTACCAGACTCCATCACAAGAAAGAATGAAGGTGATTCAACACCTATCACTTTTAGGAATTTTTTTTTTTTTTAAACTAAACCTATAAATTATGACAAGCATTACAGTGCTGTATTTTGGATGAGTAAAAGTTTGTGCAACTTAACTTTCAAACTTAAACTAAAGAGATGAATTTACTGATATTCAGAAAGGGATGCTGTCTCCAGGAGGAATTAGTAAACCATATTTTGCTAAGTATGGGATACCATGGTTAAAGCAAAAATAAGCCTGGAACCTTTTCTATCTTAGGAAAATCTGGGAAACTTCTATACACATATTTGCTGAATGTAGGTGGGATATATACACAAAACTTTCAGTCATCATTTTGGTGACTGGAACTGGGACTATACTCCCAGAGAGGTAATGTTTTCACTTCTTTGTGTAAGTTTTACCTCTGCCTTTTCCTAATGATTGAATTCTGTTATTTTAAGCCCATGGCCTACAAAACAAAAGCCCACCAGTGCTAGAAAACCTGTGAGAGGAACAAGAAAGTTGACTAAAAAGAGCCAACTGACTGCCAGCTGGCCTAAACCCACACTGCAGGCACCCAGGCCTACATGATTTTGTAAACTGAAAAAGGTTTAAACTACTTCATTAAAGCTTAGCCAAGTGATTTCAGAGTCATTTTGAACATCAAATACTGAAGATAACATCCTTGTAAAAACTATATAAAAAGAAAAAAGACTGGGAATAAAACTCATTGAAAGGCTCAGACTTGTTTAGTGTAGAAGTGACTTATCATAAGAGCGTTTAAAATCAAATTTGTTTCCCCTCATCAATTTAGTGAACCCTGCACAGGACTGTACTTTTTTTACCTTCAAAAGTGGTATTTCGGAATTCAGTGATTAAACTGAGAGATGACACTGGGCTCTGGGAGACGACAAATTTCTTGAGACTGTGTCCAAACAGCAACACTGCATTAAAATAGCCAGCAAGAAAGTCATCTTCCATCTAGAACAAAAGAAAATAAAAAATGGCTGTTTGAGAGTTCATGTTTCTGCCATAAAGCTACAATAACTTTGATTGGCTCCATTTGGCAGAAACTCCAGCATGGAAGACCAGAATCTGCTGAACACTGAGTGAGTAGATGGTCAATACTACATCAGCATTGTCACTTCAAAAAATAAAGGTAAACAAAATATATTTTTGATGTATGAAGACAGGGAGGTGCTGAAAGAGGCCAATGTAAAGGTCTGTCATGCTGATCCTCGTGCAAAGGATTCAAGAAATTCTACACTGTAGGTTCTTGGCACTTCCGACTTTCTCAGTGTGTCCCAAAGACCCTGGCTTTGGATTAAAGTTTCTGTGCAGATAATTCAGTGTGCTGCCAGCAAGTTTGGGCTTCCAGGTGGCCACGGCTAAAGGGCAAGGAGCTGTGCCAGAATTTCCAGCAGCCTGCCATAGAGCTGGCACCCAAAAAAACCATTGAGCCCAGGCTGGGGGATCTAGAAGCCCTGTAAATCCAGCCAGAAGCTTCAGGCTGCCTGCTGGAGAGCTGAAGCTCAAAGCCACAAATCTTGGGAGGAACTCTACATGAAGGACCTGGTTCCTGGGCAGACGGCAGGAGTATCAGTTTCACTAAACAGATGCAGCATATTCATAGTTTCTGCTTTTCTGGAAAATAACCAAAATACTTATTTCCTACAGAAAAAAAAGGTTCCTGTTTTTGAAGTTTATCTGGAAAGCCGCTGGACAGAACTGGTCGTCATCTCTTAGACATATCTGCACAGAAAAATTAGTCAACAATTATTACTTCTGAACTTTCCATGCTCACATCTCAGTTACACATATAGATCTTTCTTGAGTGATGCCTTGCAGCTATGTGTAAGATTTTCAGCCACTCAGATGTGGAGCTGGAATACCATGTGTAAGTCTCCTTCATGCCCCGTGAACATGACACTTGCAGAACAAATTAGAAGTCTGAGTTGAACTTCACAAAGCAGGAATATGACAGGCTGCAGATTTGCCTTATGATACTATATTTTTACATCATTACAGCAGGACAAAATTTCATCCTGCAATAATATAAGGAAATATCAGCTTAGAAGCATGACAGGGGATGATTACAGCTGCATTTTTAGTTTTCATTTCCTAGTACATGAACATGAATGAACTGAATGCAATAATCAGATATAAAATAGTGTTCTTACCAGGATGTTTTCCTCAGTCTCACTGTAGTCTCTAATTACAGTATTGTAGCTGTAATTAGCTGGTGGCAGAGTCAGAACAAGTACATTGTGCATGTAATCAGCTGAGATGTTCTTCCTGAAGTACACGTTACTGCAAAGCAAAGCACAAGAACCCCATGGACATTGAACAACAGTGGTATCCATGACAGAATCACTCATCTGTTCCCAAGACCACTGTTTTTTAACAGGCTAAAACACTAGATCTAAAAATAAAATTTCATCATGCACAGCTCTTTATTCATTCCCTGATGCCCACTTTTGTGCTTAAATATATTAAAAGGTAATACCAAGGCAATCTGCCAATCTGACACTCAAAGGTTGTTGTGAACTACTGTTATTATTGTAACTGTTTACTGTCCTGTTTATTTCCTCTTTTTTTTCAAGCAAAGTTTATATTTATTAAAACTCAGTTTCTCCTTGGAATCCACAATACTGCAGTCATATTCATGTTACTCTGCCTGTTTCTGAACTCTTCTGCACTCTTTTTGCTTGTTCCTCTAATTTTGGTATTTTCTGCTAGAATTGAGCACAGCAGGAGTTGCACTAAAAGCATTTAACAGGAGGGAATGAAACAATCACAGAGGTGCAGAGAGCAGATTATGGATTCATTTGTTTAATTCAGTGAGATAGGAAGAACAGAGGAAACTGTCAACTTGAAATCTCAGCTAAAACAAGCAGAAGATGTTGTAGCTTTCAGGTATCTTTGGTTTCATCACCCTGACAGGCCATCTGGAAGTGCTTCACAGACTGGCCACCACCAGATTCACATGCTAAAGAGGAATTTAGCAATAGATATTAGTGTCAACTGTCAGCATCTGTCATTGCTGTGGCTAGATTGATAGAAAGAAAATAATTGTAGGAGCCTTCTCTCATTATTCATGTTTGATCATCCTTTTATTTTGTCAGTCAGTACTGTATTAAGACTTTTTTGGAAACCATGGGCTCTACTCCATGGCCATCTGATTGGATTCTGACACCAGAGCCCTGTCCCTGCCTTTCCCTGAACCTTCTGACTTTTACACAGCACTTTTCACCCTCAAGAATTTCAAAATGTTTTTCATCCAGGCTTGGACTGAACTAGCCAGTTGAAAAGGAAACCTCATTAGATTCCACCAGACTGGATAATCCTCCAGCATCCCACCTTTCTTGAGAGAGGCTTAAAGACTGTGTTTGTGTCCTGCCTGCCAGACAGCTTAGAGCTGAAGAAAGTTTAAATCTATCACTGTTTCAGAGGCACTTCACTCCTGGAGAAGCACGGGACTTTGCCTACTCTCCCTCCTACAGCTTGAGTTTTCATCTAATACATCTGTCTGTATTTTGTTTGTTTTAAGAAGCAAATGTGATTGAGATACTCAGCAAAATAAGTGGTATGTAGAAAGTTTAAGAAGGGCAGCATATAAAACAGCCAGAGGCAGCTGGGTATATCAGAAGGATGCACATCACAGCAAAGAATCCCCTAATCACCCTCACCTATTGTAATACAACAATTCTACATACAACACCAGTGTTAAAGCACTCACATACACAGTTCCCATTGTGCATTTGCAAAGAAACAGGAGTTGAGGCCAGTTGCCTCAGGTAAAGCAACTGGGGATTCCTAGTGCCTGAATAAAATTGTGGAATGTCAGAAGCTCTTAGAAGCACTTCTGAAAAATAGATATGGTGAACCTGAAAGTGTACAGGATAGAGAAGATCCTGTTAGAACCTGAACCACAGAATTCAGTTTGGAACCAAATGTTAAATCTCTGAAGTCATTAACCCAGAGTTTCTCAGAACTGACTTGTTACAGACAGCTTTAGACACAAGAGCTGGGAAGTCCAACTGGCCCTAGAAGTTCATGGAATCTTTTTGCTACACCAACAGTGAAGTAAGTAACATCAAAACATGGGCACATGCATTTGCCTTGTTCCATCCTTGATCCATCCAGCCATCCAGCCATCCAATTGCACCACCAGCGCTGTCCCAGGTGATTAACTTTCTTCCAGACTGCGACATGCTATGGTAACTGGGGCTATACCCAAAACCCACCTGATTTACGTATCTATGCTTAGTTGTACAAATATGATCTCTGCTGTGTCACTTAGGCGTAGGGCCAGAGATCAGCTCTCAGTCCTCACATACAGCGAAGGCTTTTGAGGATACCATTGGTAAGGCCAGTTTATGTCAGACATCTTCTATAAAGATTTTCGTAATTAGCAATATTAAGAGGAAATTAAACAACAGAAAACTTGGGTTGTATACTAAGAAATTTCTCTGAGAAGTTATATTTCTGTGCTTATAAAGATGCCGAAAAGATGGCTGTAAAGTGCAAGAGTTATAAAGTGGGAGAATAGTTATATCACCTAAATAATTTAAAGATTGAATAAATGGAGTCTAGAAAAATATACTGTAAGTCATATTTACATAATTGTCTGGTTGGGCAGAGTGTATGAAAAATGTACCATATCTCAAATGAACCATATCTCATGACCATTCTGACTTTGTGCTTCTCTCATGGTTTCCTGCACTGAGGAGCCCACAGGAGGACGTTAAAGCTACCTGCTCTGCCACTGCCTTAGAAAACTATTATATGAACCAAATGGGATTTTGTAGAGGATTTGCTGTGAATTAAACACTAAGCACCTTACAAAAATGGAAAGACATGAGGAAAGATGGCAATAGAAAACATTCTGTGAAAGAGCATTTCTTCAACAAAACAGTTCGACTCAGACTATTTCCATTATCTGTATCCATCAGCAAACTGCAGAGAAAAGAAGAAAAGTGAAGGTGATACTTTACTTGAAGAGATCTATCAGGATGATAATGATGTCATTATCCACTTTTTCCGTCCCTAGGTCTCTGCTGACGTCCTCTGGAGAGCCACACATGATGATCACTACAGAATGGGCAAAAATGGAGACAGATTGGTGAGATTTACCGACGAGAAGAGGATGCTTGTCTCCTCCCCCATGTTTGAGTAGCAGGCAATAGAGCAACTCCAGGCTAAGGCACATTATCTGTGCTGTACTGGGGCCCATGCACAGAGCTACAGCCTCTCTGCAGTGAAACCAGGATGTCTGAGGGGAAGTGGTAAAAGGTGCTTCAACACCTGCACCATTTTCTGTCTGATTGCACCAGAGCACTACCATTATCTCACTCAAATAAGCATTAGGAGTTGTGGTGCCATAACAGCTACTCACTATGAACACTTCCAGGTTAAATAGCCTTCAAGTAATGGTTTCATTAGCTTGCTTACTCTTGCACTCACTTGGCCTGCTGATGCCAGGTGCTTAGTCTTAGGAGAAGATAAAGTATTTATTCATTCATTTTTCTAGTTTAGATGAATCATTTCCAGAAGTGCCCCTTGATGGCAAAATGAGGTCCATAGATGTACCAGGGCTGCAAACACATGAATGATAAAGAGCTTGCAGTATCTATATTCTTGTAGTATTTAAAGCTCTTCTTAGGAGAAATTGTGATCCCTGGATTTCTGAATCTCTTACAAAATGGAGCTTTTGCATAGATGGGACAATTTACCCCAAAATCTCCCTGGAACCAGGATATTCCCCCATATTTTATGAGGATGAAGAGAGGAATCTAGGAACTTTGCGCCATTTTATCTTTACATCCATGTAAAATGGTATATCTTTGTTTCCACCATTTCTGGTGAAAGGCTTTCCCTATAACCTAACTAAGGGGTGGGTTTGATTTCCTTGGAAATGCAACTCACTTGCAGGGACAGTGCAGCCTCAACCCCTCCTTACCATTGCTTTTCCGATTTGGATTTTTCACAGTTTTTTTAAGCAGCTCCGGAGTTCTTAAAATATCCTTGAACTTCAGTTTTTCAGAGAACTCTGTGATTCCAGCATCTAAAGCATTCATATACCTGGCACAAGGGAGCAAAGATATTGTCAGGAAATTGCTAACTCCTCACATTTTCCTAAATCAGCCATAGTGCAAGAGAGGCTGTTCAGAGCACACAAGAATGTTTATAAGCTGGTATGAAACCTTTTCTGCAGCAATAAAAGTGAGAAAATCAATACATGGCGTGACAGATTTAGAAATGCCTGGAAAGTCAACCAGAGGTATTTGAGCATGGTTGTACAAAGGATGGATTTGGAAAATGCAATGATGTAATAAGACATTAAAAATTAAGGAAAAAAAGTCAGGGATATGGGGAAATTCCAGGAAGCTCTGCTATTTAAGACATCAGTGGTAATGTTAGAAGGCACATGTGAAGGTTCAAAGGACTAAATAGGAACTAGAAAGAACTGAGATAAAAACCACACATGTACCCTGACTGTGAGAGAAGCAAAGGAAGAAAAGTAGTAACAAAAAACCTATATAGAATCAGTTAAAACTCGAAGGGAAAAATGAGCTCAGACAAAAAAGCAAGCAACTAAAAGTTTGCTAAAAGATTAAGGAAAAACAGTCAACTCCTGAATCCTACTATTGCTTCAATATGTTGTTTCTGAGAAGAGATATTCTATCTGAAATAAAGTTAATGCAGAGGGAAAACCAAAAGAACTCTCTTTGTTTTCAAACTACATAACCTTTGATCTACCAGCACTGAGATCTCAGTCCTATGAGTTACTAAATACCTTCTGCTTCCTTTTTTTTCTTTTTTTTTCAGGAACAGAATGATTAACCATTAATTTTCAGAAACATTTGCATAGTTGAAACATAACCTGATTTTGCTATCAGTGTGGGTATTCACTTATTTTTATATGTATATAGGAAAAACAATTAGTTCATGCAGTAATACTTGTGCTTTAGAGAAAATGGATCTTCCTAAATTAGACTGTTCAAAAACCTTCACATTGACAGTTTCTATTACGGCAGAATGAGATGCATTTTTACAACTAAATTAGGATGAAAAGTGGGCAGAGATACAAAATTAATATTTTTTTTGTTAATTCAGCAATAAAAGGGCTTGAACAATTCTGAAGTCATAAAGAAGGTCCTGATCAGAAGCATTAAAAAAGGTGAAATAAGAAACACTTGGAAAGGTCAGAAATAACTTCCATGCAATTATTTCACTGCAAGGTATGAAACCTGCAGAATTAAAGGGATTTAGCTAAAGTGTGTATAGTGCATTGGCAATTACAGCTGCAAACATGGAGGAATGGGATTGTAGTAAGAGATGAGCAAAGTGCACTGATATTTCAAAACATCAGAGAGGTAACCATAGCAATTACAGCATGCGATCAAATTGCTATCTATACTAAGAAAGAAGAAGAAAACAATAAAAGTCCATAAATACTTACAAAAGAGTTAAATGGAGATCAGGTTTTAGGTATCTTAATTCAGAAAAAAAACCCCTTTTAATTCTGTAACCAAAATATTCCATAAGTATTTGCTTCTATCACTCTGAAGCAAACATAGTCAAATTTTGCTTAGAATTCTGCAAGTTCCTCAGGTTATGAATTAAAAATATACATAATAGTTATTTCCATGAACTCATTGCTACTTTTCAGCTATGTTTATAAAATTAGTAGGAGAAATTGGATGATTTTTTAAAATTATTCAGCTTTTTATATCCCAAAATTGGGGAAAAAAAATCAAAGGAGCATAGAAACACTCACATGAGCTGAAAGTTAAATAAGACTCTTTATTTAATTGAATAATTGAACTCTATATTTAATTTAATTAATTGAAAAGTAATTATAAATATTGGCATATTAATGAGTCTCTTTGTCTAAAAGGAGGCTTTGTTTTCAGGCAAGCAGAAAACCCAGCATTTCTGAGAATCAAGCACAGCATGATGTTTCAGGTCACAAAGTGAAAGCTGTCTCCTTTGCTCCAAACTGATGAGAGTATAGCTTAAACTCTGCAATCACTGGGGTAATTCTGTTTGAAGAAAGATACAGTTTGAATTTTGGAAATGTTTTGGAGTAACAATAGTGCCTACAGATTGAACATTTTAAGAGCTTGGTAAGACCCCTGACCTAAAAAGGCATCTATGGGGAGCTTGTGGAGGAACCTCTCATGTCACACTATTTATATCAAGGATGCTGTAAACAAGTATTTTCATCAGAGACAACATGTAAGCTACCTTGTCCAAAGGAAAAGCAAAGGCTTTCAAATATTTAAAACAGGCTGAGAGAAACATTCAGGTAAGTGCTACAGCTAAAAGGTACAATTCATCTTTTCCTTTTCTCATTCCTTGGTAGTAGTAAGGCACCTCCCAAAGTGTAGGACTGAAAGAACAGTTTGCAGAAACCATGTCTGAGGATGGAGACAGCATTTATCACCAGTTGGGTCAGAGGTGGATCCAGATCTTACCAGAGGCATGCCTCTGAGGTTTCAGTCCTCTTGTAAATGTAGACAGATTCCCAGGTCGTGGTTTTGAACGGCAGCTTAGAAGCTTTCCAAAAATAATAGAAGAATTGGTTCACTTTCCTGGCTGGGGTCAGAAGGCGGGTTAGGTTTACTTTATAGTCACAGGATAGTCCAAAACTCCCTACAGAGATCAGAGGCAGGCTCAGTATTGTTTCAAGTCTAAAGGAAGAGATAAGAGGACAAGTCTGAACAGACTGTTGTTGCACCAAGGCAGCTACTACCTGATTTCCATCCTCACCTCCCTCTCCTCTTGTGCCCTGAGCTAGTTTTGCAGCAATTTGAACCTGAACCAGAAGGCTCCTCAAGAACACAAGCAGATTTCAAGTCTGTATGGGCACCAAAAAGCCCTGTTGAACTGCTCTAGGCAGCTTCTCTCACTGTCCCCAGTTACCCCTGCTTTTTTGGGTACCACACACCATTTCAGCCCCAAGGGTTGTGACAGGAGTCCAAAGGCTCAAGACAGGCTTCTGCTCCCTGGCTGCCATTACCATGGGATGGATTTAATCTCCTTACTGGGACAGTGCTGCAGGGTGACAGCTTTTTGCCATCAAAAAAAAGCTTTACTCCTACAATTCAAAGGAAAAATCTTTTAGTTTCACAAAGGTGTATTTTAGCAGAGCTGTACAACAGCAGCAGTCAGGGAGGAAAAAACTAAGGCAACTCTCTGCTGACAAGGAATTTGTGAAACAAAGATCATTTTATACACAGAGACAGTAAGCTTTTAAGGACAAAAGTATATTCCTGGATGCTGCGATCTTATCAGACTAAACTCAAAAGATTTCAGTTCTTGTATGGTGTTTTTTAATAACAGGGAATTTTGCCTGCAAAAACCATGACCGTAAGAGTTGTTGGCATTATTGTGACAAAACTTCATTTTCCAGGTAAAGTCCACTTACCCAATTACAGGGTTTTTACTTATTGCAACAGAAACAGACATAGATGATGTAATAAATAATGACAGTGAGAGTATTTCACTAATTAAACAGGTGAGGGTTTTTTTCTGACAGACTTAGAACAGAAGAGAATAGATTATTTCAGTTAAAAGGACCTACAAAAATCACAGTCCAACTGCCTGACTACTTCAGGACTGACCAAAAGCTAAAGCATGTTATTCATAGAATCATTGAATGGTTTGGGGTGGAAGAGTCCTTAAACATCCTAGTACCAAACCCCCTGCCATGGACAGGGACACCTTCCACTAGACCACTTATGAACTGCATTGTCTAAATGCCTTTTGAACATGACAACCTTAAGGCATCAACTATCTGTCTAGGAAGCCTGTTCCAGTGTTTGGCCATGCTCTCACTAAAAACATGCTTCCTAATGTCCAAACGAAACCTTTCCATACACAGCTTTGAATCATTCCCACTTGTCCTGTTGATGGATCCCAGGGAGAAGAGATCAGGACCTCCCTCTACACTTGCCCTTCTCAGGAAGCTGTAGAAAGCAACAAGGTCTCCCCTCAGCCTCCTTTTCTCCAAACTAGACAAACTCAGTGCTCTCAGCTCCTCACAGGACATGCCTTCCAGCCCTTTCACCACTTTTGTAAGCATTCAAGGACCTTTACATCTTTCTGAAATTGTGGGGCCCAGAACTACACACGGTGCTCAAGGTAAGGCCACACCACCACTGAGTACAGCTGGATAATCACCTCTCCTGACCAGCTGTGTCTGATGCACATAGGGTTTGCCCTCTGGGCTGCCTGGGCACACTGCTGACTCCTGTCGAGACTGCTGCCAACCAGCACCCCCAGATCCCTTCCTGCAGGGCTGCTCTCCAACCACTCCTCAATCAATCATTCACCTTACTGTCAGGAATTAGAAGTTTCCCTACTAAAGCTGGGATTCTATCAATGGACTTTGGAAGGGGATTTTCTTCCACCTACCCAAGAGAGTGGCTATGCATAAAAGTCTTACTGCCTTGACTCAAGGTGTCTTACGTATTCTAAACACCAATGCCTCTGCAGGTTTGTTGTTCACAAAACAATTCTGTTCAGCAGCTGACATCTTTAACATCACAATGTAAGTGGAAGGAATTGGTACTTACGAGACCATTTGGTAGGTGGCGTAAGTGCAAGCGGGTCCTATGACAGCACAGCCAAGTGTGCCATTATCCTGCAAGGGATCAAAAAGGGTCATTTGGGGTAGGGCGGAGGTCTGGCAGACAGAGGAGGATGGCGGAATGAAGAAAATTGTAGGATTTGAGGAGTCACAGAATTTACCTAGCAAAAGCAAGAAAAGAGTAGGAAAGGAGCTACAGAAAGTTTAAAAGAACAAACATAAGGGGGAAGAGGAAAAAAATCACAGAAAGCCAAAAAAAGATAGAGTATGATATTTGTTAAGACACAGACAGCAAGCAAGGATTAAAATATTGTTAAAATTGCACATTTGAAATTACACACCCCAGAAGAGTTTGCATTTGCAGAAGACAGGGTGGTTGGAATTACAAGGTCCTGTATATCAGAAAAATTATTAGTTAAGTGCATATGAAACTAGTACTTAAAAAAATCCTTCTATGACCATCAAATGAGGCCTGACCTGTATCTTTGTGTGTCATGAGGGACAATTTCTTAGCAAAGACTAGAGCACAGTCATAGATTAGTGACTTGAAAATTCACATTGGATTGACAAAGTTTCACTCAGAGGTGTGAAAATCTTCAGAAACACGGCTTCTTGTAATGCACCAATTTTAATTGAAGCCTTTCCTCATATTATTCACATAGCTTCTCTCACGTGACTTCCGTGATTTCTAGTGAGGAGCAAGCACTTCATCTTTGCCCTTTGGGCATAGTTCACATAACCATTTCATTGGTAACAGTGCCAGCCTAATGATTTCTCTGCCCACATGTCCCCATCCTCACCACAGCTCTTTGTTTTGTGTATTGTGTAAACTGATGGTGAACCAGATCAGGATCTGATCCAGTTGGAAATGGACCTTTTTGCTTTGCTTGGGCTGTTTTGAGTGTTTGAGTTGTTAGTTTGGTTTTTTCAGTTTTTAATTGTTATTTGGGGTTTTTTTTTAATGGATTGCTTTGGCTGTGTGACCACACAAAGAGTTGTGCAAATATAAAAAGGAGGACAACTTAAGCATAGGAAAAGGAGCCAGAAGCTGAAGGCAGTCTCTGGGAAGCATTCACAGAATCTCCAGTATTTGCCTACTTCTTTTCACAAAACATACAGGAACATCTCCTCTTTGGAAACTTCACTTCCCTGTCAAATTTCTTGGGAACTGAGTAACAGGACCAAAAGTTAATAAGGAAAGACAGAGACATACATGTGCACCCAGGCAGAATGAAGGAAGTCTGCTACTCACATAAATGCTTTTGATGAGCTCCACACCTTCACAGGTGCTAGTACGGCAGCCTTGTGAGACATAGAGTGATGAAGCAAAGGGGTGAAAGATGGCATCCACTGTAACATTTTCTCCTGTAACACAAATGTAAAAGCAAACAGTGTCATGAATTGCAGGTAACCACTAATACACTGTTATCCCTCTTCTTCTGACACAGGTCTGAGCAGTCGTACACTTAGAGGTCTCCCTGCTTCTGCAAAGTCTACCTACAACCTAACCCCCACACTATGGATGTGACTGTGAAATCTGCTCCAGTGTGGACTGCTGATTTCTGTTGAGTGTTAGTACTTTCAGTACAAAGTACTTCTAGTGTTGGCCATTACTAGACAAATTTTTTAAGGCTCTGTAGGAAGTAACTAAGAGACCACTTTCCAATAAAATTGGACAAAATCCCTTAAACTAGAGGGCAGAAAGGGAATAGATACTATTTTTTTTATTATTTCTTTGTAACCTCTTTTTCCCATTATATTCTAGAGAGTGACAGTAGATTGGGGATGTTGAAAGGAGAGGTAAGATATCAAAATAAATGAAAGCAACATGACTCTAAATGAAGGAAAAATATGGACTGCAGATTCTTCACACTTCAGATCATGATGCGATCAACAGATAGGGTCAAGAGGAAAATTATTTTCAAAATAGAGGCTAATCCAGTCAGGAGAGAAAGCAAGGGCATTCCAACTACTGCACTAGATGGATAACTGGTTTTGTCTGATCCAGTTCAAGAATTTCCGCGTTACCAAACCCAGCTGAACATCTCCAGTGAAGCATGCAGGAAGAGTCTGCCCAAACACCATGAAAACATATATGGTTCTGCCCATTTGTAGAGCACTTCTATTTATACAAAGAGAGGTCATTATATCCATAAGATCTACATAAGATGGGCAGGCAAGCAGCCTGTCCGAGAAGCAGCTTGCTAAAGGTCGGATGAGTATAACACGGTGACACAAAGAAACCACAGCAAGAGGAGGGTAACCAACACCCGTTGGCTTACCTGTCATCTGGAGTTCCTTTTGTACCCTTTCCAAGGCTTGTTTCACAGCTAACTTCAAACTATCAGTACTTGATGGGAAATCCGAGTAATTCATGAGCATCACATTGATCACGTAACTGCTGTTGCTACACCGATTTGAACCCACTTGCTTCAGCAGCTGCAGTGCGGAAAACAAAGGCCAAATGGCCAGCACCAACACCCGTTGCTTCATTATTGCTCAGTTTAGACCCATTGTGTGTGCTCTGCCATTTCTTTTTGTCTTCTAACTCTCTTTCTTTCAGATATGCTACATTGGTTTTGTTCCTGGATAGAACGAAAGAGATTTCCACTCTGTAGATTCAAAGGCAGGCTGTGCAATCCTTCTCTCCTGCACTTCCCTATCCCCTTCCCCGCCTTCACCTCTGCCCGTCCCTTCAGTATACTAGCTGGCACTTCAAGGTGAAAAACTAGCAGCAGCAAAACTCAGGAAAAGAGAGGCTAAAGGTTGCTGAGAATGTTTGCTTATGGAAAGGCTGAGGCTATAAACTAAAACATTACCAGAAACCTTGCCTGATAAGTGCACTAACTCTTCATCACAGGCATAAACTGAGAGAAGAAAGGGGAGGGGACAAATGAACCATAAAGACAACTCTTCAAAATGGAAATAAAATATAAGGTCTGTTAAAGCCTAGAGGAAAACAGATGGTTACTTCATGTTTGCATTGCCCTACATCTCTGATTGCACTGCCACACCAACTCTGCTGATTGAGCTCATTTGTCAATGGTGTATTTTCTTCTGTGGTAAGTTGCCAATTTCATTCCTTTAGCTTATAACATTGAAATACCTTTTGTGTTGGCAAAAATGTCCCACTTGCAGCCCTTCAGACCAAAGCCTTTGTTTCTGCTTCCAGACTCAGTACAAGGCTCAGTCCACTCATTGTCGCCCAGCACTGTGCACCAAAGCACCCCAGGTCTGCCCCAGACAGATCTGCTCCCAGCCAGCACAGCTCTCAGCACCCATTCCCACCTCCTCAAATGGGGGCCCTAGATATTCACACTTCGTGTGATGAACCTCTTGCATCAGGTAAGGATTAGCAAAGCTGAAGGCCACATCTCTGACCTGCAGGATCAAAGCTAAATTTTAAATGGCATCACTAACCCCCTCTCCCCCAACAACAACAACAAGCACGCACACACGCACAAACAAACAAAAAAAACACCCCCCGCTAACCCACAAACCTTATGGAAAACTCTAGGCACAAGGGAAACAAATTTAAATAAAGTATTGAGCGTGCTTTTGCTGAATATGGGGTGTTTATTCACACATACAACAGCTTCTGTTTTTCTACTGAAACCTACAGTGAGGCTGTCAGATAATAAATCAGTTAACTTTTATTACCTTCCTGAAATAATTTTAAGACAAATAAGGAAAAGAATCAGAAACAATGTACCAATGTAAGTAACAGGGCTTTTGGTATAAAACAAGACTGCAATTTCATGGTTTCTTTCAAAGCCTATATTTAAAAGGTATTGAATACACCTCAGATATATTTGCACAGATCTTTTTATGTGATTCTATTTTAATACCAAATTACTATCGCTTGAATCTTTCTAATACTCAGAGAAGACCATGACCCAGCATTTAAAAGTAATCTTTAAACACCTCCACATACTTAATCTAGCATTTTTACTTAATAATACAGTAATTCTAAATTAGCAGTCTGTCATGTAAACATGTGGACTAGTATGGCTGGCTAGAGCTACAGACTGAGAATGGAACACAGTTTTTCATGCAGAGATCATCTGCTCATCACTGGCTCATTTTATAGGTATTTCCAGTGTCCTTGAAACTTATCCCATATAAGTCAATAAGAGATTTATCATTAACTTCAGCAGAGCAGGATTTGCATTTTTATACTCTTCTTAGCCTATCTGGGAGAAACAGACAGCATGGATAATGCAACTAGAACTGAGTATTTTACACAGCTGGTCACACAGGGAGTATGTAATGGCACTGAGGTCTTCCTGGCTTCATATCTATTAATGTATTTATTTGGTTTTCATAGCAGCTTAAAACTGTCCTTTAAAAACAAAAGGTAAAATCAACTATAGCCTTATCACAGCATTTCTTTTTACTCTCTCCCTTGTCCCACACCATCACAATGCCACAGCCCCAGCCAGAATATGGTATAAATTAATTGTTGACTTCTCAACTTTTTAACTGCCTGGTAGGTGTAGCTCTCAATACCAATTCCCATGATAGGAGCAGCCACTGACGTAGAGCAGCAGGGAATGAGGCAGGAAGCAGCAGCCAGGATGAAGCAAGCTCTCCATGAAACCTGCCAAACACCACACTTTCCCTTGACCCTTGAGGCTTTGGACATCAAACACGGTTGCCTGGCAGACTGATCAGTAACATCTGCCTAATGGCATAAGAGACACAAAGAAAAGCTGTGTCGTTGTACTGTAAATATGACAGTTACTGATACTATAGATGTTCATGAGGGTGGTGAGAAGAAAAAGTAAATAAATGAGTCGGATGTGTAAAGCACAAAATTTGATAGGCTTGCCAAAAGCAAAAGCTTCTGTAAGCTTGTGTTTGTTGCTGCCTCTGCTTAAGGCACTGTTAGTCCCTGAGGAACAGAAGAGATGAGACACAAATGCCAGTCTATTCACAGTGTCCTGGCTGCAGAACAATGCTTAAGCTCCCAAGGATCCCAGCCAACCTCATCTAATTCTTTCATAATGTCCGATTTAGCAGTTTATAAACCCAAGAGGTTAACAGTGATACAAAACAGACAGCTACCCAAAGAAATCTTCCATATCTCTCTAGGACATTCTCTCCACTATCTCAGTAACTTCTCTCCAACCGTGAGCCAGCTCTCAC
Organism: Corvus moneduloides; assembly: GCF_009650955.1. NCBI lineage: Eukaryota > Metazoa > Chordata > Aves > Passeriformes > Corvidae > Corvus > Corvus moneduloides. The sequence continues at coordinate 25,947,022 of NC_045479.1, read as the reverse complement.
AATTCCAAGATTAGTCAGCCAAGGATCCAGTTCAGAAACTCAGAAGACAAACTGTGTGTTGGAGGGAAAAAGAAAGCTTTTTGACTCTTATAGGTGACTGCAGCTTTAACTAGAAATACTGGCTTACAACAGAACTACAGGTAATGGGAGCATCCCGAAGGCAAATGCAAAAACATCTTTAAAGCACATCCTCTAGAACTATTTAATCTCTCTTAAAAGGGCTGAGATTTAATCACTGTCTAAGGAATGAAGTGCTAAAAATCTTCATCTGACATCTCCAGTGCATTCTTTTTAGCTGTGGCTTCTAGTCATCAGCTACTGCTATAATCTTGGCAGAAAGGTAAAAAAGATCTCAGCATTACATATCTTCACTACGTCTAAGTGTCTATCCAAGAAGTCAGTTCTTAGGTGAACATCAGCTTAAGACCCTCATTTTTTTAATCCTAGCAGGATTAACAGCTCATGGAGGTCTCCCCTTGAATCACTGTAGTTTCTTACTTATTTTGGCTTCAGCAGCACAGGGATGATTTAGATTCTGATAGGAAGGCCCTGTATTTATTTGTCTGAAGAAAAAATTCAGTTCCTCACCACCAACATTACCTGTCCATATACTGCATAGCTACAAAACATCATAGTAGTTCTCTTTAGGTATTCTTATAGTTCTGTGTTAGATTAGAAATACCACCTCAAATTAACTCACCAGAGAACTGTATCACTGGTTTTAGTGAAAAGTGACTTTTAGTGCCTGGTTCTACAGCACTTTAAAGCACTGTATTTGTTCTGCCCTAGGATTTATTGGATAATAAACAACTATATATTATAGGGTGTATTCACAACTGATAATCAGCACTGACTTCCTGATCTAAAACTACTCTGAGAAGTTCTCTCAGTCTTCTGGAAAACTCAAGGACACTCAGAGAAAAAGAAGAGCAAAAAATTCCAAAGACTTGTTCCTCTCTCAGCTGATGTAAGATTATGGTCTATAGAACATTTCCCACTCCTTTTTTAATGCTGCATGTGACAGGGTTTTTCTAATTTCAGTGGCTTCTCTTCTTTTGTGCAGAGTCTGAAAGTCCTGAAAAATGGGAATGATAGGCCAGCCTGGGCACCACAGAGTCCCTTTGCCTATCAGCTCATATTGTATTGCAACTGAATGATGCACTGTCTATCTCCAACACCTTTACCACATTCGTTTTTAGGCTCTTATTACTGGCATGCAGCCTAATTTATTTTTTACTTAGTTACAAATCATTATTTCAACTTGACCACTCACAGAGGAGAAAATAGAGAGAATATAGGGAATGAAAATTCCAGAAATCTCAGAAGAGCCAAAGAAGTAGGTGAAGGTATCAAGTGCCTGCAGTCAGTCCAGCTGCTACTTGTAGTAGTTGGTACCAATAGTCCTAATAAGTCTGAAGATAACACAAACATATTGTCAGCTTGTCTTCAATTTCTTTGGTACCAAAGACAACCAATACGGCATTTTTCAAGCCACTATTTTGTAAAGAAACATGCATTGTGATACATTCGTCTTATTTTGCAGAATAATGTATTTTGACAGCGTCCTTTAAAATGGAATTTTTCCCTGAATATTTGCTACAATTATTTCTCAGTGTCATTTAATTACTATTGTTACTATCAGCTTATGTTTTTCACAGTTCCACATTATTTTTTATTTTCACCAGAGCCAGGAACTGTGACAGTACACAAGAATATGAGGTTCCATTAAAATAAAAGAGATGCTGCAAGTCTCCAGAATTGCAGAACTGAGGAATGTGAAAAAGGGAGAGACAAAAAAGTCTGACAATATTATAAATGAAAAGAACAGTAGATGCATTTATGTTCTTAATTCTCACTTACTTAGAAAACAAATTTCCTTGATTTCGGTGGCCTGAAATCTATCATGTCTATGTTTTTGAATAAGTGAGGCTGTCAACATTGTTTCCATAAAATACAGAATTTTTAATAATAAATATGCATGAGACATTATATGTTGTAGTAATTCTTCATATTTAGCCAACAGGATAAATGCTGAAAAACATCTATGTCGTTTTCAAGTTCTACCCCCTATTACTCAGTCTGATTCCAAATTATTTTGATTGTCTGGGGCTTTAACAGCTTTTACCCTGTCTTTAAAAAGATTTAGAAAATCAGACTGAAGAAAAATAAAATAGAAATGTTTCAGTTTCCCTTTTCTCAGTTTTGTTAGAGGCTGGAATCACAAATACGGTTACAGACAGAAAAGAAAAAAATACAGCTCTGTAATGTCTGTGTTTATTTAATGTCAGTAACTTATAGATCTCAACTGGAGAGTATAAAGATGTCTTCTTTAACTTTCAATATTAGAGAGGAGACCAGGGACATGAAATAATGTTTTTCCATCTTTTAAATTATTTTTACAATACTTCTACTATCTAGACTTAGAAGACAATAATTATTATGAACTTAGCTGTATAGTATACCTATGTAGCAGTTGTATACATGGATATAGTAAACATGTATAGCAGCTGCATAGCAGCTATACTGACTTTTCAGAATTGATCTTTTTCTTTCTCATTTACTACAGAAGAATATAAAGATTTTGCAAACACTATTCCTTGGAACCAGCAACTGATAAGCAACAAGGCAGTAAACTAACATAAAAACATGTGGGTCATGTGATGCATGATCCTGATAGTACAGCATGATAATACTGTCATTCCCATGGGTTATTGAGAGTTCAGGTTGCTACCATAATTTAGTTGCTGACACAGATTAGAATGAAATTACACTGCAAAGCACTGACTGTTCTCATCAGAAGTTACCAATCTAGTAAGAGGAACACTACAGACAACGATAAGAAAAGTGCAATTGCATCATATTACCAGCAGCTTGGGTGGTGGCCCCATCTTCCCATTGATCTATTATGTTGCCACATACCAGAAGATGAAGCTAATATATGTTGTGTCATAAATATCTAGCTCAATTAAGAAAGTCTTCTTCCTGTTAACCCTTTCCCAACACATAGACATTCTGATGTGAAAATTATTTATCCACCTAACTTGTATACTACAAAAATAAATAGTAGGAAGTCTTTCCTTTCTCTGAAGGACTTTGTTTCCAGAGTGACAGGACATATTTATCTTTTCAGCGTACCGGTTTGCCTCTATTCTACACTCAGCAGGATACACCTCTGTCAAGAGACAAATGTAAGCTATCCTTAATAGGCAAACATCTGTTCTGTTTATCTTGACAAAGGTAAATGGCTTGAGTATGTAATAATTTTTGTCTTGGACATATACTTCAGTTTCTTTAAACTCTTTTTGTTAAACATTACACATGTTTATACTATGTGATGGGATGGAGTTATGAGATTTTCAAGCTAGTGCACACTTGATCCTGTAAATCCAGATGGTAGTGGAACACTGTGCAAATATATCAGCACACGTCCTGAACCAGTACAACTGCATTCTTTGGGACATAGCACTTGAAGTGATGTAGCTCTCTGGCTTGGATAAGTTTGTGGGGACACAGCTAACCATGCTGCATTTTCAGTTCTGACTGACTCATACTGGATCAGTGGATTGCCTTGCCTCCCCTCCTTTGGTCCTACATACATAAACTTCTAAAAACTTACCGAAATGTAATGCTAAAATCAAATACAAGGACAGCTTTTTTATTAACTTGACTGAATCTTGATGACAGGTGGGTGCTGGAAATACCAGAAAAATTCCGAAGGTGCGTTTCCTGTGGACCCATAAAAATCACAGATATAAACATAAGTGAAAACTAAAGCAAGTTTGCCTTTCCCAAATAAAGATAAAAATGATGAATTTTCATGTCACCATTTGGAGGTCTTTAACCAACATGGCTGTTGTTTGCCTTCCTGAGCTGGGCAATAGAGGCTGAACAAAAGCATTAAAGGCACACATGATCCATGCTTACTTACGTGTTTCAGCTTCTCTCATCGTGGGTGGTCTATCCAGGGTAGATTAAGACTCAGAAGTTGCTGACACTATAAAAAAAGAAGCAAGTATTCTTCAAGTTCCTTGCTTTTAAAGGGATCATTTCCCCTTTTCTCTTCTCGAGGGATTGCCTTTGTAGCTGTAGCAGGGGAGCATTTCATTGCTCTCACTTTTGCGTATCATTTATCTTGAGATGTCAGATGTTGTCAGATGCATTTTCAAAGGTACAAGATGCAGAACATGGTGAAGCATCATTACTGAAAGAACATGATCTTACCCAGATATTGTGGGAATTGAAGCACATGATTGTTGCTGATGCAAAGGTCACGTCCTAACCTCTTGCTTTGGTTATATGATGATGATTTTTTTTCCACTTCTTGCTTTTGCTTTCTCTACCTTTTTTTATTTCCTTCCCCTCCTTCCTCTTCTTTTCTTAGACCTCACTTTCCATGCTCTGATTTTTTATTTAAACACTTATTGCACTCTCTGATGCTTATCTTGGTGTTTAGTCAAGGGTGTCTGACTTCCCTTTTGCTGCCATCAGTGTAAGTCAATTCCCATTCTCCCAGCAATTCTGTGTGGAAATAAACATGGTCATTAATCATTTTACAGCTCACAGACTCAGGATAATGGCACTGGCTAAAAGAATAGTGAAGGTAAGAACTGCAGCAGTTTTCCAGTGTTATTCTAGAATAGACAAACTTTTTGATTTGTCTTTATGAATTGTCATCTTAGTGTTTCATATGAAGAAATGATTATAATATCTCCACCTACTTGGTATTAAATCTTTGTAAAAATTTCTACACCAGACATGTTAAAAATATTTTGGTCAATTTGATGCTGCTATCACTTTTTATCTCAGTTTGACAGTGTCTTTCTTGTGCCCACAGCTAACCCACTGGCACTGCGTACCTGTTAGCACTTGTGCATTCCCCAGCTTCAGATCCACGACATACAAATTCAGGAGCCACTTGGAAATTGAAGAAACCAGTGGAGCAGCTGAGAGCTCTTTCATTTGAGTCAATACCTTAGCTGTATTTATGTTTATCCTTAGAACAACAGGATCTTCTGAAAGAATCTCAGTAAAAAAACTAGAAGAAAGCAATTTTCAGTTACTTTTTCTTTAAAAAATGAAAGAATCTTGCCTAATCATACTGTCTGTTTGCTTGCATTTCAGTCAAAAATATAACTCCTTTATCAATGACACCTTGTGCTTTTTCTGTTTCTCCTTCTTTACCCAACAGACTTTGGCACTTGTATGGTAAAAAAGGAGTCTCAACCCAAAATCTTCAGTTTTCCTAGTTTACTGTACAGAGCCAGAATATTCTATGAGACTACTGAAAATTACTTTGAGGTATTTACAACCACTATTATTTTCTTTCAGTTTGAACTGAAGTACTTCTGAGGCATTGTTAAAGATACGAAAGGGAAAATGCATCTTACAATATCCTTGTCAATCTAGATGTTTTTCTTGATTTCACAAGGTTCTTACAGAGAAGACTTCAATCTTCTATCCTGCTGGAATTATTTTTCTATTAGATAATAGAAAATCCTAGAAAAGTGATAAGAGGATAGATATCTGTATTATATGAATTAGTCCATACACACAATATTAAAAAAAAACCACAACCACTTGAAATCAAATCTCTGAAAGGGCAAATAATTTCAGAATTATTTACAGAAAATTAGTTTTCTCCTGACAGAAATAATACCTTACATAATAGACAAGAGCTGTAAAGGGAGACAAAATCACTGGCAAACATTCTTTATCACTTTGACTAATTAAAAATTAATTTCTTGCAGAGAAATCCTTTGTGGGAGAGTGGATTATCCGCCTTCCTTCTTTGTGGCCTGTGATTTGAAAGCACATTCATCAACAAGGGACACCATCACGGTGCTGTTTTGCTCCAGTGGTTCCTGGTTGCAAAGCAACCTCTCTGATGGAGTTGCAAGCTGGGTGTATCATTCCTGGGTAAAGCCATCTTGAAGTGATTGGGACACAGTGAATATGGAACCCATACTCTGAAGAAGCAACACACAGTTCTTTACTGCTGGTCTATGTTACAGATGATTGGAATATGACAGGATATATTTATTCATACAACAAAAAAAAAAAAAAAAAAAAGCTGCTTTTTCTTTTCCTGATAAAGTTCAAATAATTTTTCTTCTCAAGGAAGGCAAAAAGGTGGAAATACAGATAGTTCATTAGTCCTGTCCATGGATATGTGTTTTTTAGTTAGTTGAGCTATCAGCAGTAGTGCAATGTTTTAGTCCTCTGCACTGACATTTCTAATCATAGAAGGTTGGAAAAGATCTCTATGGTCATCGAGTCCAGCGATCGAGCTAACACTGCAGGTCTGTCAGTTCCCCATGTCCCTAAGTGCCACACCTACACGTCTTTTGAACACTCCAGGGATGGTGATTCCACCACTGCCCTGGGGAACCTGTTCCAATGCTTAACCATCCTTTCAATGAAGAATTTTTTCCTAATACCCAATCTAAACGTCCAATGACATAACTTGAAGCTGTTTCCACTTGTCACTTGGGAGAAGAGACCAACCCTCACCTTGCTAAAACCCCCTTTCAGGTAATTGTAGACAGCAATAAGATCTCACCTGAGCCTTCTTTTCTCCAGACTCCTTCAGCCACTCATCGTTATGTTGCAAAATGTGGAATATGTAAAGATTTTCTTAAGAAAATATGTTCTTTGATGTTTGATCTTTGTATATTTTCAAGACTAATCAAAAAGCGATTTAATCTGTGAAACAAGAGGGCAGCTAACAAGCAAGCTCTAAGTGATGTCCAGGTGTTACAAAGACAAATGACTCGGTGGTAGAATTGCCTTCTTAAAGTTTAGGGCTTGACATGTTTCAATGATCTCAGACCTAAAGGGAGGTTAACAAAGCTTGGGAATAAGGATGCACCACTGATAGTGGGCACAAAAAAATGTAGAATTTACAGGCCACAAGGACATTTGGCAGAACCCCCAAAATAAGGAAGAAACTAATAAAGATAACTCAGCAACTGTGCTGAATCAGCCTCAGCTGGGTAAAAGGTAATTGGCAGTGGGTAAATCACGACTGACTCACTGACACCGACCCAGAAGAAGAGAAAGGCTGAGTATGTGTACTAATTAGCATGAAAAGCTAGAGAATCATTAATTAATAGAAGACAGAATACTGATTTTTAAGAGAACTATGTAACTTGCAGACAATGGACCTTAATGCCTTTGTTTGCTAAAATGTATAAACAATGAAAAGTTTTGGTAGTTGTTATGCTGGCTTTGTGGACTTGCCACCTAGCATCCCTTTCTGTGCAGAACTGTAAATACATTAAATACTTTGACTCTGTGTGGTTTGGCCTCTTGAACACAGGGTAAAAAAAACCTTTTTGGGACAACCAGACTTGGGCTCAGCAGCTTTGCTGCCCTCCTTTGGACACGCTCCAGCCCCTCAGTGTCGTTCTTGTCGTGAGGAGCTCAAAACTGGACACAGGATTCGAAATGTGGCCTCACGAGTGTACAGGGGCTGGCCACATTTTATCTGACAGAGGCCAAGATGCCACTGGCCTTCTCGGCCACCTGGACACACACTGGCTCATGTTCAGCCGCTGTCAACCAGCACCCCCAGGCCCTTTTCCACGTGGCCGCTCTCCAGCCACTCTGTCCCAAATCCGTAGCGCTGCATGAGGCTGTTGCGAGCCAAGTGCGAGACCCGGATGTTCAGGCCAAGGGCCAAAGGCGAGGAGAGGAAGAGCCATGGGGTTTGGGGGAGGAACCAGCGCGGCTCGGACCGACAGAGCCGCCGCGGAGATCGCTGTCCGCCGCAGCGGAGGCGGAACCCTGGGGACGGGCCCGGTCGTCAGCCGGCGCCCGTTCGCCGCGGCTTTCCGCCGTCCCGCCGTTACCCCGGCAACGGCGCCGCCAGCGCAGCGCGGAGCCCGGGCCCGGCCGCAGGATGGTGAGGGGCGGCGGGGCGGTGAGGGATGGCAGGATGCTGAGGGGCGGCGGGGCGGTGAGGGATGGCAGGATGGTGAGGGGCGGCGGGGCGGTGAGGGATCGCAGGATGGTGAGGGGCGGCGGGGCGGGGGACGCGGCGCGGGAGGCACCGCCGAGGGAGGGCCCGCTCTGACCCGGCTCCTCTTCGCTCTCTGCCCAGATGCTCTCCCGGGCCAAGCCGGCCGTGGGGGGTACCCCGCCGGCGGGAGACAGGCGGAAGAAGAAAGGGAAGGAGGTGCCACAGCTGGAGGAACTCTTGGCCCAGAGGGACTTCACCGGCGCCATCGCCTTGCTGGAGGTGACGGGCTTTCCTCGGTAGAGCGGTGTCGTCGCTTCCAGCCCTGTGCCCTCAGGGCTGCGGGGCGAGAGGACTCGTTCCCCTTCCTTGTGTCCCTCTCGCACCGTTGGGGCCCTGCAGCGGCATCTGTTGCTCCCCGCTTACAGAGCCGGGTTGGCCTGTGACGGCTGCCTGCTGCTGCCCTCCGAAATGTGAAAGCAGCTCCACCCCAGTAGCATCCACAGCTGTCAAATCATCCGCGATATATGATGGCCTAGTATTGCCTTGGTTATCTGTGGGGCTTTAGAAACTGTGGCAGCTGACAAAATTCTTACATTCTTTATTCCCTACAAAGTTTAAACAGCACGTGGGTGAGGAGGAGGAGGATGGCAACCTTTGGATCGGATACTGTGCGTTTCATTTGGGTGACTACAAGAGAGCTCTGGAGGTAAGCTGAGGAAATCGTGCTTCCCGAGGCTGGGATGTTGTGGTAGAGCAATGACAACTGGAGGAAGATGGTCTGTAACACGGAACAGCCCTGCTAGCCAGTTAAGGTACAAATGTACAGCAATAAGGCAGATGCTGTGGAAAGCAGTTTGGATTGGAAAAGAAAGTGCTATTTGCTTATGAAAATAGAACTTTTTTAATGTTACCTACTGAATTGATACTAGGTTCAGTAACTTAATTTGTTCTCTTGAATGTCAGAGTTCATGTCCTAAATCCATCATTCCCTTTTTGCATCTAGGTTTCCAGAGTTTCGATTTTCAGGTTTTATAATGCTTTTGTCTTCACTGTGTAGCTTATCTGTGATATGCATGATAAAATTCTTTCTTTAGACGTAGATGCCCCTGGCCATTTAATGTACTTTATTGCTCTTCTCTGCATTTTCTTGTATTAGGTAATTCAACTAAATGAGATAGTCTTATTTTCCAAAAGCTTTAAGTCACTAAAATATATGTTAATTGTTCAAATATGTAGCTTTTAATATTTGCATCTTAGAGTTCTGTTGTGTCTGTTCGCTATGATGTATAAATGAAGTATAACTGGGTTTGCAGTCTTTGAACTTGCTTTCCCCAGAATCAATATTAAAAACAGATGTTAAAATATGAGAAAAAATAATAAAAAGAAAATAAATGGATTATAGAACAATGATGATATTTTCTCTCTTAGATAAATGGTCACATGCACAAGATGCATCCATGAGGTGAAAACTCTAAAGCTTCCAAGTAAGAAAGGCACAAAGCACTCTGCCCTTTAAAAAACTGAAGAGAAAAACATCTGTTGGAGATACTAGAAATGCTCAGTGAATCAAATTGACAGTATGCACAGTATAGAATGTAGAATAGTAGTATAGGACATCATGGTAAATTAATATTCATGTGTAGACTTGTGGAATTTAAATATTATGAATAGAACAATCAGTTGCTGTAGTTAATTTACATCTAAGCATTAGGTGTTAATAGCGAGTGGAAGTTTAGAAAAAAGAAAAGTGTTCATATACAAATGAAAAATAACTTGAAATTTCTTTGAAATAAGAAGTAAATTGAAAATACATTTGAAATAAATTCTGCTTTTTGAAATACCCAGTAGATGCTTTCATAGCCAGAGCAGACTTTACATTTCTTTCAACAAAAAGGCAACTGCCTTTTTTTTCTAATTAGTTTTTGCATGTGGTGTTTGATTCACCACTAGGTGATGCTGTTGATTCAGGCCTTTAAAAACTGCAACATAGTCTTTTTCACGTTTTTCTACCCAAGAAAGGACAATGAAAGGTTTGTATGAGCGATCTGTAGTTTGATTGTTTGTGTATGTTTTAAGTGAGAGATCACAGGGCCTGTCTTTTCAGATGTAATACTGGTTTTTTGCACAGTGATGAGTCCTGATAGCTTTGTCATTTTGTGGTGATGTGGGAAATGAGCCTATGCATCCCAACCTAGTTTCTCCGGGGACAGAACACTCTAGTTTTAGTTTCTAAGGTTGTAGGTCTCATTGCACTGTGGAGACTGAACTGCCTTTCATTTATCAGCTTCCATGTTGAAGTGTAAAATGCTGTTATCTCTTCTCCTATGTTACAGAGGTGTTGTTGCTGTATTCTCAAGGACAAATTCCTCGATAATCTATACCCTTGAGATCTTGGAGCACTCTTTTGGGAGTGCCAACAGCACTGTAAATAAAATATTATGGGTCAAAGATTCTGCAGAATTCTCCAGAATGACATTGCACACAATCTGAATGATTCACACTCCTGTGTGTTCCTGCAAGTGGCAACACATAGTCTGTGTCACTGTATTCACAGTTCATGGTTTGTATTCCGTGTCCCTGATGAGGGTCTCCAGAAATCACGCTGCTCAATGCTTTTATTAGTGATGATACTTTCATAGCGAGCCAGGCGTATTGGTTGCATAGCAACTTTTGGAGAAGCTTGGGAATTGCGGTGAGGTGGCCATCATGGGAGAAATAGGGAAGAAGTGAAAAACACACAGGCATCCAGTTCCAGGAATATCTTCAGAGGGAATGACAGCAAAATCTCTGTCACATGCATGTGAGAGAATTCAAATTCTCTTATCACAGGCACAACAAAACACAACAACAGTTAGGTATCCTCTAGGTAGAGCACTAACCTCAGCTTCACTAGGTTTACACTTTCCCCTTTCTTAACAGCAGATGCCTTTCTCAAAGGTTATGCCACTGCCACTGGCCTGGTGGGATCATCCCTACTGCTGTACCCCACTTTATAAATGGTACTGCAATGGGCTTGACTCTTCCAGCAGTCATGCAATGCTTCCTTGGGGACTGACTAGCTTCCTTCATGGACAAACTTATTTTTACTGGGTAGCTTGGGTCTTCCTGGCATCATATGACAACCAGAGCTTCCCTAGTAGATGGTGGCATCTAATTAGTTTTCTGGAATCTTCCACATCTACTGTCTGTAATGAAGCAAAACCATCTGTCTTTCTTCAGCAGCTGCCACTTGTTCATAGCTCTAATCTTAAAGCTTTTCTGAGAAATTTCCCAGTGTCACCCACGTACCAGAACTAGAGCATCAGGTCAATGATTCTGTTTATGAGATGCCTAATCTTATAAATTGAATCAGCTGGGGCCTTAAGAAAGTGAGGATTTATTATTATTTATATATATGTTTTTGTGTGTGTATATATATATATTAGAGGTATTTAAAAAAATGTACGAGATGAATTGGCAAGGGCAGGTGCATGTCTTGGTTGGATTCAAGAACAAGTTTCAGACTTGCAGTCTGTACCCTCTGCCTCTAGGCACACAGAATACTGGCGTGGTGCAGCTGGTGGATGTGGTAATGCCATTTTGGCCCATCAGCTGCATACATGAGAGCAAAGAATGTTCTCTGGGCCAGAGCCTTCAATGCATTGTTCTGTGAAAATCCTACAAACTGCATACAGCCAGCGACAGTCTCTCCAATCTGCCACTTCCCTCCTGGCAGAGTAGTAGGAGCCATTCCACCACTTCGCTGAACAAGACCTCCTGCTGGCTTGGCTCAGGGTAATTTTAGTCAAATAGTAAATCATGGAAGGAACAGGGCTGTAGTAGAGTAATTGTTCATCCATGAGCAGTATCTGGTCATGCTTGAGTAATTCTGTGGGAAATGTGAGAATACAGGTACACTCCAGTTCCTGATAGATGAAGATAGAAAGTAAAAAATAGATTTTTTAGCTCTGGGAGTTCTCTAGGCTTCTCTCTCATCACTGTAGCCAGGTTATGATAAGTATCTCATTTGAGCACGTGTGGAGCAGCCATATATGTTGGCTTGTTTATTGGCTCTTAGGCATCTGTGTTTATGGGCTTGGAGAATCCAGATAAATAATACAGGCATTGAGCTGGCCCTCCACATTGTCAGTACATGTCCATAGTTGTAGGCAACCAACCTGGCAGCCTGCTTTTGAGGAAAATTGCATGTGTCTTATGATACGGGCATGAGGAGGAGGAGAGTGAAATAGCAAGGAGTTGTTAATGCTCCTGGATGGCAAAAGTATGCCACAGGTTGACTGTTAGGACAGGTTTGAGAGTATTTAGTTTGTTTGGGTTTGTTGACTTACTTGGAGAGGAGGGGGAAAAGTTCTTGTGACGTAGTCTTTGAGAGGCTGATGCTGAATGGCTTTCAGTGAGGAGAGGGGCAACAGCATAGTCTGGGCACATGGCCCAGAACTGCAGGATAAGGAGCACTAATAGTCCTAATTTTTATTTTCTGTGTTTCCATAGATTCATGTTGGTTCTTCTAGAACACTCTTTATATATTGCTTGCTTTGAATGGCCAAGTCAGAACATGACTTGTGTTTATGCACTTTGTCTTTTCTAATTTATCTGCCTGAAGCCCTATCCGAAAGAGACCTTTGGGTGTGTTTAATCTGAATGAATTTTGAAAGATTCCAGATGGTCCCAATAAACAGCACTGGCCTATCTCTCAGAGCTCCGTGACAGGCCTACGTAAACTGACCTCAGTAGGAAAGGTTGGCCTCTACGTGAATGTTTTCTTTTTTATTTTATTAATCATTATTATGATGATTTTTATTATATATATATTTATTTATTGTAAATATTGTTGGAAAGCTAGTCCCTGAAGTACTAGCAAGACTGAGCTGGCTTTTAAGGGTGCTTCTTACCAGTATCTTCTCTGGGAGTGCAGTTTACTTTTACTTGGCAACAACAAAAAAATTCTTTATGCTTGAAAACTCTAAACTTTATTGTTGTCAGCATATTTCTGTTCTTGGAATTTGCTGTCCTTTGGGCATGGCTTATTTTATCTTGTGCAGTATATATATCTGTCCTTCTCCTCAGAGGTAAGAAGTCTCCCACGCACAGTGGCTCAATCTGCTAAACTCTCCCTAGGTAGAGAGGACTTCCAATTCCTATGTTTGGAGAACAAGTACAGAGTCAGCAAGGGGTTGTTTTGCTGGGAGGAATGAGTGACTTGTGGTGATCTGGAGTATATGGATGACATTCCTTCAGCAGGTCTTGTGAGCACTTTGCGTGCCTCTGCCTGCTTTGCCTTATGCTGCCTGTCTCCATGACTGGATGAAGAGCAGGAGCACCAGCAGTAGGCACTTCCATTGGGACAGTCCTTCCTAGTAATTTATTAGAAATGTGACATAGGAAAAAAAATGGCATTGAGAGATCTCCCTGCCTCTGTTTTTAGTACCTGTTTAATACTCTGTTGTTGCTGTGAGAAAAGAAGTTTATCTTCAGGAATATAATTGTTTAGTGGCTGCAAAGTTTGTTTTGTTTAAAAAAGGTAGATTGAAAGATTAAAGTGTTAAGTTTTTGCTGTTTCACAAAAAACAAGAAATGAAGCAGTTTATGTGGCAGAATTAAAGGATATGTAATGAATGTGAATGTGTAAGAAATACCAGAATCCAGTATCTAGTGCCTTTCTATAGCTGTTGGCTGTAAATCTTAAAATGGGAAATGGTAAACTTAGGAACAGGTTATTAATATTTACTACAAATTACTTATCTTTATCTATAAGGAAATCTTGAATTTGCGCAATACTGACTTATAGGCTTGTATTTTAATGCAGTGGTCTCCAAACAATTTTTGCTGTACCCCTATCAGTAAAAAATTTTCGAGTACGCACCCCCAATGTATATACACGCACCTATACATTTATAAATTATATACATGTACCACTGTACTAATATGTAATCTTAAAACATACACAAAAATAGGAGCTAAAAAAGGATGTGATAAAATTAAACACTATTTTAAAATATTTATTTTAGTTATTAATAGTACAAAAATTTTTCTTCCTGCACTTGATGTTATTATTATATTGCATAACCTCAGACTTAAAACATACTTCCACGGGTTTAATATACACTAAGACACTACCTACAAGTTTACAGAAACACATTTAGCACTTGCTTCAGTAAGTATTCACAAAGAGATTTCCCTGGTGTTTATGGCTCCCAGGCTTTGACTGGAGGAAAACTTAGGAAAGCAACAGAAGTCGGTTATATTGATGCCTTTATAACTTACATATATTGGGGTTTATATATGTAAATAATATTTTTCTAATAATATATTTACAATATAAATATGTTTTATATCTCTGTAACTTCAATATTGACAGAAGTTGTGCTCATACGTGATGATTTATGGCACTGCTTGTCCCTGTGGTCTGTTATATTGCTGTAAACAAAGAAGTAGGGACATAGCTTAAAACATAATCATTTTGTTGTAAGGACTGCAGTGAACTTCAGAATAAATTGTTTGATCTTAGTAATTTAATGATACATTGTAAAATCGTGGAAGAAAGAATGGTATTTAATACATGTATGTGCTCTCATGCATTTTTTAAAAATCAACTTTTCTTCTGTTACAGGAATATGAGGCCTTAACCAAGCAACCAACTTGCAGTCCAGATGTTTGGGTGAACCTTGCCTGTACGTACTTCTTTCTGGGGATGTACACACAAGCAGAACAAGCAGCTTTGAAAGGTGAGCTGTATCACTCTGTTGGAAAAGACCGCTTATTGGTTTGAACGCTTAAAGTAATTTCCAGCAAAAGTATGCAATAAAGGATACTTTTGACCAAAGTTTTTTGGGGTTGGGGTTTTGTTAACTTTCATTTAACAGGAGAACTATGATGCAGTTTCCTTCCTAGAAATACCTTGGATATGTGGAGCAGCTGGAACTAAAAGAAGCATCTGGAAAATAATTTCTTTTATTAATTTCTAAAAACCCAGCATATGCCAAGCAGCAACAAAAGGTTACTTTTCTTTTGACTGATTCCATGTCTCTGAGCCAGTGCAGATGAAGCAAATTAGGCCAGATAAATTATAAAAAAATAAGCATCTGAGAGAATTCAGCATTCTCCCTGATGAAGACAAGAGTTCTGTTTACATAGTTTGAATGACTTAGTAGGTGGTCTCATTGCCTTGTAAGTCAGATGTTAGGTATCTGATTCTTCAAGGGATGAAGTTCAACAGTCACATTATTACAGTTCTACTTTAATCTGAACAAGCATGGGATCATTTAAAGAGGAGAAATGGGAATTAGATTCCAAGGCAATTTTTACTGCCTAAAAATGTTTCTATAGTTTAATTTTGTTGCCCATCACTTTCTATGTATCTTAGGGATTTATATTGTTTTCTATAACCATAGTATCTCAGTGCTTTTTAAGTAGAATTAATAGTAATGGTATCTCAGTCAACCTCTGACTCTTGCCTTCTTAGAATAAAACTCTTATTGAAGGATGGGTTTTCTCCTTTCTTTCATTAGTCTTCTTGTCTTGTGCTGAAAATAGGGTAGGAAGAAAATAATTGTGTACTTTCTTGTGATGTGAAGTAGTGCCTTCCAAAAGGACAGCTTTGTAGCATTTTTAAAAAATAATTAGGTTCTTATATCCCTTTAAAATCCTCAGAAAGATCATGCTGAGTTTGAATCCCACAACTGGAAAAGTTTTTTGTTTTCAATTATAAAAAAAAATCTCATGCAGAGCTTTGTGATTTGTATTGTTAAAGAGGTGTGTAATTTTGTAATATTCACAAGTAATTTAATCTTTAATGTACCACAAATTTGAGCTTTGGAGATTGCAATATAGGACTTGAAGTGAGTCTAAAAATAAATGGGCAATAGAGCTTGAGGTGTCACTGTGACCTAAACCATGGAGGAAGCAAGCAGCTGCATCCTGTACCAGCTGGAGCCACTGTCATCCGCTTCACATCTTGTGAATTACAGTGATCCGTTCTAGAGATGACATATACACAGCTGGGCATGCACATTTATTAACTATGAGCTGGGGGTGAGGGAAGGTTAATGTTTGTCATGCCCCTTCAGATTAGTTAATAGTAGTATGGTGAGTGGCAGAGTAGGGGGTGCAGTTAGTGGTACTTGGGTGCTGGAGGCAAGGGTAGGAATATTAAGAAAGCAGGAGTGGGAGGGAGCGTAGCTGAGGGAGGGAACGGAAAATAACTGAGTGGTCACATTAGTTCAGTTCCTCATCAGTTCCTGATTTTATGTAATCGTTTAAGAAGGACAGCATGCCAGTTTTTATAATGAGGTGCTAAACCTTTCTTGTGAGTACTGTAATACTGGTGATTTCTGGCTACTTAAGCTTAGTGGGGAAGCAGTCACAGCTGTAGATTTGTAACAGTTGTTTGTTCTCCACTGAAAGCTTCCAAGTGTGGTATACTCCCCTTTCAATCTTTCCTATATTGAGTTTAAACCTTTTTATTTTTGCTTAAGTCAGATCCTCTTTTAGGTTTTTTTTAACAGCTTAGGACTGCATCAGTGATGGCTGTTGGCAATATAGTATTGACTGCTGAGGCCATATCATCTTGTGGTCTCTTCCATGGTTTTGCAAATACCTTGAAGAAGCAAAATACTTCCTTTGAACAGGTAAAGGCTTTAGAAGAACACCATTTATCCAATACCGCCTTGAATACCACAGAAAAGATGACAGGTAGTGTTAATGTTAGGCTACTTACCATTGCTATTTTGGGATTATTTTGCCTAAATTCTTGCATAGTGCACACTGTTTATTGCTGCACCTTTGCTAAGCTCCTGAAAGTAGCATAGTGCTAAAACAAATTAAGGAGAACTAATTTAGTTTCAGCTATAATTCTAAATTTCTACAGTGACAGAATCTCTGTATGAAAGGCAACATAAATATCAGCAAGCTTTCTGGAATAGGTTTTCCACACAAACATGTAAATATCTATAAATCAAATCAAGTTCCTTCTTGCCATGTACTGTTGCTGTTGCTTAAGGGAATTATTGTTAACCATGGTTCCATTAATGCGGAAAAATATGCAGGATACTTAAAAATTAGGAAATTATCATAAAAAGCCATGAGGTAATTAATGTATTCTTACAAGATATATAGTCCACAATCTCTTGTGGAGGAAGGTTTTATCTTTATTTTATAATAGATGTGAATTGATCTCTTAGCTTGTTGTTACTTAATTTAAACTTTATGGTATAGGGAGGATGGGGAGGTGATTCAGGACAGCCAGCACAGCTTCACCAAGGGGAAGTTCTGCCTGACCAACCTAGTGGCTTTCTGTGATGGAGTGACTCCATCAGTGGGCAAGGGAAGGGCTACAGGTGTCATTTACCTTCTTTGACGTGGTTCCCCACAACATTCTTCTCTCTAAATTGTATAGACATGGATTTGATGGATAGACTGTTAGGCAGATTGGGAATTGGTCAGACAGTCAGATCCAGAGGGTAGAGATCAACAGCTCAGAGTCCCAATGGGCATCAGTGACCAGTGGCATCCCTCGGGTCCTTATTAGGATCAATGTTATCTAATATCTTCATTAATGACACAGACAAAGGAATCAAGTGCACCCTGAGCAAGTTTGCAGATAACACCAAGCTGAGTGGTGCTCTTGACTCACCTGAAGGATGGGATACCATCCATAGGGATCTGGACAGGCTCAGAAGTGCGTACATGGAAATCTCATGAGGTTTAACAAGACCAAGGGCAGGGTGCTGCACCTGGGCTGGGGAGATCCCTGGTATCAACACAGGCTGGGGATGCGCAGGTCGAGAGCAGCCCTGCCAAGAAGGACTTGGGAGTGCAGGTGGACAAGAGGCTGGACGTAACCCAGCAATGTGAATTCATAGCCCAGAAAGCCAATTGTATCCTGGGATGCATCCAAAGCAGCTGGACAGCAGGGTGAGGGAGGGGATTCTGCCCCTCTGCTCACTTCTGCTCTGGTGAAACCCCATCTGGAATGGTGAATCCAGCTCTGGGGTCCCCAGCATAGGAAGGACATGAACCTGTTCGAGCGAGTCCAGAGGCCACCAAGATGATGAGAAGGATGGAGCACCTTTAAGGAAAGGCAAAGGGAATTGGATTTTTTAGCCTGGAGAACAGAAGGCTTCAGGGAGACCTCATTGAGGCCTTCCAGTACCTAGACAAGGCTTACAAGAGAGCTCAACAAGGACCGTTAACACAGGCATGTAGTGATAGGACAAGGAGGAATGGCTTTTAACTGAAAGAGAGTAGGTTTAGATTAGATACAAGGAAGAAATTCTTTTACTGTGAGGGTGGTGAGGGGTTGCCCAGAGAAGTTCAAAATGTTCAAAGCCAGGCTGAACAGGGCCTTGAGCAACCTGGTCTAGTGGAAGGTGTTCATGT
Source organism: Corvus moneduloides (assembly GCF_009650955.1). Taxonomy (NCBI): domain Eukaryota; kingdom Metazoa; phylum Chordata; class Aves; order Passeriformes; family Corvidae; genus Corvus; species Corvus moneduloides. The sequence goes on along the minus strand of NC_045479.1, from coordinate 25,928,685 downwards.
CTATGGCAGGGGGGTTGGAATTAGATGTCTTTAAGGTTCCGTCCAACCTAAGTCATTCTGTGATTCTATGATTCTCTCAGGAAAGAATAAATCTGAATATGAAAAGTCATCTAAGAAAGAATTACTGCAAATATAACCTAAGAAGTAGAGCAAAAAGGCAATAAAGAAAAATCCTTCCTTGAAGGTTTTTCATTACAGTTGTATTTTACCTCCTCTGGGCTTTCTTCCAAATTCCTTTCAGATATTTCTGGCTTCTCCTTTTTCCCTGTTGTCCGCTTACATTGCAGTTACTAATGTTCCTGGTTCTGAGGTGAAGGTAGAGTTACTTCCAAGTCAGCTACTGTTGTTTTGTAGTCATCCCATAGTGAAGCTGCCAAGTGATGTTTTGTTTACTCCTTTTGCATCTGTGTTCTCATACATTGGCTGAACATATGTTTTCTGTGCTGTGGGTAGCCAATCTTGTCTTGAGAGAATGAGGTTTAAAGTACTGATCTTGGTTTAATATATAATAATAGCAAATTATTATTTTTTTCATTATAAGAACTAATACTCTCATGTTGCATTCACAGTTCCTGTGCCTTGCAAAGGCCAAAGAACAGACTCTCAGCCTGGCACACTTGGACTGTGATCCTGGCAACTGATTCGAGTGTTTAGAAGCCTGCATAGTGCTCTCAGAAGCTGTTGGCTTACATTAAGAAAGAAACTAAGAACTAAAACATAAGAACTAAAATTGTTCTTTTAAACCACAAAATGTGCACATAAGTGGGGCTGCAGTTAAGTCTGTTATGAAAAACAGTCTTTTTAGGATAAATGGAATCTTAGAATTAAATTTAAGATTCGTGCACAGACAGGGTTGTATTGCTGAACCATTCATTAAAGTTGGGGGTTTTTTTCATCCCTTCCAATTTTTGATGGGAAAAGCTTTGTAATTTCTTTGCTTCTTCACATCTCTGTATGTGTCAGATCTGAATGTGGTTTAACTGAATAGAGAACTCATTTTACAGCCTATATTCAAGGAGCAATATTGTACAAGAGCAGAACAGAGATGGGTTAGGAAGAACAATGGCATTTTCCAAACCGGTTTTGCTTATTCATGAAGTGATGTTTCTCCGGTGTGAAATAGTTGTCACCAGTTAAAACGTGCAGTTACAAGCAGGCATGGAACAGTTACTGGGTTTTTTTCCCTTAGGATTGCATGTTCACCTACATGAAAAACTATCTGCCTGTTGTTTTACTGTGTTTCTTGACAACAGTAGTTATTTTTGGTGCGTTTTAGCTGAGGTTTCAAACCAGCCATTTCATATATGGAACTTTGAGAGTGCCCAAGTGAAAATATCATGTTTAAAAGCTAATAATCTTATTTTCTTGTTTTGTTTTTTAAAGTATAGTGGAAGCTACAGCCCAGGAACAATTAATTTGATGATCTTTAATTTATTGTGCTTAGTATGACTGAAATGAAATGTGTGTGTGTTGCAAGTAACTGAACATAGCCGAACTGCCATTTAAGTTTTGTGGGAATAGTAAAATTTCAGAATATCCTCTGTAAATTTCATTCAAGAAAATTCTGAACAGTTGAGCTATTCAAGTGAGTGTAAGTGTAAACTTCACTGCTGGACCATGGGGTTTTTTTAACATTTTTCCCATTCCCTTTCATTTTCCCCTCCACCAGTAAAACTTTGGTTTTGAGGCACAGAGGGCTTCATTCAGCTACTGTGTTCAGGTGAGCAGTGTGTTGTCTCTCAGGGACAAGGAGAATAAGATTTCCTCTGGTCATATTTTCTACTGTCAGGATGGAGCCTTCTCAGCCATGCTTCATTCCTACCAGCTCCTGCTATGTGTGTTTAAGGTGTGTTCTATGCCTGTTGATGTGTGAAGGGCTGCTATAGCATATGCATTATGTGCTAGATGGGATTTGTTAATGCTGGATGCATAACCAGCAGTGCCTTGCACTCTTATGAGAGGGCACAAATGCCAGATTGCCCATGACTCTATTTCATCATCTTTTGGTGCAATATGGAACCCACCAAGAGTCTCAGCTGCCATTTCTAGTGAGTTTAACTTTTTTTGTAATAATGTCTTGGGGTGACTTTATTATGTGTATCCCATGTTGCTGCCCTATGCCCAGAAATTAACTTTGTGCCTTTCTATGCCTCTAAACTGAGCCTGAGAGGGGGAAGGAAAAAACTGAGCAAAACTTTTTCAAAGCAGTTTGCAGCTTGTTCAAGGTCACACAGAGATAGCGCTTTTTTTTCCAGCCGCGGCAGGGGAGGGAGGAAGCAGCCGGCTTGCTGCTTTCCAGTCAGCTTTTGGCCAGTGGTTCAGCTTCTTTTTCTCCGGAGAGAGACTGAGAGTTGAATTTTTTTTCCTTCCCTGCAATTTCGGATTTTCTCCCTTTTCTGCTGGACTGCTTCAATATTAGAACACATCAGGAGGACTTTCCACTGGTCACAGAGGGCCTGGCCCTGGGCCAAGCCCCAGCTCCGAGGAGACCAAAGGGAGGACTCGAACACTTTCCCAGGTTTTTTCTCAACAGCGAGAGATTTTATTATTTAGCATTATTTTCCTTTTCCCGTGTGTTTGTTAAATAAATAATTTTTATCTCTTTCACTTTCCTTTGAGGAAAATTTATTTTCCCCAAACCTGGTGGGGGAGGGGTGGTAACCTGCCTTCTCTCAGAGGATATATTTCTAAATTTGGCCAAATTGGTACAAATAATTAGTGAAGACAACTGTCTTCATTCTTACTGTAGCTGCTTATTATATATTTTAACAAATACTTCACTAGGTGCCTGTCAGTGTCAGCACATGAAAATATACAGAACACTTTTTCAGATCCATGACAGCTATGACTTTAGTGCTTGGAAAAACAGCACTGATCACGACAAAAATTCTAGCAAAGGAATATCAGTGCGTTTCGTAGGTGGAAAGAGATATATCCTATCCAGCTATTTCAGTGCTTGAATACAAGGCCAATACTAGACCTGAAGCAAGGTCCAATTTGTTGCCGTGCAGCATTGTCATCATGTTTGTTGTGATCCCAAGATTGCTTAGTGCTGATTTAAAAAAAAAAAAAAAGTAGTCATTGTCTTGAAAAAGTGGAACAGGAAAAGAAGATTGTGCTTCGTTGTAGCATTAATAGATCAGTGACAATGAAATTCAGTAGCAGCAGAGAATAATAAAAGAACAACCCTAATGTCCCTTAAATGTCCCTTAAAAATCATTATCTCTGATGAGGCAGTTGTATCACTTCCTGCTCCAGTGATTGACACATCTTTATCCAATATTCATAACTCCATTCTTTCTGAAAACTAATCTGACCTTGTTCATATGTTTCCTTGTCTTCCTCAAAGAATGCATTTGGCACCAAGAGAAAAGAAACTGTAGATACTGAATGTTTCCATATTTCTGCTTACTATATCGAGAGGGTTATATATGTGTAGGGTTTTAAGCAACTTATTAAAAAGAATATCAGATAGCTAGTATCATATAATATCTTACAAAGCAGAACATTTTTCCACCCTCCATGTATCCATGCATACCATCAAAACTCAGATTTCATCTTTTGCCTGTTTTTAGGTGTTAAATAATGTGTGCTAACTCTCCAGCTTTTGCCAAGAAGTAAATAATATTTTTGATGTCAGATCAAATGCCAGGTTTGCAAGGGTAGCATGCACTTACTGGTTGACCAGTGAAACAAGAAATCCTTGGTTTAGGTTCTTGACAGTACTGCTTGCAAGTCAATTTTCACAGTGAAATTAATGCTAAAACACACTCAAAAAGGAAAAAAAAATAAGGAAAACCTACTCAAAAAAGGAACATTGGTGTCTTTACCCATAGTACTGTGATTATATGATACGTTATTTTCAGTATAAATCCCACAATGTGTCCTGCTTGTATTTTTGGAGTCTTTGATGACCAAATGTTTTGAATTGTGAAGGGTGGTTGTGGTCGAAGTTTCTCACAAAAGCACATGTGGGCTCCATGTGCAACCCTTCTAAACTTTGATATTAAAACCTATCAATTAATGCTGGGGAACATGTAGAGTGAAGAGCATGGATTTAAGTTAAGGTACTCTCACTTTCTGACTCAGTGGATGAAATAACCATACTATCATGTCAGTTATACTACTACAGTTGCCTATACAATATTTATTGTAGATCAGAAAAACTTCCTGTTCTTTAATAATTAGGCTAATGAGAATTCCCACATATATCCCAGACTGAAGACCATTTAGCTTCTTAACAACTTGATGCTCTGTTAGAAGTATCTTACAAGATGTGGTTTTGTGAGTACTCTCATAGCACCTATGTATTTTGGACTTCTGTTCTAGCAGTTCTTTAAAGATACAATTCACTGTCCTTACTTTCTAGAAACATGGTGAAATAATACAGCTAGCTAAGGAAAAAAAGGAAGAAATAGCTCCTGTACTTATTAGAAGTAGGTGGGCAGCCTTGCACTGCCAGTCTGTTCAGAATGGCCTGGGTTTTGGCACTGTCCACTGTGTTATGAAGTTTACTTACTATGCAGACAAAGAGTAAGAAATCTGGAAATCTCTCCCTAAATTGCTTAAAAAAATAAATTCCATCTTCAGGGGATGGTGGGGAAGAGGGATTGGTGGTTTGAGCCCTCTTTCATGGTTTAGAACGTCAGAAGAATTACAGCCTTGTGTTACAGGCTATTGCTGTGCTAACTCTGCACTTTTGTGGCCTTATAAACACAGTAAGTAATTCTGCTTTTTGTAAAGATTCCATGTACTCCCCTTCTGTGGAACATGGTTTGCCAGCTGGTTGGTCTGAGCAAGAATGAGAGTGCTCATTAGGCTAGGAAAAGTACAGGAAACAAGGGAAGGCTTTTTGGAAGATTGCTTGCAAAAGAAATTAATAGCTCTTTTTGACAAGGACATTTGTCACTCTTGGTGAAGCAAAAGGCTCTAGTGACTTAAAACTATGCAGTTAACAGTTTGTGTCATACGGAGTGAGTTCAGTGGAATTCCTAATCCTGCTAGAGCAAGAAATTTCATTAACTTTACTGGCTCTAGTAAGAAGATATCCCCCTTAAATCTCTTGCCATATCTTAGTTTGAATCTTACCTGCTCTGGCTGTAGAATTCTTTGGTGTGCCTTTAGTTCCTAAGGACAGAAGAAATATTAAATGTATAATGTAATGTGTGTATCTAACAAAACGGTAGCAAGCACTGGGTTTTTCAATACACTAGAAGTTGACAAGATTCCTGGAATTATAGATCACAACTTACTTCATATGTGACGCATCACAGAAGGAGCTTTGAGTTTATGTGTTGCTGCTTTTTATTTTGAAAAGCTGCTATGCTTGTATGTCACAAAAAACCCCCCAGAGAATTACCCAGAAATCGCTGCAGGGAAATGATAGTGCAATTCATAGGAGTTTTAAGGCTTAGGGAAGGTAGAGGCCAATGAACAATTATTTTCAACAGGGATTTCAAAAGAAATAGTCAAGGAATGAAGATAGGAATGAGGAAGACCTCTAAACCACTCTAAAATTGGTAGAACCTCCCCTGAGGCATACCCTGCAAAGGGCTCTCAGTGAAGAACTGTATTTGGCCTAGTTAATGAAAGAATATGGATGCATTCATGTCTGTTGAGAAAGAGAGTAAAAAATATAAAGACATACCCTGAGTAGTTCATTACAGTAATATGTACTGAATTTCCCTTTCAGCACCTAAGAGTGGTCTCCAGAACCGTTTACTCTTTCACCTGGCACATAAGGTATGATGTCTTTTCCTCACTCCTGCTTTTTTTGTTTTCTTTTCAGTTTCATAATGTGTCATTTATGCTGGCAACCAGGCAGAATAATTAAAATGCCTATGGTGGCAGAAGAACAAATACTTTTCGTAACCACCCTATTGTATAAAAATGTGGAGGAGAAAGCAAGTGTGAAAACTTGATCTCAGAATAGATCCCCTCAACATGTTTCTAAGGAAAGTCTTACCAGTACAGTTCACATAAGTCATACAATAGGAATGTAATGGCATTTTTGGTCACAAGTAGCATGAAACCTTAATAGAATCAAAAATGTAGAAGCCACTATTTTACCTTTTTTTCCTAAATGTACCAAGTTTTCCTAACTTGCAGCTCTCTTATACTTATCAATTTGACCAAAATGGTGTATATGCTATTACTGATCCTCAGTAGTTCAGTATCCAGGAAGTCATATTGTTAATAGCATGAAATGTACTTTAATTTCAACAACAATTAAGTACTTATTTCACTTACCACACATAGCTATCTTCCCTAAATTAGTTCTTTGTACTATCCTGTACAGAAGACTTGACAAGTATTCTGCTACTAAAGACACTGACTTAAAAGGAAGTATAAATCCTGAATGTTAGCTTTGATGTCAGATTCTCTTTGCTTAAATGTATGTTAGTTTTAAGAGAGAAATCTTAAACCATTTTTACAGTGGCATTGGCACTTACAGATGTCTGTGATGAACTAGGAATTACACAACTTCCCTTTATCTAGTTAGTCACTGGAAAGAAAGGGTTTTACCAAAACTATGAAGCCCATTGCCTTTAGTTCTGTTAAGCAACTTACCTTGCTTTTTAACTTGAGTATCATTTTGTGACTGGCTGAAAGAGGGAGGAGAAGGATTTGAAGAAAACTAGCAGATAGGTGGAAAAACAAATACATAGTATTAGAATTTGTGTCTAAGAGAAATTCATAATTACTATTGAATCAGGAAAACCAGCAAAAGGAAGCAGTGGAACAAGTGATTTGAGTAGATTGATTAGGTAAACAGCCTCAACTTCACTATTGTAATACAAATATAATGTGTATGTTTAACTCTGTTCCTTATTTTTAGCCTTCTCTGTGTGTGTTTTATGTGCTATTCAGCAATGCTTTTAAAAATAAATAATTTACTTAAACTGGAAACTGGAGACTGGTGAATTTGTTAGTGCTGTAAAGAAGACTTGCGAAAATTAGGGCTTGCGTATTGCAAGTCTCATGTTTTTCTGCTATCCATGAGGCATTAGATTTGGATGTATAAACAGCAAAATTTTTTCTGGCTTGAATAATTACAGTGAAATTTTGTGTTGTGAAATTCTGTTTGTGAAATAATTCATTCAGCTCTTTCCCTCTTATCCATCAAAGCACATGACATGTAATTGTATCTAAATCACACCTTAAAGGAAAATGTGTGCTTAGTTTTAGCCGAACATTTATCCAGTTTGAACTCATCTGCCTCTTTAATGTTTGTCTTTCTCCACTGGTCAAATTAACTTTAAAGTAACAGAGGTTTTCCAGATGTTTAATATTAATCCTGCTGTTTACCAGCAAGAAGAAAACTAACCTGGTTAATTAAAATGTTTTTCTTGCTGAACTCTTCTGAGAATGTGTCACACTCTTTTTAGTTCAGTGACGAAAAGAAACTGATGAGCTCTCACCAGAATCTGCAAGATGTTACAGAAGATCAGCTTAGCCTGGCATCTATCCACTACATGCGGTCCCACTACCAAGAAGCTATTGATATCTACAAGCGCATTCTGCTGGATAATCGGTGCGCACCTCTAGACCCTATTGGAGCATCTAGGTTATTGGTGGTATTTAAATTCCAAGTAGTTGGTTGGTTTCTGAAAGTAGGCATTTTTCACAACTACTATGTCCCTTTCCCATCACAGAATATGCACCAGTTGAAGCTCCTCAATTTTGTTCATTCGAAGTATTATGGAAAACCCCATGTTTAAAAATAAGTCTGCTCTCTGTTGTTTTCTTTCAGTGAAATGGTTGGTTAATTCATTCTGATATCTTTTTTATTTTGTTACTTGTTTCTTCTGAAATGATACATGGTTATAGATATATATAAGATAATGGATATATGCTTTGTCTTTTTTTTTTTTCCTCTCTGATGTCCAATCTTGTGACCTTGCTTGAATGACTGTCTCCTCCTTCACCTCGTAGCCTTTCTAAGAAGGGTTCAGGGGTTTTATGTAGAGTTCCTTGCATTCCTTTAAGACTGAAATTCTTTCCTTTTCTGTTTATCCTCTATGACACTTGTCAGTGGGTTTTTCTGTTATGTTCTGCAAATTTTTAGTTCAGAATTTAACAAGGAACAAACTGAATTCTTAAGTGGCTGGAAGTATTTTTAATAAAATAGAAACTGCTTTCCCAGAATACAGCTATCTTTTGGTACTATCTGCTCCTCAATGTTTCAGAGAAATCCATCATAATGCGTACATCATGTAATGCTTGGGGAAGAGATTTTAACCTCCAAGTCCTGCAGAAACAATCACTCAAAGCTAAATGAGTAACCTTCATAACAATTACCCTTTTACTTAGAGTTTTCACAAGTGCTTGTCTCTTCTCTGTGTCTAGTTCTTCTGGCTTGACTGCTTGTAATGACAAGGACTTTTTGAAATAATTGTACTCAGTACAAACTTTTATTTACATATTGAATGTTTTTGAGTGTATTGCTCAGAAAATCATGTTCTTGCCAGGCTAATTACGGTGCTCATGTTCTGCACATTTCCTCGGTGTGAAGTTGCCACCATTTCCCAGATTTGCAAACCAAAAGTTTGATTGGTAATTCTTAAAAGCTGCACTAGCTGCTGTGGAAAAAAATACTGTGAATCTGTCTTAGCAAACAAACTAGAGAAGCTCTAAGCATTTCTCAGAAACCCCAGTTTTGATGTGCTTGTAAAATAGGTATAGAAGTGAGAGCTTTCTTTTTATTTCCTGATTTTAATGCACTGCAGTGGGAAATGTTAAACTATCTGGTGGGATTGAAAGGTTCTCTTTAATCCTCTTTCCTGCAGGGAATACCTGGCTCTGAATGTATATGTGGCCCTGTGCTATTACAAACTGGATTACTATGATGTATCCCAGGAAGTGCTAGCTGTTTATCTTCAGCAAGTTCCTGACAGCACCATTGCTCTTAACCTTAAGGCTTGTAACCATTTCCGACTTTTCAATGGGAAAGCTGCAGAGGTATCTATTGGACAGTCCTTCAGCTCACCTTTATTTTAGTTTAAGATTCCATACATGTTTCTTTTCCTTTGTATCTGTCTTAATCAGTAATGTTGATAATGGCCTTTACCTTGTCACTGTGTCCTTTTAGGAATGTCACCTATTTCAGTTTCCCTGGTATTTACTCATCTGTCCACATATGTGCACAGTGGCCTAACCATTTTCCCAGTATCCTTTTGATCTTGTGTTTATATGTATTACTCAGTTGCTAAAACAGTTAGATAGAAGTGGAAAGGCAAAATCTTTTTGTCATCCAGCACCAGTGAAGGTGTCTTGCTGGCAGCTTTGAAGCTCTTTTGAAGCTCCACTTAGGCTTCTGTGCTTTTTTGGTTTTATGTTAAAATTTTGGAATGTATGTAATTCCAGGCAGAGCTCAAGAACTTGACAGACAGTGCCTCATCATCTTTTGAGTTTGGCAAGGAACTCATTAAGCACAATCTGGTAAGTAATGCATTTCTGGGATTTAATATGGACTGCATTCATTTGTAGAGCTTTTCATGATGATTCATTAAATGGTATATTTTGAAAAATTGTAGACTTAATTGAGTCTCTGCTGCCATATAAGTCCCATTCTAGGAATCCTACCAGTATAATGAATGTGCCATCAAGTGTATTTTTTTTTTCCTGGAATTTTTCCCTGACAGTTTCAGACTGTGTCAAGAAAATAATAATACTGTTGCTTTTAGCCATGAAGGCATATTAAAATAATGTATGTTGTGTAAGAATACCTTTGCAAGATGTTTTGTGGAGCCCACTCAGTAAAGACACAGTAGAAAAAAGTCAGGGTGACCTTGGACTCTGTTCAGCACCAGAACAATTTAAATGGAATAAAGATAGCTCATGAAAATGGCCTTCATCTGAAAAGTACTAAGCAAGGAGTTCTAGGAAAAAAGATGCTCATAAAACCAGAATACTTTTGTGTTCTGCAGTAAAAGAGTCACTAAGAGTAACTAATGGTTACTCTTCAGTGGTATTATTATTTTGCTGAACAACTGGTAACAGTAGATTGCTCATATTTAATGATGGGCAGTTGCTTGCTTTGTCGTTTTTCAAGAACAGTCATCACAAGCTAACACTTCTTTCCCTGAGAATTAAAACTGCTTTCAAACTGGACTTTTGTAGGTTAGCATTGTTTATTTTGTATGTTGGCAATTTTACCAGTGCTTTATTGTATAAGTACATTAGATCTTGTTGGAGGAATGGTCATGTGAAACTGGAGTATAATCGACTGCTCCTGATCATTTTAGGATCCTGTGTCATTCTAAGTAAATGTAGAATCATTAGCCTAAGTTTTTTCACATGAAAACATCATAAGCAGTTTGTAATTTTGTGTGTGTTCCCTTCTCTCAGACTATGTTATTCTTTAAAATCTTTTATATATAATGTGTCGCTCTTTTGAGCTGCTAAAAGCTGAAATAAGTTAATCTTTACATATGGATTAAATACTTGTATTCTTCGGTATAAAGATTGTCAGACTGTATAATTCTATAGCTGTATTAAAGCAGGAATTATGCTAATACCAGAGCCACTGACCTTTTCCTACTGTTTATATAGGAATTTAAGGATTAATTTCCTTGAATTAACTTATCATAGGAAAGATTCTGATACATGGTTATCAATATGCTTCTTTTCTCTGCAGGTGGTTTTCCGAGGAGGAGAAGGGGCTTTGCAGGTCCTACCTCCTCTAGTTGATGTTATTCCTGAGGCAAGACTGAATCTTGTGATTTACTATCTCCAGCAAGGTAAATACACCTTCCTCTGGCTCTTTCATACCTTCAGGGATGACATTAATTCATCTTACCTCAACTTACTCAATGCTTTTTTTCTTTGCAGTAAAATGTAATTTATTTCACTTTCTGTTCCTCTGGAAAATAGTGAAGTGGAAGTTCCCATGGCTTGCAGAGAGGAGCTTTAATACTGTGCAGTCAGAAAAAGCCTACTTCAGCAGAGTATTGGAGGTTCTTGGGTTGCAGGAGATGGCATTGGGGATGGTGGTGTTTATTTGTTCCTAGTGAGGGGGCCTCTCCTCTGCCTGAATATGTGAGAATGGTAGGCATATGTACTGTGAAGGCAAGGACAACCATTTCTGTAAATACAGTACAAACAAAATACATACCAAAGTGACTGTGAACAAGATATTTCATTAAAATCTACTTTACAGTTCTTAAAGAGTGCAGGGAGGTAGCCAGAATCAGTTGGTAAGGGTTTTCTTCTTGTATCTCTCCTTTGTTTGCCAGCTTCTTTGAATTATATCGAGTTTTTCAGAGCTATTCATATTCTCCCATTGTGTTCTTTTATTCTACAGTGGGTTGACTGGCTGTGTGATTCAAGGCAGGTCGAATTAGATCAGGTCGCTTAAAGCCTTGTCCAGACAAGCATCCAGTCAGAACTTCCTCTGTTCTACCTGATGTCCACTGCCTTTCTCTCACTCTGTGGAACCTGTCTCCATCTACTCTGTACCCTCCTATCAGTTAATTGTAGACAGTGATAAGATCTCCCTTGAGATCCTTTCTCCTCTGAAAGCTAAGCAAATGCAGTTCTCTCAGTTTCTCCTTAGCCCTCTTACTGCCTTGGGAGCCCTCAGGTGGGCTCACTCCAGTGTTTCGATGTCTGTCTTGATTGAAGGATCCCAAAACTGGACACAAGACTCATGTGCAACCTTACAAGTGCCAAATAAAGAATTCCTTGCCTTGCTGCGATGGCTCCATTCATGCTAATATGATCCAGTGTGCAGTTGGCTTCCTTTGCTACAAGGCTGCACTGTCTGCCAGATTGCCTTTAGCCAGTCAGCTCCCCAGCTGACTTGCTCAGGCATGTTTCAAACCAAGCAAGATGCAAGACTTGCATTTTGCCTCCACTGAACTTCATCAGATTTCTTTCAGCCCATTTTTTTCAGCCTACGGAGCCGCTTCTCAATGTCCGGGAGCTTTCTTCACAATCTTTTATCATTTGCAGACTTGCTCAGAGTACTCTATCCTATCATCTGGATCATTAATAAAAGTAAGCTATTCAACAGTATCAGTCCCTCGGGCATTCGATTAGTAATGAGCCACCTGCTGGATTTTGTACGACTGATCACTGTCCTTTGGTAGTCCAGCCAGTTTTCCATACCCTTATAGTCTTACTTAGCCAGTTCTATCTTTCAAGTTTGTATGAGAGACATGTCAAAGACATTGCTAAAGTCAAGCTATACAGCATCAACTATTATCCCCTTATTCACACAACCAGTCACACCTTGAATTAGTGAGTACATTTTGGCAGTGGTAAATCTATGCCTGCTGTCCCCAGCCACCTTTCTGTCCAGTATTATTGTTGCTAATGTCACTATAGGCAATATTGGTACTATTACCAATTATTTTGCACAGTAATATTGTTGATAATTACAGATGTTTCAAATTAAGTTCTACTTACATGGAAACAAAGTGCATCTCATGCATCAGTTAAAAATCAGTCTTGTTTACTCGTATGCTGTTAACCTTGCAGTAATTTTCATGAGTTAGGTTCTGCTCTTCACTGTGATATACTAATGACTTGCATACTGACAAAGAAGGTCAAGGGCAATTTGAACTAAAACCTCTTTTCTGGTTTGGCTGAGTTTCCATTTTTAAGTCTTGCTAGGGTAGCAGCATTGGTTAGGAAAGTGAGAAATTCTTACTTCTAGTGACTATAGATGTCTCTCCAAAACTGAAAAGGTCTCTGATAAAGCTAGGCTTGTCCTAATACATGCTCTGAACTGGAATGACTGAAGTATAAACATGCATCCTGTTTTTTCAACTCTTCGGAGTAGTGACTCCCAACAGAGTTTGAGGTCAGCTGGTGTCCTGCTGTAATCTGCTCCTGTAAGATTTGCTAGTCGCTTCTGTTGGAGCCTGAAAGGCATAGTTCTGTGTTGATGGTCTACATTGTGTTGATAAAAATAAGGGTTACTGTCATTTTGTGGTGGTGGTGGTCTGAGCTAGCCAAAAATATGACCAAAAAAAAAAAAAAAGGAAGAAAATGTAATGACTTTTGGCTAGTACATTGTGCTGCCTTACTATGTGACTGTTCAAAGGAATAGATAAGAAAGCAGAGGTGATGGGTGGGAGCCTAGCAGCTCCAATGTATATTGCCTTAAATGGCTGCATGGATTGTATGTTCTAGTGAAAAAAATTTTTGTTTGATAAGGCTTATTTGTGTGGGCAGTTGGTATAATGCTATATTAACAAAACTTTGCCAGTAACAGAGGATCTTCACTAGGTTGGTTCACAAAGCCAACCATAGTGCCAACATCTTTTTTAATTTAGGTAAAGTTTAGGATCTATTCAGTTTATCTAATTCTTGTGTGGAAAGGAAGTTGTTTATAGATTTCAAACTTCCCATTTAAGCATCTATATTAGTAGTGCTTTTTCCTTGTTAATTAGGATCTGCTGAAATATTGCTAGGGAAAAGATGAAGTTTCCCTACCGCATCATGCTACCCTGCTCTCTTTGAGGGCTAAACAAATATGAGAAAACAAAATACAGGAAGATGATGGATTTATTATTTTGACCTTGTGCTGTTGAGAAGGCAGCCACTGGATTATGAGCAAAGGGGCCAAACCATCTCTGCTAGGAAAACTGTAGTCATAAAGAAGCTATTACTCACTCTGCGTTTGTTATTTGAGTTCTAGAAAACGATCACCATTGTGATAGAAATTCACAGTGATTTATAGTTACCTTTCTCCTCCTGTCTAAATGGTTTATTTCTTAGTCTTTTGGGGAATGTTGTAGAGGATGAGTGACTTGTTCTAATACAGTGTGCTATGGGTTGTCATGCATTCTAATGTCTGGCATTTCAGATGATGTGCAGGAGGCTTATAACCTGATTAAGGACCTGGAACCTACAGCTCCACAGGTAATTGGAAAATGATGTCATGACACATAAAGACAGAGGTTATAAACTGTTATGAAATCTGCCACATACAAAACTGGTATCCTGAGGACAGCTTGCCCCATTCCCACTCTTAAAACTCTTGTGTTTTGATCCCTTCACCAACAATAAATTTAATGTGCATGCATAAAGTATTATATATGTGCATATATGAGTACTTAGCCTGTTTATTACTGTACCACCTGGGTTCAACTAAGAACACAGCTCTGTTGTGTGCAGCCTTGATTTTGGAGAATGGACCATTATTGCATAGGTAAAAGCCCTCTTCCGACTATAGCTAGTTGTCTGCCTGGTGGTGGCTTTTCATCCCTCAGATTTGCTAGCTCAGATGCTCATATAGTTTGTCCTGAAGCCATTTCAATAAAAATGAGCTAGATTAGATTAAACACCTTAAATAAATGGTGTTTTCTAATCCCATCACACTTTGGCTGCCATGAGTGAAAACTTCAGTGTCCCTTGGCTGCTACTGTAATTTTCTTCTGTGGCTGTTCCAGCATCTTTAGTCTCTGATTTATTCCTCTTTGCTGTTTATTTTCCAAAGGTCACATAGCTGGGCATAAAAGGGACCTTTCATGAGTCTGTGTGAGGAATTAGATGGAGGGAGGAATTAGATGGAGGGAGGGAGGGAGACAGGGAAAAGGAAAACCTCAAAAACACAGATCCGGTGATTCTGTGCTGAGGAGTGAGGAGTGTCTTCTGATGTTGCTTTACACTTCTTGCATTTTTCAGTATAGCAAAACTTACTTGAACAGTTTTCTGCAGATATTGGTCCTACTGTAGCCTTTGTTGTCCCAATATACTTGGCTAATAATTCTTGACCACATTTTGAAATGAGAATCTTTGTGCTTTTTTTTTTCCATTTCTCACTCACACTTGTAAGGAGCTCCCTGCTAAGACTTGCAAAACTACTTGTAAAATCTCCTTGAGTACTTCTTAAATTTCTTTTTTGTCACAATGCCCGCAGGATAGTAATTTGGCATCTGTAAGACAGTTGGTGTGCTAAAACGATTACTTACTATCCTGGCTAGTACTCTCAGATTGTTTCTTTACATTCTGTCATTAGTCTCTTGGTCTCTTGAAAGAAGTCTCTCCTTCTGTGTTTACCTCCTGGTTTGTCAGGAGTGCCTCCTACAACAGGTTCATAGATATAAGTCTTAAATTATAAGATTTGGGTAAGACAAAAGAGTCTGTTACATGCTGAGAAAAATTTGTTCAGAGAAGAATTAAACTGTAGTTGTTTCTCATACTAGAGGTTACAGAGTACTCAGCTTCTGTTCCTAATTTCACTAGAGTAACATGGACACAGAGCACAAACCTCTTGACATTTTTGTCCTGATGAGAAACACTATGAATTTTGCAGCAAGGATGTCAGTGGTTATGGTTAATCAATGTGCATATTT
The DNA here is from genome assembly GCF_009650955.1 of Corvus moneduloides. NCBI lineage: Eukaryota > Metazoa > Chordata > Aves > Passeriformes > Corvidae > Corvus > Corvus moneduloides. The sequence continues at coordinate 25,913,377 of NC_045479.1, read as the reverse complement.
GAAAGGGGATCTGTGCTTTAGTGTAACAATAGTGGACTTATTGGTGATATGATGGTAAAGAAGGCATAAAAGGATGTTACCATGTTCCTTTTGGTGCATTGTCTTTGACTGTAAGACTTATCAGAAAGCACAGCACCCCTTTGCATCTTTAGTAGCATCTTTGCATATTTAGTAGAAGTGACTACATAGCAGGTAGAATGTATTTTGAGGGCCTAAATTTGTGCTGTGCTTAAGCACTACCACAGTAATCAGCTACCTTCTAAACTCAGTTGTGAAAGAGTTGAATTTATGAAGAAAATAATGTACACATAGGCTTTTGTGTATCTTCTGAAATCTTCACTGTGTCTTCTCTGATCCCCTTTAACTTTTTTTTTTTCCCAGGAGTACATCCTCAAAGGGGTGGTAAATGCAGCACTTGGACAAGAAATGGGCTCGGTGAGTAAAGCCCATGAGGTTCTCCAGCTTCTCCAACAATAGAATGTGAACAGATCTGTGGGAACTGAAAAGGAGTGAAAGAGGCAGTCATTTCTTAGATTGCAGGATCTCTGAGTCTCTTAACCTCGTTCTGTACAACAGTCGGTCCAGAATGAGTGAAATGCATACTTCTGTTGCTGGCCTTGATAGTAAATCAAGATGAATTTGATTTCTCTGTCCTGTTTCCAAAAACCCTGTTTGCTTTGTACAGTGTCCTTCTTTATCTAGGCACATAGAGCGGCACATTTACCTTTTCTGTTTTTGCTTCAGCCGTAGTTTTTCTGTTAGTTGTTCCCCAAGTGTTCCCAGAGCATATTGTCACAGTGTATTGTAGCACTAACCCTAGAACTCATCTTGGATTGCTTTTTTATTCTTCTTCCAGAGAGATCATCTGAAAATTGCTCAACAGTTCTTCCAGTTGGTGGGGGAATCAGCCAGTGAATGTGGTATGTTTGAAATGGTTTTTTTCCATTAAGTAACCCATTTTAAAATATCCAAATATGTACCACCATATCTGTGTCTAGCTGCTGACTGTTAGCAGGAATGTTGCTAGGCATTTTGTTGCTATAGGATGAGTTTCAGAAAGTCAAAATTGTTATCTAAAACAAATTTGCAAGTTTAAATTAGAAGTCTCAATTCCAAACCTTACTATATGACTTTGCCTGGAAAAGAGGCTGTACTGCACACTCCAAGTCTTCAGTGAGAGACTCAGTGGCAGCTTGCCTTTGCCTAGTAATCCCCATTATAGAAACAGAAGACAACAACCTAATTAATTAGATTGAGTGAGTGGCTGAAACCTCACAGGCAGAGATACACAGGTACAAATCAAGGACCACTAATGAAATCCCCTCAAGTACATAGAGTCCTAGCATGGAGCATGCCCTGAAACTGAGGGTCATAAAAATGTAAAGAGGAATTTGGATACAGGGAGGAATGGAAGCTCTGGGACTAACTTCTTGCTTGAATAAGAGAAAAAAATAAAAGGAGGTATTATAACCCACCCACCACCACCCCCCAAAATCAGTATATTTTCAATATTTAGTTTTACTGACTCAATGATAGACCAAACCAAGATCTTCTCTTCCCTTCTCTTTGCCAAAACTAAAAATCCCGAATTAAAAAAAGTCAGTAGTTGTAACATAGAAATTTGGACTAAATGGAGCTTACCAGTTTCCTCTGTAGGCACTGTCACTTAGTACTGTTTCTTTAGGTGGGTAACTTGTGCATGTTAATGGTGCAGACAGCTCATGGTCCTCAGAGACAGAATGCTGTCTCCTGTGTCCATGGTGACTAAAGAGAAGGAGCTCCAGAGACAGAGTGGCATCACCGATGAAAGTTTCAGAAATACTGTTGAGCCATTCTATTCTGTTCCCCTCGCAGCCCTGGTACTATTGAGGTCATGCAGCAGAGAATTTCATTTTGGAAGGCTGGAAGTGGTTCCATAGATGAGATTTCCCTAACTCATTCCTTTTTGCATTGAAGCTATCCCTTCAGAGTTGCGATCCCAGAAAATGGGAAGAAACATTGTGAACTATAGCAGTGGAGGACTCGGTTTGTGGGAATATCTTAATGCCTATAACAGTCATGCAGGTGTGACGAGTGACCAGAGCACACATGGATAAAATTAATACAGAGATAGTCAGGGAAAAGATAGCCTGAAAGGATTTCTTGTGAAGATACAGCTCAAAACCAAAACTGAAATTGTTAGGAACCCAAAAGTCTGAATTTTACTGTGAAATATTTTTAAACTCATATGCAAAATAATAATAGAGAGGCTGAGACTTCAACCTTTCTATGGCTGAGGGGGAGAAAAATGGCAACAGAAATGTTGTACAGAAATGTACAATTAGGAAGGTGGATTACTTGAAAAAAATGAGCTTGTGGTAAGGATTGGTTCCAGAGGTAAAAGGAAACGTCAGTACTGCAAGCATCTTGCCCTCTTGGTACTTCCATGTAAAAACTGCTTTGTCATCTTCTTAAAAGCTTATGGGAGGAAACTGCCATACAGAAGAGCACACAGTTCAGGGTAACTCCTTTAAAGGTAAAATAGTGTGACGGGTTTTGCTGAACCTCAAATGAAGAACAGATGGAGGTCAACAAACTGTAGATAGGAAATAGAAGAGGCAAACAGTTCTATTTAGGTAGGATATAACAAAAAACCAAACACATGAAGCCCAAGAATGTAAGTGTTTTTATTAGATGTTTTTAAAGCAGATGGATAAAGTGGAACGCCTGGTTTTAGAAGAGGCAGTTAAAAACTAAAATAATTTTTTTATGTGATAGGAGGAAGGTGACATGTAGGATATTGTTCCTATTTAATGTACAATGGGGATTGTACATTAAATAAACATAGCTTGTACAAAATAAGCATAGATAATAGAGGATGCCACTGGAGAAATGGTAGAAATTATCGAAAATTGAGAAATTATAGAAAACTTCTCTCAAAATAAGTATCTTTCCTTTATCAGTGAGTAAAATTATGTTGTTTTCAATTACATGTTTAGATAGGCAATTCACCGTATTGAAGCCAAATCATTCACCAGCCAGCCTGGATGGGAACAGTGAGTGGCATATTAAACAGGTTACAGATTTTATATAGAAAGATAAATAATAGTTGGAGGCTTCTGTTCTGCCCATATTGACCTAGTAAATGCAATTACATGGCATGATAAACAGCATGAACTTTTTGTTTCTATCTTCCTTAGAGAAAGCACAAGTGAACAGGTAACTCTGGACCAATATTGAATTATGTAGCACCTGAGTTGAAATTTTATGATGCAACTACAATTCCACTACAGTCATCTGAGTATAATCAAATTCAAAATCCATGTGTTAGCAAATACCTCAAAAAACCAACCCTGAGAAGCTACATAATAACCTTTCTCATTTCTAGCAGAAAATTTACAGTGAAATAGGAGTGAAAAGGATAAAATGCACCTGATTTGAACACTTGAAAGAACGTTTTGTTTCTCTAAAGAAAGGGCTTGTATTCATAATTAATGAGCTATAGGAGACAAATAATGACATGACTAGGTTTACCTAGTCATTTTAATAAATTACCCATAGTAGTAAAAATAAAAGCTTCCATAATGATGAAAGATGTGAAAGACTATATAAGACTGGGTAATAATATGCAAATTAAATTTAGCAAAATTATGAGAAAAATTGAAGAGGATCTTAAGAATCAGTGAGGAAAGAGAAAACAAAAATAATTACTGGGTCATTGTATACAGATGTCATTTTTTTCCTTGAATACTGTCTACAGTTCCAGTTCTTACATTTCTTTAAAAACGTGGTAGGTCAAGAAAGGATACAATAAGTACAGCAAGGATGACCAGAGAAAGGGGATAGATTCTTGAAGTAGGAGAGAAGGAGAGGTTAAATAAAGGAAAATACATGGGCTGAAAAATGAATACTGAGTTTAATTATGTACATCATAAATGACAAGGAAAAGAGGAATAGAGAAGAATTGTTTACTGCACAATACAAAAATCAAGGAACATGGACATAAATTATCACTCAAGACGATTAAAACAAACAGCAATAATTACTTTTTCACATAACACAGTTTATTTGATAAAGAAACTTTGTGAGAACCACAATGTATAAAGAAATTTGTAGATGAAACGTCCATTGGCTGTTTAACACAAATTTTTCAGCAACGATTAAGAAGTCTTCAGTGCAGATTGTTGAAAGCTGGAATAAATTTCAGCAGAAGTGCCATTACATACCACAGTGTGGATTATATGTGAAATCAGAATATCTTCTTGCTATAGCTGTATATTCTTATTCAGCAAACTCTGAACTAGGCAAACCTTGGATCCAATATAATAGTTTTTATGTTCTTAGGTAACTTAGCATATTAGCCACTATGTAGTATACTTGTGGTCATTTTTGATCTGCTCCCTTTGTTTTGCTGGATTTAGAATGGAGAACAGAATTCTTGCTGTTTGTATACTTGGGCTTTCCCTAAGTAGCCAGCCATGCTGTTCAAGCGTGTACATCATGCTTCAGCACTTCCCACCCGGCCAGTCCTTGCCAACACCTTTAAGGTCTTTATCGAGTTACTTAGCTGCTTTGCAGATTGTAATACAGAAGTAGGTTGTTGCTAGCTAGAGTGAGGAAATCCTTTGCTGTGTCTTTGCTTGCAACTGGGCCTATGTCCCGGTTTTGCCTGGGACAGAGTTAATTTTCTTCTTAGAGAATGGTACAGTGCTGCATTTTGAATTTAGTATGGGAATAATGTTGATAGCACACTGATGTTTTAGTTGTTGCAAAGTCAAGGACTTTTCCGTTTCCCATGCTGTGCCAGTGAGGAGCTGCATGAGATGTTGGGAGGGAGCACGGCCAGGACAGCTGATCTGAATGAGCCGAAGGGTTATTTCATGCTGTAGAACACCATGCCCAGTACATAAACTGGAGGGAGTTGGCTGGGAGGGGCTTGTTGTGGTTTGGGGAGGGGCTGGGCATGCATCAGTTGGTGGTGAGCAATTAATTGTATTCTGGATCATTTGTTTCTCTTTGAGTTTTATTCCTCTCTCTCTCCCCTTTTCATTATTATTATTACTAATAATATTTTATTTCAATTATCAAAGTCTTCTTATCTCAACCCGCAAGTTTTACTTTTTTTTGTCGGGGTGAGAAGGGTGGAGTGAACAAACAGCTGAGTGGTACTTAGTTGCCAGCTGGGGTTAAACCACAACAGTCTACAAGGCGTCTTATTTTAATGTGGGTTATCAAAAAATAATGGATCAAAATGAAGATGTGGAATATTTTTTCTGACTTGCTTTTGTTAACTGTAGAAATCCCATGACTGCATTAAGAAAAAGCAGCAACAGGAGTTTAGGAAGAATACAGTGTCATTTATTTGTAAAGTCATTTGGAGTCATCAGCTAAGCCCTTTGCTTTTTTTAATTAGATCTCTGCCTTGGATGTTCAAGGAACATGGAGAAAACCAAGTTAATGTGCAAGTCATTTCCATTAAACGTACACATTTTATCTCGTGTTGGATGTTGTGCACTTTAACAGGGGACAGACAAAACAAAAACTAAAAAAAATACAGGAACCATTTAGAGTGTAGGATTCAACATTCATTCTCTAGCAGCAATAAATAACGCCCAAACAGCAGCTTGGTTACTGGGGGTTTTTTAAGCTTAATAAAAATTGTTAATCCTAATGACTTGAAATGGAACAGACATTATGAAGGAGGATATAACTAGATTTTTATACTTAGTTCTCATTCTCTTCTACTAGGGTCTCAACTGGGTGGAAAATTAAACAGATCAGATTTCTTTTAAGGAGGAAATGGGGCAAGAGGAACATCAGTAAAAACAAATTAACATTAACATTTCCATTAAATGCAGTGCTTCTGGTGCTTAGTGTAAGTCTTACAAACTACCCAGAAACACTGCAAGCATAATGAAAAAGAGCACCCTTTTGTTTTCAGTGGTCCTCTTTAAGGACCAACTCAGGCAAATTTGATGTTGGATGGGAGGAATGGAACATTTCTTCCGAACTTCATGCAGTCTTTTCTTTGAGGTTCTCTTAGGTCACCCTAAGTAATTTTTTGAAATGACAAATTTTTCCTGTTTCTGCATGAGTCACATGGGGTGAATTAGAAAATTCTAGTTTTTCTGTCACTGGTAGCATTCATTGCTGAGTTGTATGAGATACACGGATGTTTTACTTGTTTGGTTTTTTTAATGAAATCTTTCAATAAATATGTGGGGGACTGTGTGCTGGGATAATAAAACTTTCTGCCAAAATGTGGACATAAGAATAAATATTAAAATTTAGAAACATTCGAATCATTTAGGGGAGTATTGTGTTTCTAATATTTTGTTACTGTGATTCATTTTTACTAAAAATGCGTCCTCAGTTTTAAGTCTTCTTTGCATGTTTTAAAATTTTGTTCAAAATAAATCATGAATTTATGAACTTCAAAAATCAAACATCAGAGAAAAGGGACGTTTTTGAGTTATCTGTAGTTTTGTTACTCAGTGTTTCTTGGCTCCTTTTTATAAAACTGTTCCTGTTATTGTTCTGTAAAGGCATATATTTGTCATGAAAACTATGCCTGCATGTAAAAAAGGACAGATAAATATTTAGGCCAGTTTCTCCTCCCAAGTGAACACTTCATAAATAACCAAATAATCTTCTGAAGCTGGAGAACTGAATGGTGTGGTTCAGACATAGATAAGGATTGATTGTCTCTTTCAGACATAGATAAGGATTGATTGTCTCTATATGGAAAAGACAGGACATCCAAGCTCAGTATCTCCTAATGGTAAAAGATAAAAAATGAGAATATTGTGCTTTCCTTTGAAACATATTTTGACATCTTATATAGTGCTTTCCAGTAATAATTACTACCTACTATGTTTAAAGGAGAATATACAGTTTCTGGTTGAATGCTCAATTTTGTGTGGCGGTATGGAGTCAAAAGACTGGTGTTTAGTTACATGAAATTTCTATATACAGAAAAGTTATTTTGATTTTCTGGTGTGGATGGATTGATGGTAACTAACGTTCAGGAGCGGATTACTTCAGGGATGTTGGTAACCTTAGGATCTTACCTTTTGTCACCTTTCCAAACTGCGCCGAGCAGCATCCTCTCTGATGATCACTTGATGTAGTGAAATACTGGAGATTTGACATCACTTGCATGATGAACCCTGATGAACCCTGCTGCTTGGGTTCATCCGTGTCTGCTGGCTGGGCCTAACAAAAATCAGTCCTAGTAATCTTACTTCAGAATCTTTAAAAAAGCTTTGAAATAGTTTTCACTAACACAGCTTGCAATGTCAGAGTAGGTGACAGCATAATATGGTTGCAACAAAGTTTATGATGACATAGCAGCAAACTTTAGTGACACTCATTTGAACTGATATGTCTAACTTGTTTATGGCTTTACCTCTTATGAGCAATGTGGCAATCCCAAATGCATGGACATAATTTCCATACTGTCTGATATCGCTGAGTATTTTACCTGTTCCTGTATTAATTCTTTTTTATAACAATATTTTCAATATATCAAGTTTACTCTCTTGCTCAAACTAAAATTAAAATAAGTAGAGTTTCTTTGTCCAGGATAACTGAAAAGCATAATTTTGAAGAAATAGGGCTAATGGCATTAGAATAGCAAACTCAGGCTTTGTATAAAGTGTCATTTCCTAAGAGTAAGAATAATTAATGGTAAAATTATACTACATAAATTGTGTCACAGAAAAGACTTGTTGCTATTGAATAAAGTCTTGCAATAGTTATTGGATGCTGTAGAGAGAGTTGACAAGATGAACTAATGGTTTTTTCTAATGTCCAGTATGGTCCTTTGCCTGAAAAGGCAAGCTACACTATTTTTAGAAACTAGCTGCTTTCATAGGTGCCAGCAGTCTTGGCAGTGATTTCCATTACCATGTGTTTTTAAATTCTACAAATTTGCATTTCTCTTTTGAATTTTAGATACCATTCCAGGGAGACAGTGCATGTCCTCCTGCTTCTTTCTTCTTAGACAGTTTCCTAATGTCCTAATTTACCTCAACTCAATCAAGGTTAGTACTATTTATTGTTGGTAGTACTGTAATGCACAGAATCACTACTTTTAGACTGTACTATGTGAGACACAATGGAAACATAAAAAGATACAGAAATTTATCCTTTTTTATAGTAAAAATAAAACACAGGAGTGATAGTGGGACATAAGTGGTCAGTACAATAAATGGATTAAAATGTAAAGAAGCAATTTAGAAAATGGTCCCATGCAGCATGATGGGCATGATGGACTCATTGCACTTGCAATCTAACCATTATCAGGCTTGCTGGTGGCATCACAGAAGATAAAGAATATAATTAAAGGAAGACAGTGAAAAAAAAGTGTATATTTAGGGGGTGGGCAGCATGGAGGAAAAAAAATCCACGTTTTTTTAAGACTTACCAAGTGAGTGATGGCGATTATTGTCACAGGTTAATAATTGGGGACAACATTTTAGTGAACGAGAGTGCATAAGGAAGATAGGACGTGAAGGACTCTGAAAGGAATAAGACTTACATGTTACAGAGAAAGCAGTCACTGAAGGGCTAAAATAGGGTAGTATTACCAAAGCAGTAAGTTAGGAATGTTATTTTTGCAGAAATATCTGAGTACCCTGCAGACAATGTTGCATTTTTCAAAATAAGAGAAGCTTTAAATCACCATCATGCAACATTATCAGATCACCAGTATTCAATGGATAGAATGGGTATAACTTACAGATACACAGTTAAAGTCAGATGTGAGGAAAGAGGGAAGCTGGACTGTGATTATGGATTAAATGATTGCAGTCTTGTTCCAGGCGTTTGAAACTCGACTTGAAACAACTCTGGTGGGAAGAGGAATGAGAATCTCAAAAGAAATTATTAAAAGAATTGGGAGATATACAAGATGAGCATAATTACAATGTTCTAAGGAAAATGAGATCTAAAGAAAAACATGTGGCTGTAATGGTGCCCAAAAGCAGCTGATGAGTGAAAAATGGTGAAGGCGTAGTGTTTTTAAACTTTGTCTGGAAGGAGACCTTTGAAGAAATCCCAGTGGCTTTAGCCACTGGAGTGGCTCCAGTGTAGTGGAATGAAGAGATACACTACCACCACCACCCCAAACTGGAGAGTGTGTGTAATTGAAGAAAAGGAAATTAACAGTAAGAATTGCTTTGCCTAACTTGAGCCATCTGAAAGTTGAATTTCTAGTTAGAACTGGTCATCTGGTCTCAGTTTATTGCCGACAGGTATAGATGGTAATTTCCAGAGAATCCATCCTGTGTATTTCTTACATTTATACTGCAATGAATTACTCCACAGATATGCTCAGCTCTTTCCATTTCCGTGAAAAGGTTCTTAAACAACCAGTTCTAACCTGAAAAGTTCAAAGTTAAATGTGATTACAAATCACCTCCAAGGTATATGGGACAAAAGTTCACTGCCTACTAAACTTTTTTTGCTTGTTCCTTTTGAAATAATTGATCATTCTCATAATTTTTCAGCTGAGACTAGCCATGCTCAGGTTTACTTAAGTCATTTCCCTTCTCTTAAGGTCACAGGGATGCAAATGGTTCTTTCTGTACCATGTTACAGGCAAGGCTTACATGGCTTTACCTTTGTGTTTCATTCACAGGAATAAACTTCAGTAGAATCTCTGCAGCTCTTAAAATGGAGCTGTCCTCTGTGAAGATTATTTGCTTGATATTCTCTCAAGAAACACCACCTTCATCCATGAGCAGTTAAAACTGCTTTAGGCATAAGAATATCTCAGGGGACACCTTATTATAAATGTATTGCCAGCTGCCCCAAGAGTGACATTATAACACTGTCAGGGATCAACTGAGTAAAAAACAACCTGATTCAGGCTCAGCTGAGTTGTGGCCACAATGGGAATTCTTCATTTTTAAGCTGGGTATCTGAGCATCTCATTGAAATGGACATCACTCAGAGGACAGTTGGTTTTATTAAAAGATTGAATAACTCCAAAAAGACCACAAGAGAGTAAAGTCCGGTGCATATAATGTGGTTTAAAAAAAAAAAAAAAGATAAACTGTCTAGCTGCTGTGAATGTGTTGTACTATCAGGGGAACTTGTTCATTTCTCCTGGTTTTGATTTTGTCGTAGGTCTGGTCTCTAGTACTTATATGGCCAGGACAGAATGACACATTTTTTGAGTTTGGTTCCTGACAGAGGTGCTTCTCCATTTTAATTAAAAGATACAATGGGGACTATTTGAACAGAAGAAAGCATTCACATAGTAAAACTAGCATCTGGCTCACCAGCTTTACTTAACCTGGGACTTGTGCTGATTCACATGAAACTACTATTGAGAAAGAATGCAGTAAAGTGTCGTAATCCTCATCTGGTGAAACCCGTTAGTTCACCCTAAGGATACTGAAATGTTTTTACAAACTGAGCTTAAGGTTCACCCCAATTGGTTCATCCTCATGCTGTCACACAGCTTGCTGTATTTACTGGCTTGCGCACCCTAACATAGACTGTTGGGGTGAAACCTGGACATTTGGCAAAGTGGCAATCCCTCACCTTTCCTTTCAAGGCACTAGCTTGATTTATGTGGGTGGACTAAATCAGTACCCTTTGTAGACTGCCTGTGACAGTGAAAGGAAGAGGTTCCTCAGTGTCCCTACATCATGAAAGAAGATACTACTGGGAAAGGGATTTGTCCGCTGCTTCCTGTATGTTTAGTACAGTCCCAACTATGCTTTTTACCTCCTCTTCACTCAAAAGAGGGAAAAAACCAAAAGTTTGATCTTCCTACACAAGTTTTGTTTCCTTTATAAATGCTGGATAAGGAAAAACATTTCTTCTTCCCTACACCTTGCTGTTAGGCACCCCGGGAGGCTTTCCTGCAGTAATGGTATTGGGTAAACCACCCTCCTTTTTTCCCATGCTCTTTCATAAGCATGATCCACAGGTCAGGAATCCTCAATCCCATTTGTGCTTGCATCTGATACTGTGTTCTGTCTTACCTCTGCCAGCTCTACTGGTCCAGCAGTGTGGGATGGTGCTGAATGTAGAACACAGCTGACTTTTGGTCATCTGAGTTATACTTCAGTCTGACTGTGATCAGGTCAACCCCAAATATCAACCTAACCTGTACCTAGAGTTACATTTCCTGCTTTGACCCATGTAGCTTTTCAGAAAAGATAACAGCTAGTTCAATCTGGTGTGTCCTAAACCAGATGTGTCATGTCTAGTGTTATGGGAGAGAAAAACTTAGTGTTGCACTTCAACTAGTGAGAAGGATACCGGTAAGCAAGGCTTGCTTAAAGAAGTCCTGTTACCTGGTGTGCTGCCTGCTACAGCCCAGTACTGTGGCTCCACCTGCATCATGAGATCCATTTTGTCAGATTAGTATCCATCACATAACCAGATGCCCAAGATCTCTTGATAAACCTTGACAAGTCTTGGAAAAACAAACTGTTCTTCCCCTTAAAGACTCAAGGAAGTCAATTGCCTATTTACCCACCCTAGTGGTGAACTAAGTGCTTGGGAGGGGAAAGAGACCATGGCAGCACAGCATGTCTTCACATGCCCCAAGTGAAAATTATACCCACAAAAGCTGCCACTGCAATTTTGAGCTTGGAACATTTTCCAGATCTCTCATAGCTAATGTTGTGGAATGTTTCAGCGGTGCTTGTAGTCACAAATGTAGGATGGAAAATCTAGTCCATAATTTTTCTGCCCACTGTTTATAAATACCATATGTTCCTAATGTAGGATTTTCTTTTTCCTTCCCATTGTCTTTATATGGTCTGACTCAGACTGGGGTTGGGAGGGGGTGGTATTTTTAATGTTATTATATCATGGGAGGAGGTTTTTTTGTTGTATTTATTTGGGGGTTGTCCATATTTTTCAGAGTTACTTCTACAACAATGACACTTTTAACTTCAACTATGCCCAAGCCAAAGCTGCAATGGGCAATTTTGGTGAAGCTGAAGAGGTATGTATTTATTTTCTTTGAAAAACAGCAATGGAAACTTTTCCCTCATATTCCCATTTCCTTCCTTTTCTTCACCCAGACCTTGATGTTGGTTGAAAATAAGCAGGTTCTGTGGAACATCTTCTTCCCCTTCTTAGAGGAACTGAAACTCTCAGTGAACACTATTCAGAAAAGATTATCTTGCTAATCTTGTAATGTGAGGTATACAGGGAGTCATGCTGCTTGTGGTGCATCACAAGAGTGCTTGCAGCTACCTCTAATTGATCAAAGAATGGCCTCTTAATCAGATTTTCTACGCTTTGTCTGGGATCCCAGGCACTCTTTTTGTTCAGACTGAGTAGGGCATGCTAACTAAAAGATCCTGAATACTTAAGAGCTTCTAGGTGTCCCTAGAAATTTGTGTTTAAAAAAAAAACCTCTTCCTCTGGGATATGTGGGCGGAAAAGAGGAAGTGCTCACTATCTTATTCAGCAGCATTCAGATGCAGCTGGAAGTGATTAACTTCTACACCCAGTACTTTTTATGTCTCTGTGCAGCAGAAACTTAATTACAACTAAAATATGCAAAAGCAAATAGCTATTATGAAGATGGAAGCAACATTTTCCACAAGACCAGAAAAGAAGACAAGCCACAAAGAAAATCCCACACCACATAGTCTAAAGTGGATCATATAGGTTTGGTTGGTTTGGGGTTTATGTTTTGTTTTGTTTTTCCAGTCTTTCCAACTTTTTAACTAACCAGGTTTGTCAATAACAGAGCTCCTCTGGTTTTACAACTCATCTCCCCCCGCATCCCAACCCTCCCATCCAGCACCCTTACCCCTTAATTTCTGTGACCCAAAATTGCATCTCTCTTTAAGAAAAACATCCAAGACTGAAGGAAAATGGATATATATTTCAATTCAACAAGCTTTCAATTCACTTAGCCTCATGAAAATCTTTCAAGACTATGCTAGCAGGCTATGCTGATTCCTGAAATTCCATAAAAATGATAATTCTGTAAGTTTTAGCAGCAACTAGGCAACAAAGAAACACAAAGCTGTAAACTGCTGTTAATCTACATTTTTCCTCTTATGTTTTTAGAAGTTGTTCTATAGAAACTTGTGTTATATAGGTGATGCATTTAAATACCAGAATTATGTCATTACATTGATTTATCTGGCTTCGTGTCTGATCTTGGGTTGTGATGACAATTCCATATAAAGATCAGCCTTCCCCAGTGTCTCATAAACATGTAAAACATCTACATACAGCACTTGCTAAGTTATTTTAAAGCATACCTCCCTGGACATAATAAAATAAAATGTATGATAAAGTGCTACTTACAGTGATAACACTGCTTTCTTTTTGTTTCTTCCCTATTACTCCTTCTTCTCCCCCCCCGCCCCAAATTAGGGGATCAGCAATGTTTAAGCAGTACAAATGTCTGTAATTTGTGTAACTCACTGTTCCAGTACATACATCTATTCCTATAAAGGTATTTGATTATTGCCAGTAGCATCCCATATAGTTACAAATATACTTGAGAGAGGCATAAATAGCTTTTTTTCTTTGAGCAAAGCCAGACTACATTTTAAAATGTATAACTTCCCACACACAACCCTTTTTATGTAGAATGGAGCAAACCTGTATTTGTACAGTAAGGTACAAAAGATGAGTGCTTTGCCTCAGAGCCTTACTGAAACTGAAATGGTTAGAAATGGCTTATTGCACACCTGGAATGATCTCTGACATGTATGGGAGGAAAGTCTCATCTGTATGAGAAACTTCTGGTATTTCAAGAAGATGCTAATGTAATTGCTTGCATTGCTTTCTAAACAAACACATTCCAAATAGCTTTTCCCACAGGCCCAGTGTTCCTTTGTGCTGTTTGTGTTGCATGGCCGCCCACTGGCGCTTGTTCAGGGCAGGCCGCACCCTCTGCACAGCTTGGTGTTCTGAAGCTGCACAAGTCCCTTGACAAACAGGGCACTGTGTGAATCCTCCACCTACTCCACACAGAGGGATGCCCCTACACTGCACTTGCATACCCAAACTCTTCTCATGAACAGTTGTTTGTGTGACTTAAACCTTATCTGTGTGTTGAAATGAGGAACGTTTGCCTTCTGTTTGTTTAAAAGTACATGCATGTATAATCTTTTATTTTCCTTCTTCCTGCAGGTGTTCCTTTTGATCCAGAGCGAGAAGATAAAAAGTGATTTTGTTTACCTTAGCTGGCTGGCTCGCTGCTGTGAGTCACTTTACTCTCAACATTGCAGAATACAGATCTTCCTCTATTGCGTCAGTCTTGGCAATCCACTTTCCTAATTGAATTTAATGTTGTAGGTGGATTCAGGACTATGAAAGTGAAAAGCTGATTGCACTAGTTTTAGTGTGGGTGGTTATTGCACCTTTCATACATCTGGGTTTTATAAGCAATTACTGCTTCAGTGCACTGCTTTACAGTATTGTCAATGCAGCTTTGTCCTGACCAGTGACCCTTTTTCTTCTCAATTGTCTACTCAATTGCTTGAGTGAAGACTTTCTGTTTTAAAAGACTGAGTTACAACTCTAAAATGTTCAGAGTAAAACACAAAATATTAGCATTCATACTGGGTCAGGCTCAAGGGTCTGTCTGCCTCCAAGGTTAGCCAATGTCAGATGTCTAGGGAAGAGAAGAATCAGGCAAGCATACATGGTGTTTTTCTTCCTACCATGTTACTCTACATGTTGTCCAAACTCCTGTGTCTGAGGGATATCCTTTATAATCTCCAGCATGTTTTTTTCTTCTGAAAACTCTTAGAAGAGTTCTTTCCTTGAATTTCCTTGAAGCCAGGAAACTTTTGCTGTGTTTAGTGCTCTCTAGCAAATCTTATTTACTTTTTCTGAACCAGTTTTTAAAACACTGCAGAGTACACCTCAGTACAGAGACAGCTGCAGTGCCACATACAAAATAGTATAGAAGTGGGCTTTTCTAAGGACTCAAGTCTGAGACTCCCCAGGCTAATTCGTTTTCCTTACAGTGCCTCTATGCAAAAGTGTTTTCTTATCAAACCATTTTCAGCAGTTATACCTGGAATGCAAATATGTATGCTTTGGGATGTTATGCCGTATTGCAGATACAGTAAACATCTCCTAACATGGTCTTTCCAGACAGGCACATCACACATAGGGATGCCTATCTATGACTCTGTTTTAGGATGTGTCAGTTTATTTCCTTTTTCTTTAAGCTGCAGTACCTGATTCTGTTTGAGTGGTTTAGATATGAATGTTTTATTTGAATTTTTTATGGGAATGATGAATATAGTTATCTTTTTGTGTCAAGTATGTAAATTACTAACAGATCACATTATGATACATTAATGTCAGAGTACAATTAGGGATTGAGTCATAAACAATTCAATGCTGAAATATTTCCAAGGGGCAAAAAGTACCAGAGGTGCATCTTTTTCTGCATGACAGAATGTAATTTTTTGTTTAGTATTATAGTACTATTCCTACCAAATTCTTCTTGAAGAGAAGGTAAAAAACCATTGGATTAGCACAGAACTGCATTGCTCTAGGTAGATAGATTGGTGTTGGAAATTGAGAACTGGCTGTTTACCACTGTGTATGGTATCTCAAGCTGATGAGAGATAAATCCAATTTGATGTCTTGCTGCCTCCTAAATGAGAAGAGTCTATAAATTCTGTGATTTCGTGTTACATGTTTATTGTTGATTACCACCCATTCTACCTGCAACATAAGTATAGACACAGTGGGCACAAATATAACAAGCTAAACAGTCCCTTTTTTGAAAAAGCGCAAGACTCATCCATGTGTGAATAGCCAGGTACTCTCTGAACAGCTGTTAAGGCTTGAAAAAGAAAGGAAAACTTAATTTAATTTTCTTCTCTCCCACTGTTTGAATGAGCCTGGAATTACAAATACCAACCTCAGATTCAAGAGAATGGCTTCTTATCGCCAGGAAATAGAACCTTCGTGTTTAAACACCCTAGTAGAATTTCTACTCATTGAGATGGAAGATTCAGATTCATTTATTTCTAATTGTGTGTAGCAATGATGTTTAAAGACCAATGGTTAACCAGATGGTTAAAGACCAATGAAAAATTCTAGTCATATATGCAAATTTAAAACCAGCACAGGATCTCAGGAATTTAGAAACATTTTTTCTACTAAATGTGTAATGATAAGTTTTGTTATGATTGGAGGGGCTTCAACCTCTGCCCTCTCCTTTTGATTTGTTATGAATCATGGGAATTGAGTGTTTAGACTGACATGGGCATCAAGTATTAAAGACCTAAGTTTGGTGCCAATTAAGTTCTTTTGTGTGTAAGAACACACAGTCCTAAATCTTACCATCTAAATGGATTGCCATAGTTAATTGTCCTGCATAAAAAGCTCCTCTGATGCTTTCCATTCTGTTCCTTAATCACATCTGAAATCATGAGAGTTGCTCTTATTGCTTATCTGTGAAATATAAATTAAGATGTAAACACCATAATTATTCCTTTTGACATTGGTATTCTCTGCTGAATTGGCTGTTACCACTAGTAAGACAGAAGATAAGGAGAAGTTTCCCTTCCCAGCCTCATGCTCATGGCTGAGGCATGCATTTACATTAAACAAAGAAATACAGGAATATCTGTTCCACCTGCCACTGAATATTGTGTGTGGCATATTCTTTTCACAATTCCAGCTTTTTCTTGTTATTGCAGATATTATGAATAAGAAACCACAGCTGGCCTGGAAGCTCTATCTGAAGATGGAGACCTCAGGGGACTCCTTTAACCTTTTGCAGCTCATTGCAAATGATTGTTACAAAGTGAGTTTTCTCTTTAGAGCTTGGTGTATGACTTGTTAATTCAGTGATTGTACCAACAGTCATTTTTTGGATACTTTGGATACTTTTATCATTGTCATGACTAGTGAACTTCTTTTATAACAGCAGGATGTCTAATAATATGAATGAGTTGGCAAGGATTAGTCAGTATTTTAACCTACAGGCCTTTTTGGTAGAGAACCCATCGATTAAAACATTGGTAAATTACTGCATGCTTGAGCTATCAAGAATGATAACAGTTTCTTCTCCTACTAGGGATTCATTATGGGTAGAAATGACAAAAAAACTTGTAAGGAAAAAAATCTAGCATAGATTCAGCAAGATGCCTCGTGCCGCTATTTTTTTTTTAAGTCGGGACAGTATTATGTTTTCCTTAAAGCTTGTAATGGGAATGGGAGATACTCCTTGTGATCTCAAAAGCATTATTCTAAAACTGAAAGAATTATCTCTTGTACATCTTTCAAGTACTCAGTTACCATCTCACCCTAAAAGTCTAGTTGCTCAAGCAAGTGGCTATGCCTCTGGTGTTTCCCATAGATGCAATTTGTGAAAGCAACTTGACAATCAGACCTCATGTAAAATCTCTCTCTAGATCATTTAAAATCTCACTTAAATCAGTTGATTGCTTTGTCTAAATTCTTCTCAAAACCTTCTTGTCCTGATGAGGAGAAGCAGCTCCACATTTTGGATTTATCTACAGCTCTTAAAAACTGGATTTATAGAACTGAATTTTGCAGCCTAATTATGTGTCTACATATGGCCATAAATGACTGCTCCAAAATTGTTACTTTAGTATTATAATTTGTCTTTCTACACTAGCAGCTGTTCGTACCTCTTGCACGAAATGGCAAGGTCCATGTTGTTTGATTTTATGTAGCATTCTTCAATTGTTTCTGAAACATTACATTGTATTGGAGGTCCACAGACAGCACCAGAGATGTAGCTTAAGAAAGCAGTTGCATTAGGCTTTGCTCGACAAAAAACACAATGAGCATGGATGGAACAAGGTCAACAGTGTCCTGAGACTTGGTGTAGCTGGATGCCTCATTGCTGTGCTGATACAAGTTGTTCAGTGAGGAAGCTGGCATGCAGGATTTCATCCTAATTTCTTGATCCTTTTTATGCAGTTGCCCATCTTGTCCATATGGGGAGCAGCACATGACTTGGGGTGAAGCATTTCCTACTTTTATGTCAGATAGAAGAATATTAAACCTGTACCTGCTTAATGGAACTAGATCAGATACTAATTTGGATAGATCAGTGTTCAAATTTTTCCTTTTAGCTGACACATCTGATACTGTTCTTACTCACTATCCTTATTCCCATCCATTTAAGTGTTTGTTAGTCACCAGTGGTTAAAATCAACATTTATGTGAAAAAAAGAGAATTATTACTCATCCTGTAGTACCAGTGTTTCTCTGACTAAAGTTTCCAAATGTAGCTCCCACAGGCTGCACTTTTTTCTCTGCAGGCTTCCAGCTACCAAAGGATGGGAGGCTGTGCTCAGTCTACCTTCTGTCCTCTCTCGTGGGAAGATGCTAGTTACAAACAACATTGTTATTCAGGCTTGCTCAAGTGGAGAACACTCATACAGCCCACATGAGATATACTGACTTCAAAAGCCACAGTTAATCTGGTCACTCCTTTTGCATTGACTGTTGCCAAGCAACTTGCTTCTGGTTCCCGATTACAAGTAGAGAACCTAAGGCAGAAAAGATAGGGTATACACTGGATTTTCCTATGCTAAGGAAAATTTTGGGTTATAGAGTCACTGAATCTTCTTTTGTACTGTACTGTACTGTAACAGTGAAGGAAAAAAAAAAAAGTTGAACCCATTACATAAACAAATATGTGACCATGTCTGCATGAGGAAATGTGGTTTCATTTTCAAACGTCTGGACTAGTTTGAGGTTGATACTCTGTCAAGGGCTTTGGTATAGTTGGTACAACACTAGATAAGGGCAACTCAAATAAAAGGTGTTATAATACCACCTGTTTCCCCATTTCCCCAACTGAAATGTCCCTGTTCTGTGTCACTTGCTGCCTGCAGAAAAACAGGAAAATGCACATTGCTTCTACAACCTGCTGCTGATTTCAGAAAACTGAGCTCAGTGTTTTTAATCCCCTTCTGAAAGGTGGTCAGGAATAATGTTTCACTTTCTGTGCAGATGCGTCAGTTTTACTATTCGGCCAAAGCGTTTGATATTCTGGAGAGACTGGACAATAATCCTGAATACTGGGAAGGCAAGAGAGGTGCTTGTGTGGGTGTATTTCAAATGATCCTAGCTGGCCGAGAAGCAAAGTGAGTATTCTGTGTTGTAGCTGAATTTATTCTGCTCTTTTCCTATTTTCAGCTAGCTGTAAGCCAGAATCATAATCTCAGCTTTAGGACTACATATCATCTTCCATTTTTTTATTGACCTTTCAGAGAATAGACACTCTGTCCAGAGGCTCCATATGCAGTCTTCAACTTGAAGTGTATCTTCCACACCAACAGTTATAGAATATATGGTGGAGAGTAACTTACCAGCAAGTGCTATGAACTATAAAATACCAAAATACATTAGTCATCATACTAGGAAAAGCTAGGTTATAAATGTAGTAGTATGTTCATGAACTGGGGGAAAACAACCTCGTTTCATGTGGATGGTGTAAGAGTGGAAAATTATCACATGACATTTTAAGGTGCATAGAACAGAACTAAGAAAACATTTACTCAACACTGTAGAGAGGACATGATTTCTCTAAACAGTGAGTAGACGAGACTGTGTTTTCATTAAAATTTGCTTTCTGAAGACACTGACCATCTCAGACAAATACACTTATTTGGTGAAAGCTTAAAGGAAATCATCGATGTTACTGATAGTTTTGTTTTCGGCCCATTTCACTGGATGGGGGAATGAGAGAGAGTAGTGAAGCTGTATTTAAGAACTGCTCCCTTGGGAATATTCTGCTGTGATGCCAGATGGCCATTGTCCTCTGGCCAAAGTTGCTGTTTCCTACATGACTGGTAGGTGTGTATCTTGGCTTTTACACCTTCCTTCTATTCACTTCTCTGCTGGAATAATCTCATTAACTACTATAACTTTCAAGTGTCCTTTTAGCAATCACTGCGGCAGATGCAGAAAAATACACATAGCTTGCCTGTTTTTCAAAATGTACAATTAAGCTCTTACTGTAAACTAGCTGGCAAACAGCGGCAGGATTTATATAGGTTTAATAATAATAGGTTTATCCCATTAGGAATGTTGATTTCCATGTTATTTGTGTTTATGTGTATTGTATTTGTGTATTGTGTTATGTGTAACATGCTTTGGCAGCATTAAGCTAGATGTTGCCATACTAAAGACTAGCAAATAACATTAAAGATTTTTTTTTAAGTTTTGGTTGCTCTGGGGAATTATTTTGCAAGAGTGAGGTTATATATATAAATACACACATATGCATACACAAAACTAATTACATTTTGCTGGTTTGGGTTTTTTTTAACTTATAATTTCTTTACAGCTGTACACAAGACATTTTCATTGGCTGCTTTTTTGTCTCTGGGATTGCATCTAGTGTGCATTTTAACCAGTTCCGGCACTGCAGATGAATGGACCTCTCTGTCTCAGAGGACCATGTTTTGTGAAATAGTTTGATGTGAGCACTTTTTGGTATCAATTTCGTCTAACCCTCACTTAAATCTTTGCTTTTCACCTTTGTAGAGATACTCTACGGGAAGTGCTGGACCTTCTGAAGAGCACTGGTAATTCTCAAGTAGAATACATTGTTCGCATCATGAAAAAGTGGGCCAAGGAGAACAGAGTCCCTGTTTAAGATAGTGTCACAAAATGAACCAGGTCAGTTGCTACTGTATGTCTGGCTGCAAGACAAGGGTCTTGGTTTCTCCTATGCCTTCTGGGTATCTCCTTCCTTGCAGGACTTTAGACATTCAAGCAGGTTGACCCAGCTGAGGAAGAGTGTCTTGCAGTGAGATTCAAAACATTCAGCAAGTTGGTGGGTTTTGGTTTTTTAGTTAAAACTTTATTGGTGCTTTTTCTGTTGCACTACTCTGTTCCTCAAAGTTTCATTTTTTCAATAGTAATTTCAACTGTCCACAAAATCAAAGTGCTCCTCAAATGTTCCCCAGATTCCTCCACAAGAGTTACTGAACTGCATGGTGGGGGTTTTTTTCCAGCAAGCCTTCTGGCCTCTGGAGAAGAATCATTTGTTATGTGACTGAGACAAGCCTACTTCAGCAAGTGATGAAATGTGGCAAATAGAGATGGTGACAGTGATACTGCTAGGCACTATGGTACCAGATAATACAAAATATGTAACATAAAATCATGTAGTCATAAAATGGCTTGGGTTGGAAGGGACTTTAAAGATCATCTAGTTCCAATCTGCCATGGGCAGGTACACTCAGATCTGCTCAGGTTGCTCAGAGCTTCATCCAACCTGGCCTTAAACACTTCAAGAGATGGGCCATCCACAGCTGCTCTGGATAACTTGTTCCAGTGCCTCACCACTCTCATAGTAAAGAATTTCTTCCTGATACCTAAGCTAAACCTACTCTCAATCTGAAACCATTCCCTCTTGTCCTTGTGAAAAGTCTCTCCATTAGGACTTCTATAGATTACCTGTCTAGGGTAAAATACAAACCATATTCTGAGGAGTATCCTTTTCTGGATGCATTTCGATTACCAATACCTTAATTTGGGTGGGGTTTTTTTTGTCTGTAAGGATTGTTTTCTCTCTTATCATCTTTTTCAGAGCATGGAGACTGTGTTTTTCAATCTCGCTTTGAAATTTAACACTCAAAAAAAAATTTATTCATGTTAATATAGTTCACATGAGAAATCTATTTAGTTTAGCAATCTGATGGATAAAAAGATCTTTTGAATAATTTTCTTCAGCATTTACCACTGTCATGAGCAATATATTCATTATACTTTTGGATTTATTATACTCTCCTGTTTTTTTAAGGAGAACAGTTCAGGGAATACATGATTCTAAGAGAAGGCAACAGTCGTGACATAAAAATGTGTTGCACATTTGTAGTAAAAAACATCTGTATATTATTTGTAACAGGAAACTTTATATTTTATAGATTTGTAAAATACTTAAGGAGTATTTTTTTATCTTTTGAGGGGAATTCAGAACACCATCTTCTCTACTGTCTGCACACTGATTAAAGCTCTTATTTGAATCTACAGTTGAATGTCTCATTGGTCTGTGTTGTTTCATACTGCAGAAGTTGAAGTAGTGTATTCATTTTGCTGTGGAAGAGGGCAGGTTTGTGGCTGGTTAAGTGCATGTTCATTAATCAGTCAAAGGCAAGCCAATGGCCTTGGTCCTGATCTTATGGTAGGTTGCTGAAACTAAGGCAGCTGGGTGTATATCAAACATGCACACCTTTCTGCCATATAATGTGTCTGGTTTTACTGCTTTAAGCAAAAAATGTGGGTATCATCATTCAGGTGTCTACAAGTACATTGATAGTTGTGGTTACTTGCATTTATATCTAGAAACTGATCCATCACACTAGCAACAATGAGCCTTTCAGCAGGGGCAATGTTACACTCATTCAAAAGAGGTGTGAAAGGAGCAGTATTTTCACTGAAAGCAGCTACAAAACACTTTTCACTTGTAAATGGCATTTTTCTTTTCCATCTCAGTTTAACTCACTTGGAAACAGATTGGGAATACAATTATGAATCTTGGTACAAAGCTTCAAAAAATCATGTTGGTGGCTTTGTAGCAGATGTTAAATGCATCTAATTACTCCCTTTATTGAAGATTAACCAGCAGGACAGCTGCAGAGCATCCAAATCCACTACAGACCATTTTACCTGTTGGTTGAATCTTCTGAAATAAGTGTGATTACTGCAGCATAAGATCTTGAGGGCCAATTTTAAATTCTCGTCTGTGACCAGTGAAGAAGTTTTTTAAAACCTCACCTTTATTTACTGTAGCCATAATGTCATAATGATACGCTAAATAACATGGGGTTTAGCACAGTGCATTTTATTGACTGGTAATAAAGCTTTTATCATTTGAGATATAACAGGGGACTGCAGGGCTTTGCCTTGAGCAGTGATGAAATAAGGTATTTTACATACTGTCTTAGCATTTAGGTCTTGGTAATAGAACTGATATGTAGGTACTATTAAAATGCAGAACAAGAAAAGTACTGAAATACTGGTGTTTATTTTATCTTAGAAATACATCTAGAATGTGTGTTCCATTGTTTAATCTGAGGTCATATTCAAAGAATAGAGATGAGAAGTTGCCTTAGCTGATACAGAAATGAAAGGTAGTAAAGAATAGATAAAATTTTATCCCTGTCCATTTCCATATTTCCCTAAACTGTGGAAATTTAAAGAGTCAGGGTACTCTAAATAGGATGTTTAGGAGTGAAGGTAGGTGTGGAGGAAAACAAGAAAAGTGACCTATTAGAACAAGCAGTCAGTGAAGAATGCATGTGCAGAGTCAGGGAAGTGGGTAAATGTATTGAGTCAGGAGCAAGTGAGTATACAATTGAAACAGTGGCATTTCGGATAATGTAGTAAAAGGAAGACTACGGCAGAAAGCAATTGCTGCATCATTATAATTTCAAGGAAGAGTATGGAAATTACAGTTAATTCTTATACTCTGAATAAGCATCTGATTCTGGAAAAATAAGCTACAGAGAATGCACAGAAGGCATTGTGCCAGCAATCATAGCATTAATAGTGACTAGCAGAGAAAGGCAAGCCCCAAACAGTGTGTAACTGCTTTTAATTGGGTGCTGACCCATTCCTGATGGATAAGAAAGTCAGCCTTGAATTAAACTTGTTAATACCTGAACAACAGCTTGACAGTAACATCTAAGTGAATTAAACTGGAGGTAGCAAGTTCACCGTGAAAGAAAAGTCATGTCACATTCCAGCTCTGGACTGTAGCAGGCCTTTAGGTTTATGTGGTTCCCTCAGCTTGAAGGTGGTGCATTGATTGTCATAAGAGAGCTGTCGAAGCGTGAATGAGGAACTTGGCTATTAGGTACTCAGACACAAACAATTACCTATATGGCTGTTGCTACGTGTAGCTTCACTATATGGGAGCTACACATACATTGAAGAAAACATCTAGATTTTGCCCACTGGTTTACTCTTTTACCATTTTTCCTCTGTATTATCTCCAGAAGTAACTTCCACTCACTTTTTTTGAAGTTTCATTTCCAGATTTCCCTCTTCCCTTTCA